>NC_047158.1:16221681-16564181 GCF_009819705.1 Hippoglossus hippoglossus
TCGTGTTGCACGTGAACGGCTGGGGTGGGTGAAGCTTGTGTTTACGGCAGAACTCGTGCGGTGAAAGGCTGTAGTGCTGCCGTATTTCATGTAGATCTGACTTGGCAGCGATCACCACACATGGCGTCTTGCTGTCAATGAAGTATTGCTGCCAAACACAAGCAATCAATGTTACATGTTAAGTCGATAAACATCGATAAACATTCAGGTGTCTTATGAAACAAATGCCATCTACACACCTTGTACACTTTGGCACAGTATTCAAAAGAGTCTGGACTGTTGATGTCATACACCAGGCAGACCACGTCACAGGCTAAGTCCTCCTCTGACAGGAAGTCAAAATCTGGCATCACCTCATGGAGCTTTTAGTGCGGAGACAAGAGAGCGAGCAGAAAGAGAGGGAGAGACAGAGCGTACAGATGGACAGATTAACATTTTGGAGAGGACTAATGCTGATTCGCAGTAAAGTGAAATAGACCAAGATTATGTAACAATAATCCAAAGAGTAGACGATAACATGATTTACTGAGTGAATGGTGCTTACCAGCAGGTACTTCTCCTGACCATACACATAGGTTGTGCTGATGGCATAGAGGGACTTGTGGTCTTCTCTAATCCGCCTCTGATGCTGCAGAGGAAAATAAACCATCACAGCTTTTTATATGTTTGGGAGCTGGTCCACTTCAACAGTGGTTTGATTCATCTTTGCCAACTTTGAAGCTTTTGAGAGAAGCTTTTATTTTATCACAAATAAATCTACACGCAATAAAAAAAACACATTTAGCTACATCATTGCTGACCTGCAGATTTTTGCCCAGGAAAGCTTGGAGGAAACCGGTCTTCCCACTACCCCGCGCCCCCAAAATGTTGCAGCGGAAGACGCTGCGCTGGGTCTGTTTCTTCTGTAGATCAATGCGCTTGTTGCGAGTTACTGAAAGAACAGGGAAGGGAAGCATATACAATGAACAATGGAAAAATGCTGCAATATTCATGTTTTCATTTCGCACATAGCAAATCTTTAAGACAAGATAAAAACTTTTTAAAAAACAGTACTCATCAGTGGAACTTTAATAATTAATATTTGGACTTTATTTTTCAAACAATCAACACAAAAGTATGTAAATGTCTCACCTGTCATAGCAGCTGCTTGGGACTCCTGTTCATAGATGATGGAGTAGCCCAGGTAACCTAAATACTCTAAACTACGCTGTACATCTAGATATGTTGTTAACCTGCCACAGAAAACACATAAGACACCAGGAGCATTGGTGTCAGATTTACACGTGTTAGACGATCAGCATATACACGAATGATGCATGTTCTATAGTCATAGTATTTCCTAAACAGGAGCACGTGTTTATTAATAGACATGTTCCATACTCACGTCCACTGAGAGAGGTATCCTTGGTACGTGATCCAACCCTGATCGTTAGTGCAAACAGTGTTGTTGACATCTGGACCCCATGGCATGTAGGGAAACACTTTGAACAAGTCCTTCACCTCCTCTGGCGACAGCGCACAATCTCTATCCTGGATCATTCCAAGGGCACATCAATCAACAGACATTTGAACAATTGAACCACAACTGGATGCAATAAAAACAAGGTCGACAAGCGACACAAAACAGAAAAGTGGGTATCCCTGAAAATGTTTTATTGTATTATAAACAAGAATAGTTCAGACATTTTCAAAGAAACAATATTTATACCTTACTAAAATGAAAAGGCTACAGATTTATGTTCAAGAAAAGGAAAGCTTTAGAAATCTGGCCACTCACTTTGTCGTGCTTGTCAAACACACTCTGAAGGAAGAGGTAAGCGTTGTGATTAAGCTCGGTGGTGCAGTCTGGAGGGATCTTTATCCTGGAAAACATGATCAGACACAAAAGTTAATTTGTCAGAGAGCTCTGAGGCGCCGACTGAGATTTCTGATGCGGCTGCAGTGACAGAGGAAGAAACAATGTGCTTCAACCACTTCAGATGGTAAAGATAACCGGGATTGTATAGTGACAGCATTATGTTTAGCTATGCTGTGTTTTCCTCAGTATAGAAATCAATGCATTATTGTACTTTAGCCATTTTTATGGTGAGAAGACTCAGAACTTCAATTTCATTAACATGATCATCAACAAGGAAATTTAACAACATAAAAGCTCCATTTTCCTCCATTTACCCCTTCGCTGTCTCCACTCGACCTAAATTAAGAAATGACCTTTAAATGTGGACTCACATGGGGAACAGGTATTCCTGCGTGAGTTCCAGGTCATCGTCATAACCAAACCTTCTCAACACGGTCCAGGTGGTCTCGTGTCGACCTCGCTGTATGAAGAGCGTGTGCAGGAACAGGAAGCCTGCAACAGCGAGCCAGTAAGAGAGGGTCAGCATTTAAAGGGAAAGAACAAGAAGGGACTGAAAAGGGACTGAAAAGATGAGCTGAAAAGGGACAGTTGACGGGACATGCAGAGAGATGAGTAGTGAAGAGGAAGAGAAAGAGAGGAGAAGGAATAAGAAAACCTTTGACTCTGACCTTTGAGTGTGAGTCCATTGTCCTGGACTCCGTCTCCCATGTTCCTCCTGACTACGTTCTTTACATCCTCTAAGGCTTGTGGTGCCAGCGGCATATTAAAACATGTTCTCTATATAAAAACATTATTAAAAAAAATGTCACAGTTTCCATTAGAAGGTTCATTCATTTGATCCATGTCTAAATCTGCAACCCCAAACCAGTCCAGCCATTTCTCCTCTTTATTATAATTATATCATATTGCACAACTTAATGAAAACTTCTATTAAAGTGGAAAACATTACCTGGAAGAAGTTGAGCTCATTGTCATTGAGGATTCCGTCGTTGTCAAGGTCAGACACTTTAAAGATTCTAGTTAAAGACTTAATGCAAGAGGTCTTCAGCTGTAATACACAAAGAATGCATTCATTTAGGTGGTTACAGGTATTTCTATAATACACACAGATTTAAATTATGGCAGCTAACTTTAAAGATACTATACTATTCGATACCTCTAATATTGCATACCAATCTGATACCAAAATAAATGCTGTATACATCACTCACTGGAACATGCATAACATGAGACTTGCATTATATTCTTTACTTCTTTCTTCAATTTCCAACTTTTTTGCCTGGTGATAATAATTTTAAACAAAGAAACCCAATTGCAGGCGCTTCAGATCTGTATAATCTAGTTAGCTTAAAGTTTGATGATTTCATACAACTGGTGCATTTCTGGAAGCTGAGCTCTGGGAAAAAATTGAAATTAAGTTATTTCTTTAGCATAAAACTTTGACATCACAGTGGGGAAATGGATGATGGCTGAATTTAGCTGATTAAGTGTCTGGGTCCTGGTTTAGAACTTCCACGAAAAACTTAACAAAATCATCAATTGTGTTACTAAGAACTATTTTTCTTGTCTTGCTATAACCTGTCAAAATGTCTGCCATGAAAAATGTCTTGTGGTACACACTGGCTAACCGTCCTGACTGATTGGAACACTTGACAAGGACTGAGCTATTGTAACTGTCATTCGTAACAAATGGGCTTTTCCTCCCATGTCAAGTTAAAGTGCTGTATCTGCCTCTACTGTATAGACCTCACCTCCTTCTCCTCTGGGCAGTACAGGGGTCCTGTCGGGTGGAGAACGGCCTTCTGGGCATAATAAAACAGCTCAGAGATGTTTTTCAAGTTTTTGGCAGAGCACTGAGGAAACAAAGCACACGGGTGTAAATTACACGACAGAGCAGCCTTCAATGATCAACAGGGTTTTTTACTATTTTGATTTCAATTACACTTGAATTCAACAAAATCCCAAAGGGGCGATCCATCTTGAACTCATCCATGATCATAATAATTAAGCAAATTGTAGAGATCATGAAATTTGCCTCAATTACATGGATCCATACTACGTTAAAAAACAAACAGAATTATTGCTTGTTATATTACAACGCTGGGGCTTCTTCCATGTGTGACACGTTTTAAAAACTATTCAATGTGATACTTAATAGTTATATACTATAATGTTTACATCAGAGAGATTTTGAATACAGCACTTTTTTCTGCGGTAGAGCCACTTTTACTTAGATAAAAACATCTTAATACTAAAAACAGAGATGTAAGTACTTTAGAGGAGCAACCCTTGGCCCAGATGAACACAGAGTCAGTGGTGTAACACTGGGTGTTTTCATACGAATCCCACTCTCACGAGCTGTGTGACTGTCCCAAACTGTATCCACTGCGTATGTGCCTTCCCTCACGTCCTCCTCCGACCTTCTTTTAACTCTGGAACTAATCCAGCCCTGGAGGGCATAACTGAGGCATATCATGCGACAGAGGGAAACCTGAATGGAATAGCGACAATGGGCCAGCGTCTTCCACGACAGCCACGTCTCTCAACATACTCACAGTCTATCGGTCAGCAGGCCTGGGAGCAGGGGGTGCGGAATTATAACCCTTTTAACGACTCAGTCAGAGAGTGAATTGAGTCAGGAGCTGCACTGCAGTCTGAGAGCAGCTGGGAGCTAATCTGTCCTGCACACAGCCAGGCTCTAAATGACAGAGTCTGCTAGTATTGAATTTTCCATCAGTTTTTCACATTTCATTTGCCACTTCATTGCTCTTGAGTGCTTCATCACTTTGACAGCTCTGAACCAGAGGATCCAACATATATTAATGCATTAGTGTGTGTGTGTGTGGTTGAATCTGTTTGGGACTGATCTCCTACCTCTACACAGGTCTCAATATCCTGATATTGATTCATGATTGGCAGGATGGTCTCCATGCTGCTGTGTTCCACCAGGTCCGACTTGTTCCCCACGAGGATTAATGGTACCCTGTCATTTAGTAAAACCAGTTATTATTACATTAACTGTTAACACTAGCGATTAGTTCAACTAATCTGCAACTAATCTGTAAATAGATGCTCGGTAGATTAAGGGGATTGTTTTTGGCAAATCAGCCAGAAATACTCTGGTTGAAGCCTTGGTAATGTGAGGATTTGCTGGATTTCTCTATTTTATTGAATTATGATTCAAAGATTTAGGATTGTTGATTGGACAAAACAACATATGGTGCAGTCAACAAAGACTCTGGGATAATGTGATGATGACGACAACCACAACAATGCAGCTGTACTACATTATATTTGCATTCAATATGAGTTTTGCATTAATCTGCCAAGATGATATTCGTAAACACACTTCATCCGCATGGAGCATATCAAATTAACTTCCATCCATTCGTGTGATTTACAATGATTATCAGAGGCTACAGAGGACTCATGAATCTACATTTACATCAGCTAGTACGCCACAGACTTAACAGTAAGAAGGACACACTCTAATAAGATAAACTAACCAAATAAACAATCAAAGCCCATTAAAAACATAACTATAAAGTGAGCTTAATATGGGGCAGATTTCCAACAACAAGTAAAAGTTAGTACAGCAGCTGCACATTCTACAATTTCAAAATGGTAAAATTGCAGATGCAAAACCAACACATATGCATGTGATATGCAGGGAAGACAGACAGACAGACGGACAGACATGAATGACATGAACACACCTGCTATCTTTATCCGTTCGGTCATTTATGAGGGGAATCCAGTGGCTTGTCACCTAGAGGATGGAAGCACAACATCAAACACTGTTTTTTCACAGATTAAGATGAATGTCACATGAAGCGTCATGTTTCATGAATGGACATACTGCAGTTATGTTCTTAATTAACTGCGATGAAGGCGCAGCTAGAAACCTTGCTCACCTTCTCAATGGACTTCTTGTTGTTGACGGCATAAACTATGCAAATAACATTTGCCTATAAAGACAAACAGCAAAGTCAGTGGGATGCACATAAGACATATTTGGGATTGAGACATTAGAACAAATGAGCGGAAGAATTAAGTCAAACCAACCTTGGATATTTCTTGATACAGCTGCTCGTCTGACTGTTCTGCTTCTAAATTATTTCAAAAATAAACATTGGTATAGTATTTTACATAGCTGCTACTTGATTAATTGATTTATTATTAATATTTAGTCAGGATCATTAGGTTTGTTCTGTAATTAATAAATTGTTTTTTTTGGCTTATAATGTCAAAAATGCCAACATCTGTCGTGGGATGAGTTACATTCCATTTTTTTAACCATTTGGAGCATTTCAACAGTTTGTGGCAGAACTAATGGATGGACAGAGTTTTCGTAGCCGTGGAGGACTTACCTGAGTAGTCCACAATATGTGTGGGAACCCTCTCTGGAGTGACATCAGCTGGGATGGTGATCTCCTCAGCTCGGCGGGGAACCTGGAAGACAAAAGGACAATTATCCCAATGAATATTACATGCATCTGTATATACTCCGAGTGTGTGTATACACCTCAAAGCTATAATGACCATTTCTATTAGTGTGATGATGATCTGATGACACATACCTCATCAGGAAACTCTTCACTGACCAGAGACATGATCAGTGATGTCTTCCCCACTTTGGCTGTACACAGGGGAAGGATACAGGAAATTCATTTTATAGAATTCTGGTAACACACTCATCGTTTAAAGACCATGTGTCATGAACATGTGACATGCCTTTTTTTTTTTAAATCAGCGTTCTGGGTAATGTGTTAAGTGACAGGGAGCAGATAACAGTAAAGAGGGTAAAGGGCAGTAGACAAGTGTCTTTTGCAGTTTCCACTTCATGCAAATGTAGGAATTTACAGATTTTCTTTGTTGGATATTATTGCAAATTGGATATCTTTGTATTTTGGACTATTGATCAAATAAAACCAGTTCACTCTGTGAATTTTTGCCATTATTTCTAACATATCACTCTTAACAGGATAGCTATGCCACCAACTCTAACTTCACACCACTGAAGTGGGCCTGCAGCATTTCGGCTGCACCTCTCAAAAGGGAACAGTCAGTGCCAACTCGCCTAAAGAGGCAATGAAGGCCGCACTGCAAAGACATGGCTGAAATATATAGTCTTGACCACACATGCAGTTGGAAGAGAACAAACACCCAAGGTGAAACAGTTCAAAGAGAATGGGATCTTTTGCATTTTTGATTTAACTCTGTTCTCACTCCAGCATTAAAAGGCTGAGATACAAACCATTATTCTGCTCAACATTCATTTCATCTCTTTGCCAACTAGAGCTTTAGTCGATCAACAGGAAGTTGATCAGGAAACTATTTACAACAATCTTTTAGGTAATTTTCAATACAAGATGCCAAACTTTCTCAAGCAGGAGGCTTTGCTGCATTCCTTTATCTTACAGGATATTAAAAGATATGTTTGGGTTTATTAATGCTATTCAAATTAAATAAGTAATATGGAAGCATCACCTTGGGCTAAGGCTGGGCAATAAAACACTAGCAATAATTACTGCAATATAATATATTTTTTATCAAAATCAATACAACAAAAGGTAGAATAAATATGGATATAATATTTATACATTGTGCAAGCAGAGGGAGGATAATACATAACCGATCTACCTCAGATTTGCAGCATTTTGTTTGTCGTTCTCTGACAATGACGTTTGAAACCACAACCTTCACTCAGGCACAATTATCAGTGTAAACTTTTAAGAAATAACAATGTGACATTTATCACGATTAGTATTGATATCCAAATATGAAATATTTTTGGCCAAATCGTCCAGAACCTTCCTTGGACTTTGGGAAAAGGTGAAAAGAAAATAAACAACAGACTAATTGATGATGAAAACTATTTTCTCTGTACCCGATTCCAATTACAGTTACATAGAATAAAATTAACCCTTGTTTTCTAAAAATCTTTTGTAATCTGATCTGTTTCATTCCCACGTGTTTGATTATATGATGTGTTTTAGGTGCATCAACATATTCGGCTTTACAAATTGTGAACCAACGACCCACTGGGGGAGGATGTGGAGCTATGGCAGCCCCCTCCTCAGACTGTGTGGAGGTCTGAGTGTTAGCTGAGGAAGCACCGATGACATTCAGCCGTCATCCACCGAAGGACACCAGACACAGACAGAAGCCCCGTCCAGATGTTGAACAAGTCACAGCCTCTGCATGATTCTCAGCCACATGCAACTACAAGTCGGCTGATAGCAGTAGCATTAGCTCCCTCACTAGCATGCTAGCTAGCCCTGCGTCCCAGCGCCTCGGGGTTACGGACACCTGCCACTTACGTTCCCCCACGAGCAGAATCCTCACGTCCTTCCTCATGGTGGAGCTTCTTTTCCTCTCGGGTCACAAACACACGCGTTTTTATCGTCTCATGTAGTTCCCCCCCCACCGGCAGTCGACCCGTCGGGCCTGCGCACTCGCGTCCCTGCCGCTGTCAAACTCCCGGCGCCTTTGTAGGACAAACCGGACGGACAGGGTTCGGTGGCGCCTCGGTTCTCTCCGCGAGCTCTTCCTTTCACCGCCGGCGGCTCATCGGCTCGGCGGAGACCAGGTTTCACAAGTCGTGCGCGGCGCGTGTGTCCGTCGCTCTCACGTTAAACTCGCTGCTTTTGGCGCTTTCTTAGCATTTCGCAGTGGACGTTACATACGCGATCCTGACCTCCAGTACCCGGCGAGTACAGCGAGCCGCGCAGGACAATCCTCAGCCGACATTTAGCAACGCGTTACGCTGCTCCCTGGCGCCGAGAAGTGGAACTGCGACTAAAATATTTGACAGACAGACAGACAGACAGGCAGGCAGGCAGGCAGGCATACATACAGACAGACAGACAGATAGACAAACAGACAGACAGAATATAATGATTCATACATGTGACTTTAGATCGTATCATGTGGGTCGATGAAAAATACAGATTCTATTTTCTATAGACTGTTTTCCAATTCAATTCAATTTGTATGGCGCCAACTCATAATATCTGTTGTCTCAAGGCACTTTGCATAGTAAGGTCGAGACCTTAGAAATTATAGAGATGCCCAAGAGTTCTCACAATGAGCGAGCACTCCCTCATTAAGTGGAAGGAACCTGTAGAACCAGACTCAATGTGGGCAGCCATCTGCCTCAACCGGTTTGGGTGAGCAGAGACATTATTCTGATTAAATGTTCAAATGCTGTTTGTGTGCATTTGGAAAACACTTGTTACAAATGAGAAAACTCTGAATACAGAAAACTGGAAACCCAATTCCATCAAACAGGCTCTTAACTTACATGTAGTCTATGAATCAAACCACACACATTATTTTATTCTAAAAAATGCCTTTTATTTCGTCTGGGAATAATAACGTCATGAAACATGTTCACCACCAACAATATATGCTTTTTCCTCAGGAAATTTAAAATATAAAAAAAAAACAAGGATGATCATATGAAATAGCATAATATCATGCAGGGATGGTAACATATATTCTGTTACTATAATCTAGTGACAGGTGAGGAAGAGCATTTTTGTCAGTTCTTCTCTTCAAATGCAAAATGAAAAAGAATTGTTCCTCTTCTCATTTTTTCCCACATGCTTGGCCCTGACAGTCTTTCAAAGACAGGAGTGTATATTTGGTCATGAGTGGATTTTACATATTGAGACAGTGCTTTCTGGAGTCCATCAGTCCATTAGCATCTGGTCCAGTGTCAGTTGAAGTGAGTAAATGGAGGTTAATCCAAACTGTGGCACAGTCGGCCACGGTTCATGATGTTTTACTCTAAGACAGAGATGAGAGTCCGTGCTGTCAGCAGGTTCATCTGCTGTGCTGCAGTGGCTCAGTCACTGCAGTCGTCTCGCCGTCGTCCTGTGGACACACGTCTCTTCAGATCATTGTTAATAATGGAGGTTGGCTTCAACTGGAATGAGACAGCAGAGTATTAGATTGAGGACACACATACGGTGCAGTGGTTGTGTGGTTGAGCATGATGACTTTATTAAGTGCAAGGAAATGCTGTATATGTGCTTGTGTACGTAGCCTCTCTTACTGGCATAATCCTGTGGTGCCATGGGCCTGGACACGACCTGTCTGAGAGCATCCAGCCACTCTCTCTGCTCCCTCTCCTGCTCGCACATGAAGACAAACTGTCGCTCGGGGGTCTCCACCATCACGCCACACTTCCACTTGTTTCCCCGAGCATTCTTCGGGATGCACGCCTTCACAGAGTAACCGTTGCTCTCTGTGCCGATGAAAATGACCCCCAACTCCTCTGCGTCCTACATTGACAGCGATGAGAACATGAACACTCAAGCAGAACGTCGGTCACGGTGCTCGACAGCCATCGTTACAGCTGGATTGAGAAGAGGTTTTGTCCTCACCAGCTGGCCTTTGAAGTAGAACAATTTCCTGTTTTGAGAGTCCAAAATAAACCACCTCTTTTTGAAAGGCTCCTTCTGCTGTTGAAAACAGAATTAATTGTGAAAAATTGGATATCAATAAATGATAATACTTAAACATTTTCTAACTAAGCTCCAATTCTCAACTTGTAACAAGTGTGATTGTGTGTGTGTGTGTGTGTGTGTGTGTCTGAACTTGTCTTTCTAAAGGTGTGAAGTTGTTTTAGGGTTAAGACTTGATGTTGGATCTAGGATTAGAATAAAGTTTAGGTTATGGACAGGATTAGGTGTTTTGTTGTAATGGTTAAAGTTAGGGTAAGGGACTAGAAAATGCATTGTGTCAATGAGTGTCATCACAACTAGAGAAAGACAAGAATTTGTGTGTGTGTGTAGTTGTGCTTATATCTTTGTGAGAACCATCTTGAGCATAGAACTTACAGAGTGAGGACATTTTGTGAAAGTGAGGACATTTTGGCCGGTTTGAAAGTTAAGACTTGCTCTAAGGGTTCAGGTTAGAAATAGGTTTAGGGTAAGGGAATTAGACACGTCTCGTTTGGAAGCACACAGGAGGTGCACTGTCCTCCCGCCTGGATGCTCCCTCCCCTGGTGGTCCACCCCCCGCAAAACATCACTGATCACCGCAAAAGTGGGGGGTCTTCTTCAGGCCTGGTCAAACGCACGCAGAGAAGAAAAAGTTTTGCCAGGAATCTGAACAGACCTGGTTTTGTCTCTTTTCTGGTCAGAGAAGGAAACTTACTCAAGGTTTGGGTCAGGGGCTAGGGAATGTATTATGCCAAGGAGTGTCCTCACTAAGATAGAAGGACTGGAATGGGAGTGTGTGTATATGTGTGTAGGAGGAACAGAAACACACATTCAAATGCACGACTTAGACACACATGGGTGTCATAAACAAGTAACCTACTAGCGGCCCCGTCTTTTCCATGTACCCCTCTTTGAGGTAGTTTCTTGTTATCTTTGGTATCAGCTGGAAAAGAGATGTAAAGGAAAAACACTTGTGTAAGGCTTCAAAACATAAAAGCAAAAACAGGCAAGTTTCTGTTCTAACTGCTGTCGAATAGTAAAAACAAAAAAATGTATACAATGGCTATGAATAAATTTTTTTCAAGTATTTAAAGAGCATGCACATCCAGGATCGGCTGAAACACAACTGATTCTTACTTCTTCATCGCTTCCAGTCGGATATGCTGTTTTCAGATATGCATAGCGAGCAGCACGAATGGCGTTGTACCATGTGACTATTTCCTAAAAGAAAATAAAAGAATAGAGTGTTTCTCCAAAGCCCTATTGCCACAGTATGACTTATGCTATAAAACCTGCTGGCTACTGTCATGTAACCAGCAGGTTTGGACAATCGTGCAGTCCCACCTCAGGACTCTCGTGATAGACATAGAGGTTCCTGGTGTGATCGGCGTCTTGGTAGGTGAGCTGCAGCCCGTGAGGATGACCAATCTTCTCCGGCTGAAAAGTGGCGTTCAGGTCCTTGATGGAGATCACAGCTTTAGGGCCTTTGGACTCCTGGACCACAAATATACAGACAATCAGTTCGTTGGTAGCACGTATCCAACTGTTGGATCGCCATTAAATTAGGTGAGTTTTTTCAGTTTTGGTCTTAGTGGAGCATAAAAATGCAACAGTGATTAACTAACAGTGTAATTTTTGTTTTTTTAAGAGAACTAGAATAACGGTTCTGAGGTTGTATGCCTCCGCCAACCAATAACATGAGGTGACTGTGACCTTTGACCAGTGAAATCTGATCAGTTAAAAGTGAAAATGAAAACTGTTTTGTGAGATCTACATAACTTGACCCTCTACCTTCAACCATACAAATCTAATCAGTTTATCTGTGAGCATTTGCAAAAAAATTGGAAAGGATTCTCTTGAGGCGTTCTTGAGATATTGTGTTCACAGGGTCAAGGACACATTGACCTTTACCTTTGACCATCAACATCGAATCTGTTCATCCTTGAGTTTAACATAACGTTTGTACCAAATTGGATGAAATTCCCTCAAGGCCTTCTTGAGCTATTTTGTTCATGAGACATTGGACAACCCGATAACATAATGCCTCCGTCCACTGGCTGTCGCTGGTTTGGAGAAGCAATGAAGTTAAAACATTGGAGGGAAGCGCTTTAAGTTTCACTACAAATCTTAAAGTAATAACAGTTTCAATCGTGGCAAAAAGAGAACCACTGGTGGTTGTGTCACATGGTGCAGTTCAACTGTGCCCGAGCTGCAGGGAACTCACGTTTTCCTTGTTGTAGTAAGTCAGCGTGAATTGTCTCTCTGACAGGACGAACTTCCTCTTCAAAAACTGTGTGTTCTCTTTTCCTTTCTTCCACAGCCACCCTTCATAGAAACCTGGTATCAGTCCAGCACAACTGAGTCACAGGCGCATCCTTGCAAACACGTCTCATTCCAAAATTCATATATTCAGACATTTTGCAAAGAGTAATAACCCCTCACACTTCACTATGCAAAGAACAGGCTTTTCCTCCACAGTTGTGCATATGAGGAACCACATTGTTCTTATTTTTTAACCAAACAGACTGATAAAGATTTACGATCTGCAGTAAACACGTGTGTTAAAAAAAAAGAAAACAGTGAACACATCACCTGTTGTGTATGGAATTGGTGGATACTTCGTTTCCCCTTTGAATTCCAACCTTTCGTATTTGGCCAGGATCCACTGCTCTCTCAGGACCCTGCGGTTTCAAGAGCAAACATGAAACTATTCCAAGATGAGGAACAAACACATTGAGCTTTGATGTCGAAATTCAGACATATTCTATGTCTACAGTCAGACATCAGGTCTATTTCCTTGTGGGATTGCCCCATCAGCAGACTGTGACTGGTCATGAACGTCACACAACCAAATAATTAATCACGGAGACATCACGTAATCACAAAGACGGTTTTCTGAAGAATTTTAACATCCTGGAAATTACTTACACAGAGTCATTTTCCCTGGGCCGATAGTAGTACGGTGGAACAGCTTTCTCATACAAGGCCTGGGCGCTGGCATTGCCGTTGGATTTCATGAACTTCCCAGGTCCCAAGAAGACACACACATACACATTACACATCTCCAGTTGAGCCTCGCACCTGAAGAATTGCTGTGCTGTCATAGCAGTAATAACAGGGAGGAAAAAGCAGCCGGTATACCTCCACCAGCTCATCATCCCAGAAGTCCAGCTTGATAGATTTCACGTGGCTGGACAGGCTGCGGTGGACGTCAGAGCAGTTCAGACACACAAACACACCCAGCTTGTAGGGCCCCCAGTCTGGATCTGAGGTGTGCAGAAGACAAGGGATTCAAATTCAACGATCACATATTTATTACACTGTAGTACTCATGTGCAGTTTTGAGGTCCATTGTACTTTACTTAATACTTACTACAGAACTTTGTTTGTTAGAGTCCAAATCTTTTGGGTTTGTGATTCCATACATAAAAGCAGAGTCTGGGTGTGGCCCCTCATAACACTTATTATACACGGAAAATGTTTTTATAGTTTACCAACTTTAGTTTTGTGTGGGTTTCATTAAAAATATTGTTTGTTGGCCTAAGAAGAAAATCTATCTAATATTTCAGGTTCTAATACCATGGAAACATTTAGCTAGGGTTAACGGTATTTAGGGCTGATACAGATACAGTAGAAAATGTTTTTCTGTCAGGTCCACATCCACAAATGTAGAGAACAAGATGAATATAGTAAAACAGTGTCTGTTGAGCCACTAAGACTCAACAGCTCTGAACAAAGTAGCTCAGACAGTTTAACACTCACAAGGATATGAGTAACAAGCCAGTGGGGAAAGCTTTGGAGTAAAAGTCAGAGCCTCTTTAACATTCTAATGCCACTAGTCCTTCATACACACTGATCTTTTTAGCCTGATTGTTAACATGTATGATCCAAAAGGGAAATCAGGAATTAGAAAATGAAGAATGAACATTCACTGTGTCGCACAAAGCAGGAGAAAAGAAGTCAGTGACAAGATGAACCACAGATGTAAACCATAAACCAATATATATTTAATTTTACTATTTTTTATTCCATTTTATTGTTGCCCTTCTTTTACCTTCACCTCTGGAGACTGATATATACACAATTCTAACCTCAAGTCCATTATTAAAAATGAATCAGTCACAGATGAGAAATTTAATCTGATTATCTGGAGGTTACTATCTTCAAAGATAATCACTGTAGGAACCAGAGATAAAATAAAATGTGTGATCTAAATGACATAATGGAATCTTTCTTTGCCACGTTAATGAGCAGCACACTGTTAGATGACACATTTCTTACCTGACGCGCCGCAGTCCGCACACATGCTGTTGTCCGGCAGCTTCACCAGCTCCAGTAAGATCTTTTTGTTTTGCTCTCTGTTTGCCATGTCGCTACAAATTCTTCTCTCACAATGATAAATCCCTCTGTCTAAACTGAGCATGGTGGTCACATAGCTTCACACAAAGGAAAAAAAAGCAGTCAAGACGAAAAGTGGAACTTGCCAGAGACGCTTTGGTTGTTACAACACAGAGCAAACCTCCCTTCTCCTTCCTCCTCTGGAGCGAGTCCAGCTGCACTGACAGAAACAGAAAGTTGAGCTTTAATCACTGAGGTTTTCCTTGTTCTATTAAATCAACCGGTTCATGCGCTAAATGCTCTTTGAACTTCATCCATGAGAGGATATGAAAGGAACCTGAAAAACCAGTCCTGCCACTGCACACATTTCAGAAGTGATAACTACACACGATACAAACCATGTATGCAAATTCATTCACCACCTCCGGAAGAGGATAGACACATGTCTATGGACAATGTTACTTGCTGAAAATTAATAATGAGGCCTGTCATTTTCTGTTGTGATAATCCTTTATTTGATCACAACTAAAACCCATTGTGTTTGTGTACAGAGTTAAAACTGAAAAAATAAGAAATAATTGACTGTGATGTGTGAAGGTGTGAAATAAGGCAGAATCTTGTGTAAAAAAGCTGCTTTTTATGAATGTGAATGTGAAAATCTTAAGTGCATCAACAGTACGTTGTGTGGAGACTATTTATACACAGCCTTTACAAAACCAGAGGAAATTTCTATTTTACATGTTAATCTGTTACAAATATTAACACTTGCTCCCCAAAAGCAATTTCTACTTGATAAAAAACACTTTGCAAAGTGCAAAGCCAATTCATAAATGAGGCTAAAAGTTACTACTGTACAAAAATCCATCACACACAATCCAGCACCCCTTAATATTACAAAATATTTCTTCAAAATCACCATAAGAATCAGTCAACACTTTAGCTGTGCACTTGACTTCAGTGATTCAGTCATTTCCATCTTAGAGGAAACTGTGTGGAAACGCCTCCAGACAGTGTTTAGTGTACACACACGTCTGACCACCTCATATTTCTCTGAAGTAGGGAGCATGAAACAAAGGGCAACACTGATTAAAGTTGCCCAAGTGCTGTGCTCCCGATGCCACCACACTTTCTGTAAACACATTCCGTGTTAGCGTCTGAGAGCAACATCCTATGGACCATAAAAGAGAGTGTCTATGATCTCAAGGGCTTCTCTGTGGTTCAGGGGAAGTCTTCAGCGAGGCGCTGTAGTGTGGTTTTGTCAAGACCAAGGTGGATTGCATCAAGGTAGTGCAGAAACCTGGAGGGAAGACAAAAGGAAAAACACAGCTCAGAGCTTTGTGTCTGTGGATGCATACCCATTTATTTGCAGCCTGTCGGTTATTCGCTTGGTGTCAAAACAAAACCTACATCTAATCGTATTAGTCTGTTTAACCGAACCAAATATCATTTCAAATGTTTTATCCGAACCCAGCCGGACCCAGCTCAGATCGGGTATCATCACTCGTAGCCTGATACTTTTCTCGTTCACTTTTGTTAATAGGATATCAATTTTGGAGACACAAATGATCCATCGTGCTTCTCATTTAATTCATATTCTGTGCACTGTTTCACCAATTCTCACCTCCGTTTAACTTTGCCCTTCTCCTTCAGCCGCTCCGATCTGCAGATGGTGCGTAGCACTGGCAAATAGTCCAGAGCAGCCGCTGGTCTGTTTCCCAGAGTACCAACCACTCCTTTCAGCATCAGACCCTCCATCACTTCTCTCCTCACCTGGACCAGCCTGGAACACAACCATACATGTTGGTTTTCTTTGAACTGGCTTAGGATTCACATGTGTTTTTGGGGTCAATTCTGCGAATGTTTACATTTTATTGAAGTTTAAATGAGGCTTAACATTAAAGAGATTGTAGTAAGACTCACTGTGGTTGGCAGGGACCCTCCTGAGAGAAGCTGTAAGCTTCACGATGAGGGGCCACAGGGAGGGTGAGTTCTCCTGCAGCCTCATGTCCAAGCTCTCCTTCCAGCTGTTGGGCTTTGTCCCAGGCCTCTGCAGCTGAACACCGACACCTGTGGAAGCTCAGCGCCTCCACGGCAGCCTGGATCTCCAAGACGCGCTCTCCCGTCTCCCAGCTCCCTCTGTCAGTCTCGACCCTCGACTCATCCGTCATCCCGTCTTTAACCACTGCACCGACTGGTGTCATTCTTCTGTGATTGTCTCCTCCTTCTGGATGGACATGCAGGGAGGAGTCCAAGTAGGACATGTTGTCTAAAAAGTCAGCTATTGAGGCTAGACACTGTGAGACTGGGAGACTTTTCATACGCTCTTCAGAAGTCAGCTGCTTCCTTTTCACCATTACTGAAACTAACCTCTCTTTAACTTCCTCCTTTGCCTGAGGATCCCCCTGCGGCTTGGACAATGACAGAAAACTTTCTTCTGAGTCCGAGTCCGAGTTCAGTCCATCTTGGCCAGGCACACAGTGCCTCCTCTTGTTCTTCTTCATTCTGTTGGAAACTTTAATTGGACTGCCATCATCCGAGCAATCACCGGAGTCTGCCACGTGCAGTAACCTGGCATGAGATAGCAGCGTGTCGGACGGCAGGCAGGTGGATGACGGCTGCTTTTTGGGATCAACAGAAGGATGGTCTTGTGATTCAGAAACAGATTTCTCTGGCTTGCGGATTGGTGCAGTCAACTGTGTGAGTGGTAGAGGTAAGAGTTTCTCCATGTTGGAATAAAGTAGATCGACGCCTCGTCGCCTGCAGTCTATCAGCAGCTCCCAGCAGACCGCCTCCTCCAGACTCTGGCTCTGTTGACAGCAGATACCCGATCAATATCTTACATCAAGTACAATATGAATCAACATGAATTTAGACTATATTAAAGAAACCTAGAAGAAGTCATTGCCCTTGTTATGTGCTGTGAAGAGTTCACCTTGAGCAGCTCCCAGATGTCTCTCTCAGGTTCAATATTCAGGAGGCCCAGTCTGCTCTCAGTGCAGCCAGTGTCACAGGGAGGGAGAGCGGCCGGGACAGACGTCTCTGTTGCCTCTCCGTCCGTCTCCGGCTTCAGTCCAGCTTTGAAAGTGAGCGAGGGAGAAATTAAAAAATCCCATGAAATTAAATAGTTAGTGCTGCACTTTGTTTTAAAATACAACATGAGGCATGGAAAATTATAATTAATTATACAGTATAACAGCTGACATATTCCATCAAAGTAAATGCAATGTCACCCCACTAATTATAAGTCTCGACTTAAGAGCTTATATATTTGAAGTAGTATTTACAAAGCAGAACCAGGATAAAGTAAATATCATCATCAACATTTTCCCAGCTCATCTGCTCACCATTGTTGGTTACGTGGCGACCCCCTGCACTGCGAGTCCAGAACTGCAGCTGCAGTAAACTCTGCCGGATGTCACAGCCATTGAGCCTGAGCAGGGAGCTGATGTCTGACAGGTCTGTTCTCATGTCTTCAGCCAGACACAACAGCTGCAGGTAGCTGCTCACATTTAACTGCACCAGAGGGAGAGGAGGACAGTTTTTACCATCACAAATTCAAGCGACACCATAGAACCGCACAGTGAAACTAAGAGTCAGACTTAAATTTCCTTTACTCACCACTGACGGCGTTTTAAAGTGGATCTCTTCAAAGTAGCCATCGAACATGGCGCTGAAAGCAGGATCTAGGGAAAATATAAAACTTGATTGAAACTCAAAAAACGGACAACACGAGGTAAAACAAGTCTTTGTCCGTGCTCCTACTACTCACCACTGGTAGTGAGGATGACTGGCCTCTTGGTGGTGGTCATGAATGTCTTGATGGCAGCTAGAAACCCAGAGTCTTCATCGAAAATAACATCCACCTCTTCAAACAGGATGAGCGAGGTGGCCGTCTTCTTGCTCTGTTCTTCACTGTTGTCTTTAGGGGTCGTAGCTGCTGGGGACTTCACTGTGAGGTCTTTATGCTTATTTGCATCCTCATTACTTGTTTTCCCAACTTTCTTGGAAGCAGCTACATGAAAAGATGGGGTAAAGAGACAAACAATGGCAAATTACTTACTATTATAGTGCTTACATTTTCACGAAAGGCATCATCATGATAAAATAAAACATTTGAGACAATGAGAGTGCATGTACCTGTTTGTTCATTCTTCTTAATGCTTAGTTGCTCCTTGTTGGTGGGTCGACCCATTTTGAAGAAGTTGGCTAAAGAGGTGGGAGCCAGAGCACCTTTTTTGGCACCTCTTGGCGACTGGGGATGTTTCCTGGGAGAGGAAACCACCCTGCGAGGAGAGTTAATCTTTCCTGAAGGATGAAGAAGGAAAAATAAGTTTTGAACAGTTCAGCTTGTGCAAATCTAACAACTAAAGCCTGCATATACAGTATCAGATCTTTAAATGGAAACAGTGCTACTTCTGTCAGCTGTGTACTAACTAGGAGAGGATCCAGGCCTGCCAGCGCTGCTGCTTGTGCCGCAGCTGTTGAAGTAGGTGGGTTTGTGGGCGTTGACCCCCTGGCTGTCCACCTGGTGTGACTGAGTGGCCTCCCTCAGCTGGGACAGAATAAGTCGGCCGCTCCGCTGAGACGAAGCGTTCACCTCAAATACCTTGAGAGACCAGAGTAAAGTTCTCAGTTTAGTGACGATCCACAAAACAAATGTGTTGCTCAAAACACTTGTGAGGCGTTTGTACCTTGAAGCCCAGCTCCTGGGCACATGCATAGACGGCAGCAGTCTTTCCTATTCCGGTGGGTCCTGTGATCAGCATTGAATTACACATGTCCTCTGCATCCTGCGAGTCCTCCTCTCCACAGTCCCAGTCTGAACACAAAAGTCCATGATGCGGTCAAAATAAATTTACACCAAGCTCAAAGTTATGAAGAGAAAATAAGATGAGCATTTTTAGAATGTCCCACCGTTGTTTCCTTCCTCTTGTTTCTTGTCTTTCTGCTTTTTTCTCTCATCTCGGTCTGCACGGAGTTTCCATTCCTTTAGCCAACTGTACAAATAGAAAAAAGGGAAACATGAAGCATTAGCTCACATATTCTTCAAGCAAGCAAGTGTATCGGTGGGACCTTGCTATCGCGATGGCTACTGCGAAAACTTTGGCTCCAAACGCGCAATATGGCACCCTTCGAAACCAGAACATTTTAGCTTCATTTCTGAATAGTAGGAGTAAGTAGAGACGTGCTGTCCATCTTTAGATATCATCTAAGGGTTAGTCAGTTTAAAACAAATACAGCAGCCATTGTTTTGATGTAGTTAAAGCAGCTTTACTGTAGTTCCTCACCTGTGCAGCCTCCTCACTGAGGCAGTGTTGCCTATGATGTCACTGGAGTGCTGGGGCTGATATTTGTCGGTCCACAACACTTCCTCCTTCACCACATCTGTAAAACAAACTACACTGAGTTTCTGAGATTCCAACATCGAACATGACAAAACAGCCAGTGGAGTTTACAGAAGCCAGTTGAATGAATATAACGAACAAACACCTCAACAATGAAGGTACAAATCACCTCCCGTAAGAAGGTCATCGCACCAGTCTAGTAGGTCTAACTACACTATCATTAAGTTCAGTAATAACACATTTTTAACAAATCGAAACTGGAGGAACATTGAAAACCATCAGCAAACATTTCATGGTCCACTGGTGTCGGTCTGGGCATTTTAATATTTTCACTCTTGGATGTAAACTTGCTTTGTCGTGAGATATTTGTTGGACATATCCAGGAGTTTTCTGACAACTGGCTGTCATTTAACTCTCTTCTCATTCCCTGTTTGATTAGATATCTTCTCGGTTACTTTACTGTCATTATGTCGGTTTCTTAACTGAATTAGGAACTGTCTTTTTGCTGCCTCACCGTTTTCCAAAGTGTCGTCATCCAGCACAATCACAGAGTCGTCCTCGGACAAGATGGGAGCAGCTGTGTTAGAGGGCCTGGCTTTCTCTTTTGCCTCCTTCTCCTGCTTGGATCCCTGCACCCGTCTCGAGCGGCCTCCTCTTTTTGTTGGCTCTGGCTCAGATGTGGAAATGCTCTCTTCTGAATGGTTACCCCGCTGCTTCTTAGCAACCTTCACTGTGTTCTCCCCTTCGTCATCCATCCTCTTCCTCTTGCCTCCTACTGTTGGTGCCGTTTCTAGTAGGTAAAAAACATTGGTCACCTAACTTAATTTTAATTTTATGCCCCAATTGGTCTTTATTTTAGCAATAGTTTATTCTAAATTCATAGTAAACTTAAATGCAGCTCCAATAATAATGCTTTGAGGAAAGTTTGAATAGTATTTAACTTCCTTGTAGCTAAAAATGAGAATGCTCATGCAACTCTCCTTCTGGTCCAGAAGTTGAATACTGGATACAGTCAAAATGATTTACAGAATCAGAGATTAACTGCAGCTTAGAATTAACTGCAACACATCTACGTTCAGATGATCTACTGGTCATTCCACTGACCTGAGGCAGAGCTAAGCTGCTGGTATTCAGTGCGTCTCTTCAGGAAGCGACTGATGAACATCTGAATAGGGAAGGCAGGGTTACAGGTCCTGACCTCCTCGATGAGAAGCTGACGAACACTTTCAGAGATCTCAGGTCTCCAGCCCGAACCCTGAACAGTTAAAAAAAAATATTTGATACATCTGCTGTAAAATATCCACTGCTGAACATCTGCTCGTCAACATTGGGGAAATGATTAAAATATACGAACAATGCAAATCCACAAAATTCACAGAAATTAAATAACATACTGGAGGGAAAGGAGCATTAATTGTGTTTGCAAGTAGAATTTTACCTGCTAAGAGAATCAGATCACCACAGTCATGTCAACATACCCTTTCACACAAGTCTCTACGAGCTGGTTCAGTCTTCAAACTCAAGGAGCCACTAACAGATGGAAAGGAGGATGTTCGGCTCCGAAGCGGTTTCAGTTGAGACAGTAACGGAGATTCAGGCCACGGTAGATTCCAAAGAGGGCAATCTGTAAATACAAACAGACATTCAGAGCTAAGAAACACACTTAAATAAACACAAACATGAAGATGAGTGTTATTAACACTTGTAGTTACTCGAGTAACAAGTAATAAAACGGAACCACCTACCGTCTGGTGGTTGCTTCATGTGTATGACTGGCTGGAAGGAGGAGCAGGAGACGGAGTATGCCTCTTTAGTGGCAACGGTCTTGGCTATCTGCTTCCTGAAGGACTCTGGGAGACCACTCTTCAAAAACTCTCTTCGAGCCCTGAATTGCTCATCGTCCTGGGAGTTTTCAGAGCCCTCTCGGCTGCCCTCATCAAAGATTGAAATCACTCCGGACACCTTCCGAGAACTCTTCTCTTGGCCCAGTGAGGCCCCTTTACAGGCTATGAGAGAAAACACAGCACCATTAAATGATATTTCTGCAGATTACAGAATATAAAATAATAGCTTGTGATTTCGGGTGGGAGAACTACCTGGGACAGCCTTGGTCTCTTTGCCAGCTGGTGTGGCTTTGCCAAGAACATCATTTAGACTTCGCAAACGTTTCCGGGCTTTATTCTTTTCTAGTGCCACCTGAGTGGCAGTCTTCTCCTCCCCCAGGCAGATGATAGAATCCTGACAAAACAAATCACATCACAAGCCTTTCAGAAAACCAATTAGTGGATACAAAAAGGATTAACACCTAATGTTATCGAGACAAGTGAAGAAAAGGTAATGCTCGTCAGGAAGATGACAGGGCAAGAAAAGTCTCCTGTGCTTATTAACAAAAGCCAGAGTCAGACCCCAGCACTGCCTGCTTGAGCAGATATTCACACCACTAATACAACCTAATTTCAAAACTATATCACTAAAAAACTACAACTGAGAAATGAAATTTCCCTTCTTTTACTGTACCTCATTTTCACAGTAACTCTTCTTGAAGGACGCCTCATTTCTCGACGAACGCCTGACTGCACTTTTCTTACTCTGCTGTATCACTTTGGCTTTCTCCACCAACTTCTTTGCCTGCTTCCTTTTTTTTGATGTCTGAAAAAGATAAGATTATAATTATTATTATAAATCCTGACTACAGTTATGACAATGTTAAAAATGTTCCTGGCCAAGTTCATTACATTGAGAATTTGTCTAATTCATAAAAAAACAACAACATTATACTCACTTTAGTAGCCACAGACGTGTTAATGCCACTTCCACTTTCAGCCTTTGACAGGGAAAGATTTCTATGGATCCTAGTAAATTTAATCCTTGTGAAAAAAGAAAGAAACATTTATTCACCACAACAAAATCATAAGCAACATTAAAAAGATATTTCCATTTGCCAGTTAATTAGGTACACATAGCTATGGCCACAGCAGTCTAATAATAAATAAACCTACCTTCATGTTCTAAGCTTTGGTTTTTGTTTTAGAGGTGTTTAGATGGTCATTTTAAAAAGGAGGATTTTTGTGCTGCTGTTGAATTGTGCTGTGTAACACTGCCAGGTTTCGTACACATTTTCTAGCACATTCCCTGATTTTACTAAATTCTAGTTTATAATAATTTCAATGTGTGGTCATGCTTCCATTTCTGTCACACATTTAATGTTTTTATTCTTTTATGGTTGCGATTTTATTGTTATTTATTTCTGTGTTTTTGTTTGCAAAGCACTTTGTAACTTTGTTTTGAGAGGTGCAATATACATAAATATTTTTGTTTATACTGATGACGTTAGGTTAAATAAAACAAACAGCTCTTTGTTCAACACAGAACAATTCAATCCCACCACAAACTGCATCATACTGTTGAATTAACAACTACTAACACAGTTTTGGTGCAATCTAAACATTATAACCTTCCTAACCTCCATAATGATTTCAAAAGCACGCACTGTTGCATTAAATCACAACTATGAGCATGTGTTACCTGATTGGACTTTCTTGCGTGTCAGGCTCACACACCATCTCTGCTACAAAGACTCCGTGCTTGGACTTCCGTGTCTTTGGGGTGGACATCTGCGCAGGGCAGTCAGGTGGAGCAGCAGAACCAGCAGCATCCTTTGACTTGTTTTGTTTTCTGGTTTTTCTTACAGGAGATGTCGGAGTGGATTTGGTTTCTTGCTTGACCAAAGCCTCTCTTCTGGACCTCCTCACAGGTGGGATGGCGGGCTCCTCTTCTTTATCATCACCGATCATGACCACCGCTTCTTCCACAGGAGGAAGAGGAGCAGCAGCCACAGTAATTGAGGTGGTGACAGCCTCATTTTCGTCCTTAGCTTTCTTCCTGCCTTTTCTTGCTGGTTTCTTTTTAGGTACACTGTTTTCCTGAGAGTCAGCAGGGACTTGCTCAACAGTGAGAGGGATGACGCTGTCTTCCTCAGCAACTTTGTCTGCTGCAGCATCTGAATTCTTCTCTCCAGGTTGCTTCTGCTTGCCCTGGCTCTTCACTGGTTTGGGTTTGGACCCTTCCAGGCTGGGCTGTTTGAAGGCAGCCATGAACTGCTTCCTCTCCACCACGGTGCACTTTGGCGTGGATTCACTCTCAAGCACAGCCAGCTCTAGGTCCTCCTCTTGAAGAACCACATTGGATTTCCTTTTGACACTCAGCAAGGTAGATGGAAGTTGGTGTTCAGCTTCGGTCGGAGATGATACTGCTTCTGCAGGACTCACTGGCCCCTTTCTCTTGCTAAAGATAGAAGCTAACTTTCCAACAGCCTTGACTGCTTCCTGTTTGGGTGAGACTGCATGCACCTGAGCCTGGATGGTTAAAGTTCGGGGTGAGATTTGGAGTAATGGCTCCCCACACCCCACGTTTTTCGACTGATCATTGTTCATTTCCTCTGCATATGTTGTGATTTCACTTTCCTGGTCTTTGCACTCTCCATCTTTGTCCTGACTCTGACTTCGCACAAAATCCTCAAAGGATATTGTGACCGTGCTGTGTCTTGACTGTAAGGCCTGATCTTCATTAATCTCCATGTTAACCTCACACAGAGAGGTCTCTGCCTCGTTCTCCTCCGGTTCTGGTTGCTTTGCCTCCTGTTGATGCTTCTTCTTGGAATTCCGCGCACCAATTTTAACCTGTTTTGCCTTATCTCTCAAAGGTACAAGTGGAGATGAGGGAATGCTCTTCAGCTCTGGTTTAAGTTTGTTGCCACACTGGGAACCATTGTCATGATGTTCATCTTTTTCAGTCTGTTTAACAGTGACGCTCCTCTCTGATGTCCCAGCACTGTCAGAAGCCTCGGCACTAAGCTGGGCCAACAGAGCTGCTGTATCACTACCAAGCATCCCACAGCTACTGGTCACCTCCGCTGCTGAGTCTTTGCACTGCTCTGGTTCATCTATACTCACGCAGTCCACCTCCCCTGTCGAGCAAACATTTTCAGCCTCCACAAGTCTTCTAGCAGCCTTGATGGCCTTTCTACCCCGTTTCTGAGATGGCTGTTTCACTGCTGCCTCTGAGCCGGTGTGTTTTTCGGTAGACTGAGATGTCTGACAGTTCTCTTTAGACTGTTCCGACGGGCTGGTCTTTTCTTTGGAGGACGGAGGTCTCCTGCTAAAGTAGTCCATGATGTTGTTTGACCGAGGAGGAGAGAAGGGTTTCTCCGCAGGCTTGGCCACAGGAGAGAAATAGTTTGTGATTGTCTTAACAACCGGACTGCCACCATCTTTGCGGGATTTCTTGCAAGGCTGTAATAGGGGTGACAGAGTTAATCAAACATGAGCATGCATGTGAATGAAGAAAAATGATATGCAACACACCAGCTTTACAATAATCATCATAAAGATACCTGCGTGTCAAAATCCTCAATGACAGATGCCATAGCCACAACACCAGCCATAATTTGAAGAGATCTAAAGCAAAAGAAACATTGTTATGCACATAGCAGCAGGTCACAGCATAGCCACCACCTCCACTGGGTCAAGGAGGTATCCTAGGACCAAGCTGGCCTTCCTAATCAGTCTGTCCAGTCTCTACCTGTCAGTAATTAGACTGTCACGTCCCTTACTTCCCTGTTTGTAATAATTAACACAGGCAAAAGTGCCATGAAAATAGGCATGACGTGATAACGAAGGCAATACCCTTGCAAGTGCTAGTTATCACCTAAACATAAGAGAAGACTTTACAAAATCCTGAAGGAAATTCTTGTGCCAGCTTGCTCCAAGATTACAGTAGCACGATGTTTAATAAAAATAGAAAACATGGATAACAATAGAATATTAACTCTAAAAATAAAAGGGTATTGTAAATGCAGAGTAATGCAGAACCAGTGCCTAATAGAAATGATATTAAAATAAGCAAGTTACAGGAGACAGAAAAACTAATACTACACAAAAATGAGTGTTATGGGATATTGCACATATTGAGATAAAACGATGTAAAAAAAAAAAACTGCAGTAATGCAAATGAATAGTATTGTTGCAAACGAGTGGTGTATAGTGTTTTAGAAGTGTTTCTTTCTGTTAATTTACAATTTCATAAAAACACTTTACTCATCAGTCACTGTAAACATGATGCAGAATCAGCTTTATTTGCCCTGTGTGTGTTCCCATACTAGGAATCTCACTCCAGTGTTAACTACACTTACACAAATAGACATACAGTAAAACAAAAACAGACTACAGAGTAACTACTACGTGCAAACAGAAGAGGACAACGGTGCAGAGCAGAAACGTATATTCATGTACTTACAGTCCTGTGAAGTAAACTGTGTAATATGAACATGCTCATAAGCAGCACATCTAAAAGTGTAGTATCACTCGGGGGCAGCGGGCAGCGGGACACATTGTTCCCGACACTCGCAGACAGGGAGAGGGAAACACTCACCGACGATCCAGAGAAGTGTCTCCTAGTCTCAGCCACTAACGGAGGACACGTTCATTGTGAGGCTCCACGCAAACTTCCAGGGCGAACAACAACAACGAGCTAGCTACAGTTCGCCGGACGCTCCCTTCACCGCAGCTCCCGACCCTGACCCACACATGTCGGGCGCCGGCGGTGCGTGGACGCTGGCGTTGGAAGGTAGTTTTACCCGAATCGTTCCGAGTGGGAATCCACAATACGTGTTTCTTGACGTGCGCTTTCAAAAACGCGCCAGAATCCGCCGTGGACGAAGAGCGCCAAAATACGCGTGACCTTTGGCATCGGCCGATTCCGCCAATCACGGAGGAGCGGCGCGCCCGTCATCCGCTGACGTAGTTCCGCCCTCAACAAAGATGGCGTCCGGAGTCGCGTTTCCAGGGGTAAGGATAAAGTGACAGCGACCTCTACTCGCGTCTCCAGCGCGTCTCCGTCCATTTCTCGACTTTCCCTCCCACTCCTGCGTAGCTCTGGTCCCGTGTCTCGTTTACATTCGCCCCCTCGCCTGGTCGACATGTCGGAGTACAACACGGTCCCGCCGCCCGGCTCCGGGGCTCCTCTCGGCGGACAGGCGGCTCTTGGGAACGGATCTGCGGCCATCAAGAAAGATGCGTTCGCGGACGCGGTGCAGCGGGCCCGGCAGGTGAGGGATGAGATGGGCTGTGTGGACGGAGGGTTAGCTAACCTGTTAGCTTCAGGGCTAACGCAGGCTACAGTGTCACTGCTCGAGCTCCCTCAGCTATAAACACGGTGGCTTGTGTCAATCTGCAGTGTTAAGTGGGCTGCACAGACAAAACCCCAATAAGATCGTTGTTAATGAAGTTTATTAGCTTTCTCTAAACTAATCAATAAATGTTGGCACGAGTATAAACTACCTGTGACGTGGTTGTTATCTGTAAATTATCTAGTCCTCCTCCATAAGGTCAGACAACACAAGGCAAGATTTACTGGAGGCTCCATCATGACCTCCATGTTTTTGTATGTTTACTTCCTGTTCTCTTTTCCTTTCCTTTTGATTTTTCTTCAGTTTGTTTTAACTTATCGATATATATCTATATATATATATCTATATATATATATATATATATATATATATATATATATATATATATATATATATATATATATATATATATATATAGAACCTTTGTGATATTGCAATAATTATTGATATTGTTTTATTGCCCCGATCTAAGAGGCTGATACAATATATGAAGAGTAGAGTAATTGAATAATGTTACGTCTCCAACTACAATGTCCTGAATGAACACTGTACAAATTGTAGTTATATACTGTGCTGTACACTAGTGCTAGATAAAGGCTGTATAGTCTGATTTTAATGTGCTGTCCTGTCCAGAGTTACCTTACAGCATTATATGAGTGTTAACGCACACATCAGAGTAGTTTTGTGACCAAGGGGAACCGGTGTTAGGGCTGGTTCAGAGTTTAAGAACCAATTTGCCTTTGCACAGGCTAGAGCCACCATAGAGCCACGTCATTACGTCACTTTATACGTCACTTTATACGTCTATATGTCCATTTCTCCTGAACACAGGCTTTGTCTGTGAGGCTCCATCTAGTTTTTCAGCTGATGAACACACAACAAGGAGAGAGTTTCTTTCCTCCATTGACCACTACTGCCTCTCTTTAGCATCCATAGTTAAAAATATCTTATGGTCATGATAATCCCTGTTCCCAGCGAAGTGTAGGTGCCATAGTCGAACCAGATTTTCTCACCAAGATCCAGTTCTTTTGTCCCGAGCTGGCCCTTGAACTTCCTTGGTGGAAAAGGGATATCAGTGTCTCTGGTGATAATGGTGACTTTTATGCCTGTGCTTCAGATTGCAGCTAAGATTGGGGGAGATGCCGTTCCTCCCGTGAACATCAACGCTGCATCAGATGGCTTTCCATTCACTGCACCGAAACGACAGCTGGAGGACGCAGGTAGCAGTGACCACACTGCCACATCACCTCTTTGTTTCTTTTGTTGATGATGTCTTTAGATGCATAAGATGTTTTTAAAGCAGATATGTTGTCTCTTCTCTCACTTGACAGATGAACCAGAGAGTAAGAAACTGGCTGCACAAAGTGACTTGGATTCAGTAAACGCACTATGTGAGTTCATCCCGTGAAGTTGGGCTATGTTTACTGACTCACTGTTGACAATATTTAATATAGACTTCAACTATCCTTGTCTGTCGACATTCGTAATCCAGAACATCTCTATTTTTCTCTCTGTTGCCGTCTCCTCTCAGCTATTGGTGCACAGCTTGCTGCTCTTGCGCAACAAAGGTGAGAGCTAATAGCTTTAAGTTGATTTGGAAATAATGAGCGGCTTTTGTCATGACTGGGGGGAAAAAACTAAATTGTGGCAAAATAAAATTGTAAAAAGTCATACCTACCTTTTTTCCCCTCTTGTTCCCTCTTTGTCCTCGCTGATGAAGACCTGCTTCCAGCACAGAGGAGTACAATGTCCCTGACAGCATGGTGGGACTCGGTGAGTGCAGTTTAACTCTTGTCTTTACCCATACTGATGCCACTCTGTCCCTGTGATATAAGACACAGCTCGATGCCACTGTCGAGAGTGTGACCCATTAAACAGGACGTATCTTTTTTTTTTTCTCTTCCTCCACAGTTATTGGCCGTGGAGGTGAACAGATCAATAAAATACAACAGGAGTCAGGTTGCAAGGTTCAGATAGCTCCAGGTACTTGCTGCACTTTTGCGGAGTCCAACCAGTTATCCATAGTTTTCCAATTTAAAATGTAGTTTTCCTTTTGGTGTCACTTATGTCCTGTTTCTGTGTGTGTCCAGACAGTGGAGGCCTTCCAGCGAGGACTGTCTCTCTCACTGGTTCCCAGGACTCGATACAGTAAGTTTTTTATTTTTTGCAAATAGGCTCAATATCAATTTATTTTGTACCATCACAAATGGTGACTAATAATGAAGCTGGCCCCGTTAACCTGTGTATGCAAATCACAAAATTAGTCAGACTTGGAGGCAGGATTCAAACATATCATATTGTTAGTTTTGTTGAAGCTCTGAAGCCCCATTCTGTCCTGCCATTATTAACTGGTTATCTATAATGACCCCATTGACAGCTTTATGTCATGGTGTTGTAAAATGGATGTGGAGTAACTGCTCAACTCTTCTCTGGCCAGGAAAGCCAGGATGCTGTTGGATGAGATAGTGTCACGAGGGAGGGGCACACCCCCTGCTTCTTATCACGAGTCCACAAATGGGCAGGATGGCACCGTTCATGAAATGATGATCCCAGCTGGCAAGGCCGGCCTTGTCATTGGCAAGGGAGGAGAGACCATCAAACAGCTACAGGTACATTGCATGGGTCTTGCTTTAGCATGTTTGATAACTGTGATTATCTCGGCATATATGTTCCCACTTTTGCAGTGTGGCTGTTTGTTTGTTTTTGAAAAAGGTTTATAAATAAAGTCAGACAACAAAATCCAGGAGTATCAGTAAAGGCCTATAAAACCGAGTTTGTCTGTGTGATACTCTAGGAGCGTGCAGGAGTAAAGATGATCCTGATCCAGGATGCCTCTCAGGGACCTAATGTTGACAAACCCCTGCGTATTATTGGAGATCCATACAAAGTCCAGGTGAAACAATTAAATAATCTTACAAAGTTCCAATAAAATGGAATTAATCATGGAATTTAATTATCATATTTATCCTTTTCAGCAAGCCCAGGAAATGGTGGAGGAGATACTGAGGGAGAGAGACCACGCCGGCTTCGGTGAACGGAATGACTTCAGCTCCCGAATGGGAGGTGGCATGGATGTGAGTGTGTGTGTGTGTGTGTGGAAATAGGATCAGTTGCCATTGAACCAAATCTAAGCTTATACTGTAAATATTTATGTTTTAAACTCAGGTCCCGGTGCCGCGACACTCCGTCGGTGTTGTCATTGGACGCAATGGAGAGATGATCAAGAAAATCCAGAATGATGCTGGAGTTCGGATACAGTTCAAACAAGGTTGGACCCTGTGGTGATAATGGATGAAATTAAGTTTCTAAAAAATCCACATTTAAGTGATATAACATTTTTAAAGAGCATTCAAGAGTATGTGAATACGTTTTTGACCACTAGGAACAAGTAAGATAATCATTATATCAGTTCAGCACAACAGACGGTCACATTAAAATCTTTAATTAATGTCAAAAATATAGCTAATGCAGACTTAAATCTTCCTCTCAGATGATGGGACTGGTCCAGAGAAGATTGCGCACATCAGTGGGCCTCCTGACTGCTGCGAACATGCTGCCCAGATCATCAACGACCTGCTGCAGAGCATCAGGGTCAGGGAGGAGGGACAGGGGGTATGGATCACCCTCTCTCACACATGCACAAACTGTCTCACTCCAAAACAAACTAATAATCCTAACTGGACTTTTTTTATACTGTGCCGTACTCATGAGGCTTTCTCCTCCATCTGCAGGGTCCTCCAGGTCCTCCAGGCATGCCTGCAGGCAACAGGGGCAGAGGTGGCGGACAAGGCGGCTGGGGTCCCCCAGGAGGGGAAATGACCTTCTCTATTCCTGCCCACAAGTGTGGGCTCGTGATTGGCCGGGGAGGAGAGAATGTCAAGTCCATCAACCAGCAGACAGGGGCATTTGTGGAAATCTCACGACAGCCGCCCCCCAACGGAGACCCCAACTTCAAGCTGTTTATCATCAGGGGCTCACCTCAGCAGATCGACCACGCCAAGCAGCTCATTGAGGAAAAGATTGAAGTACATACCTTAAATCCTTTTGTGTGTACTTTTGGAACGAGATGCCATTATTTTTCATAGACTTGTATCTTCATATGATGTGTGACTATGTTGTGTCCCCCAGGGTCCTTTGTGTCCTGTGGACCCAGGGCCAGGTGGACCAGGTCCTGCTGGTCCACTGGGTCCCTACAACCCCAACCCCTACAACCCTGGACCGCCTGGGGCCCCTGGACCACCACAGTAAGTGTAGTTCAACTTATGTGTAACATAAGAGCAGCAGACCTTTTAGAGCATCTATGATAATAATCAAACATTTTCTCCTCAGTGGTGGTCCTCCAGGTCCTCACCAGTACAATCCTCAGGGCTGGAGCAACACCTACCAGCAGTGGCAGCCCCAGGCTCCCCACGACCCCAGTGAGTCCCCTTTGAATTAACTGCCTCTCCTGATTTTCCTGGGATTAACATTTACTTTTACCCATCTTAGCACATTAAACTTATCAACCCCAATACAGTATTTTCATCCCAGGTCATTTCTCTGAACCCTCCTAGTCCTTTCTGATGAGTAATCTTTTTTCGAAATCTGAGAAAGGTACACAAGAGCACTGATGGAAATGATGTGTTGAGATGCAGTTTCTGTACTTAAAGCAGTTCTGGCTAACCCTGTCTCTGTTTTCCCCCTGGTCTCCAAGCCCGGTCTCCAGGCCAGTAGCAGGGGCTCACCCTCACCCTATGAGGACCTCACCCCCTCCACCCTGCGTCTTTTCTAGGCAAGGCAGCAGCTAATGACCCTAACGCAGCCTGGGCGGCTTACTACGCTCAGTACTACCAGCAGCCGTCGGGGGCTGTGCCGACCCAGTACCCCGCAAACCCAACTGGAGGAGACCATACATCAGGCGACCAGACCCAGCCCGCACAGACGCCGGGGGGGCAGCCGGACTACACCAAGGCCTGGGAGGAGTACTACAAGAAGATGGGTGAGAGAAAAAGAAGATCGCCTGTAACTTTCTCGCTGTTAACAAGCTAATTAAAGATATTTTTTACCTTTTTGTATTTGTGGCCATTTATAGCATTTTAATGAGCACTTAAATATCATCAAGTTCATCAAGGGGATGAACTAAATCAAATTTGAGTTGATGTTTAATCAATTTAAGGTACAGCCCAAATTTTAGATTGATTAAAGAAATACTAATATTACATTCCTTGATTATGACACATTTATTAAATGAGTCTGGTATATTTGGGTTCATGTTCCTAAGTATCCTGCTCTGTGTCTTTGCAACAATTAACTCTCTTACTTAAATACCTTTAACACTTTATCATCAGCAATTAGAGGAAGATGGAGGTCAGTTTGTTTTCTGCAGAAACTGTTGGTGGTTACTTTTAATTCTGCGTGACAAACTTAGTATGAGCTGGGTCCTGTCTCCTTTGTGTGTCACCTCCAGCCCAGACAGGAGGCTCCGTCCCTGGGTCTGCAGCCGCAGCTCCGGGAGCAGCAGGGGCAGCGGCATCCACAACGGGAGGTCAGCCGGACTATAGCGCAGCCTGGGCCGAGTACTACAGGCAGCAGGCTGCGTACTATGGACCGACAGGACAGGCTCCTGGGCAGCCAGCCCCTCCCCAGCAAGGACAGGTTGGTACTGAGGCTGCTGCAAGGTTTTCATCATGTGTCTTTAGTGTCATCTGAGATTTAAATTTTTTTTAAGTCATACAATTTGCAACATGTAGTAAGAAGCTGATCTGTCCATGGTTTCAACCGTTTGTATTTTAGACGCAGTGAGAGTTCATAGCAGAAAGTCTCAACCTGGAGAGAATCAAGAAGACAGGACGAAGAGGACAACCCCGAACTTTGAGCCAGGATCTATGCTGTTAAGTTTTATTTTTGTTTTCATTTTTCATCTCCCCAGCACCAAACACCCCTTTCTTTTTAATAAAAATGTGAACCGAGCAGACGTTCTAGTGTTTTGCTCCCGAGGGAAGGGATAAGACTGATGATCCCATCATGTCAGGTACACACAGCTTTTTAAAACCTCTACATACATTTACATTTGCCATCATAAACAACGGAAGCCTTGAAACGCCAATACATCCGTCTCATATATATTTTATTATCTTCTTAAGAAAACTAAGTCATTATAAAGCCCTAACCTTCATATCTCAGTCGTAAATTTACTGAAATGCACAGAGCTATTAGAACTCTAATCACCTTGTGTATTTGGTAAGGTAATAAATCACGGAAATCCTTTTTAAAGCTCATTTGTTTGCTCATTGTTGTGATTTTGTTTTTCAGTTTCCTCTAGTGAGGCTTGCTTGGTGTAAAAATGTTTTTTTGAATCTACTTTGTACGAGTGAAACAGGTTTACTGAGTACGAACACAATTCTACAATGTTGATTTGTGCATGTGGGATGAATAATAATGATTAAAAAACACTAGAGATAGATGATAAAAGAGCAGGAACACCCTTCACCTCCAAGGGAGCGTCAGTCTGCCCTCTACTGGTGACATGCAAGACCTTAACTGTGTGCTGATGTGGAAGTATTCTCCAAGATGCAAAGCCATGAGTTGTTTGATGCATGAAGAGTAGAAATCAGGAATTAAGAGGTTTTACTTTGAAGACTGTGAAGACTGCATACAACAGGTTATGTGTCTTTGTTTTGCCTCGGATGAAAGTATGTTTGGATCATTTTTGCCATTTTTGCTTGCCTCTGTTCATTTTGTAGATTTATTCACCTTTTTGTTCATCTTCAAATATCCATTTAGGGTTAGACACAACAAAATGCCGGCTTACTGTGGATGGAGGGCCAAGATGATAAGGAAAGAAATGATTTAAAAACTTTGCTCAGCTTTGTGTTTTATATTACTGCTAGAGATTGTCAGGCCTTTTAAAGCCAACATATACGTCTGGTGGGTTTTCACCTTGAAGCAACTGCAAATGTGTATTTTCCATGCAGTGACCTGTAATGTTTTCACGTGGCGGTTCTGTCGCCCCCTGTAGGTCTACAACGGGAGTATTTTGCATATGGCGACATTCAAACCTTCCGCTCAGCTGTTTCATCTCAAGGCTGCATGTTTTGCTTTTTACTGTTTTAAGAATGCCAACGAGAACCTGATGATCGTTTCTCACACAGCTGTCGTTTGTGTGCAAAATAATTCAATTTAGTCTTCCAGTGTTTCCCATTTCAAGATATATTACACATGTACACATATTCAGCAATAGAAAAAAGCTGTTGGACGTGACTGTCTGAGATGTATCAGGTATGATTCTTGTATTCTCAGCGCCTCCCTGTGGCAACAGTGTTGATATTGTTAATAAATGACCACCAGCAGCAATACTCTGAATTAAAAAGGGGCATACGTCATTACTTTCAAATGTGTGAACGTTTGTTGTCGTCTTGCTTGCACATGTCTGCAGATTCTATAAAACTAATGCAAAGATGATGAAAGCCCATTTATTCACACACAAAAGATACCGATATAAAGATCATCCATCTTTTTAAAAAGGGTAACTGAACTACTCAATAGAATAAAAAAATGTGGATACATTAAAACTAATATTGTGTATTTCTTTACTTTATTATATCAACTTTGATCTGTTTTTCCCACATGAAGTATTTCAAACTTTCCAATTTGCCTGAAAACACAACTGTTTTGTTGGTAACTCCAGGACAAGCTGACGTTCATTTCATAAAACAGACTGAAGGTTTTGTGGCATCTGTCCCACTGTCACTTTTGGTAACTTACAGCAGAAGCCGTCACAGACAAGTGTGTGACGTGTGTGAGTGAGAACAATCCAGGAAGTCATGAGTTTTACACACTACAGAGCAAGGTTGTGGTGGCTGTGAGTCAGAAACTATCCCGGTTCTCATCCTTCAGCCACAGAGTTTATAACACAGTGATGTAGGTTGAGACACGACGGTGAGAAAAAAACAATCAACAGCAGGGACCGCAAGTGCAATTTTAAAAATTCTTTAATTTATATCTTTAAAATTAAAAACATCTGAATTGCATTCTACCACCTCCAAAGGCACAGTCATACTTAGAGCAGACCAAATTCATAAAACACTGCCACTGAACATCTTTTTTTTTTCTCAGTTTGATTTGTACATTTGAAACAATAAACTATAAAAAGAAATGACTAAACATTTGTCTTACCGGGTAAACAATGGCCATTCTATATGCTTTCGGACATTAAAAGACTGGAGTGATATGTACTGTCCTGCCGTGGTAGCATCAGACTCTATGTGAGGATGATGTGCTGGTTTGAGGCTGGCGTTGCCCGTCAAAGATGTGCACTGCAGCAATTTCAAGACATATGTATTTCAAATCAGGAAAAAGGACATGTTTGCAACAACCAATCTTGATGAACAGTGCGTAAGAACATGTATGTTTGAAGCAAAACAAAGCCATTGGCGGGAGGGGGCGGAATCGCAGAGAGAGAGACGAGGGAGATGAGCCTCAGTGGACTGTGCAGGGAGAGCAGACAGAGATTTCCCCTCTCGCAAAATTCTCTGAACCACACTGAGCGGAGCAGGAAACCTGACACATGCACAGCACCATAAAAACAAACAAACACCTAAGACGTAAAGGATTATTGAAAAAAAGAGGAACCCTCTCAGAACTTTAAAGACAACAATCGAAAGTGTGCAAAGAGGCCGGGTTTGTGGAAAAGTCAAAAAGGTATGAGATAGGACTGATAACTGAACGTACAACCACAAATCAAGAAAGCACACAAAGGCTGATTACAATGTGTGACAACACAGCACCATACACGGCACGAGAGGTTCACTTAGTGACAACAAAATTCAAAATAGTGGATAAATATACAGTAGAATATATCACCGTTCTTACTCAGGCACAGTCCTCCTTAAAACATAGAGAGAAAATTCATAAATGACAGGATCTGGGATCAAAGTAAACAGGTTTGGCACACACACGTGGAAAAATGCATCAAAATAAGGCAAGAAAATGATATTTCAAAGAAAAATGAGGCAACAGAGGAGCTGAGTAGATGAGCAGGAATGAAGCACTTTAAATATATGACACATACAGTACCTCTCTCGTGGAACTAGCGGTTCAATAAAAAGAGAAAGGATTTTTTTTGCAGCAACTAATGAGAGCCCCTATTCCACAGCCGTAGTTTTATCTTTACAAGTGTGTGTAGCAGCCGCGACAGGCACTCCAAGAACACCACAATGTTTTCTTTACAGGCAAATCAAATCAAACAGAGAATCTACACCTCTCCCAAATCAAGAACATTTGAAAGCCTTAGAAAATATCTACAGAGGAAACCAGTCATTACGTGCATGACTCACAATCACACAACCAGACAGACACAGAAACACACACACACAAAAGCAATGTTCAGTCAGCCTCCAGAAATCACAGCAGAGCGGTGTGACCCCTCACACTAACGAACACACACACACACACACACACACACACACACACACACACACACACACACACACACACACACACACACACACACACACACACACACACACACACACACACACACACACACACACATCACAGTATTTTCAAGATCACTTTGATACGGCAGTGACGGTTTCAGGAGGATCCAGAGTGAGCAGATGTTTCTCGGCAAGGCTACAGGTTGAAATACAATGAGGAAAAAAATGGCATGCCTGGCTTTGAGTTCATATTTTCAGAAGATCGTACGACTGAGGGTGAAAATGCTTTGTGTTTTTCTTTGCATTGAGAGGTGTTTGAAACCACATCCTGTTGCAGAGCCAATGATTGTGTATTGAATCAATGGTGCCAACAGGTAGTCGTGCCATTCAGGCAGCAGCGGCTACTGAATGAGCGTGGTTGGATTGTGCGTGTGTGTGTACGTGTTTGTGTGTGTAAACAAGTGGGACAGTTACAGTATGCAGCGAGGGTGTGCACACACATTTACAAGATCTATATACATGTGTCAAGTGTATAAATTAGTGTTCTTTGTACATTTAAGTGTCTGTGTGTGTTTGTATGATTAATATAATCAGCCCACATCTAGCAGTGTTACTCTGTGGTTAGTTGTCAGCTGATCCGGTGGTGAAGAGGACCCTCTGGTCAGTTCTGGCCAGCTTAGCAGGCGGCTCCAGAGACTCCTCTCCAAGCACGACCCCGTCTGAGGGAAGGGAAAGCTCCTGACCTTCCTCGTCACTCTCATCCTCCTCCTCCTCTTCCTCTTCTGGCATAGACAAGGGTAAAGCAGCTGGTCAGAAACAATGCTTGGAACGTAATCCTCATAATCTGAGATACAGTGAAGAGTGGAAGTACCTTTGTCAGGATCCAGCTGGGTTAGACCCCGGCCTAAACTGGCAAACTAACAGCAAGAAGGGAATTTGTTAGAATGGCTTACGTTGTTTATTTCAGTTATGTGTGTCTTTGTGTGTGTGTGTGTGTGTGTGTGTGTGTGTGTGTGTGTGTGTGTGTGTGTGTGTGTGTGTGTGTGTGTGTCTTTGTGTGTGTGTGTGTGTCTTTGTGTGTGTGTGTGTGTACCTCTCCCATGACAGCGATGGGGGTTTCTCCTTTAGCCTGGGCCACTCTGTGCTCTATCAGGTAGTACATGTACTCATCGTAGAGCAGGCGGATCAAGTGAAAGGAACCGAAACTGGCTGCACTCCGCAGGGTTAAGTCCCTGATTACCATGGAACTGGAGAGCAGAGATGGTGGGAATTAAGGAACTGTTACACATATAGTGTTTAACTATATTACATCTTCTTTAACCAGAAACAGGAAGTACTTCTCAGTGTTTCACAATGACACAGTTTAGAAGGTAGAGAATGAGTCACCTCCACTGAATTCAATGTTCAAACCTTGTTGCTTAATTACCTCAAATTCCTTATTTTAGATGAAGGTGTGAAGATAAACTGATGCAAAAGATAATCTTGACTACTTTATTAGCAGGGCTGCAACTTATAACTGTTCTCACTATCTATTAATCGGCCATTTTGTTTCTCAATTGATTGAAAAAACGGAATCGCATTTGAGAAACTGGGACCAGAGAGAGTTTAGCAATCGATCTTTCAATAAACTAATCGGTTAAATAACTAACCGCTTACAGAAAGAAAGAAAAAACCCTCATAAACTTCTTGGCCCTAAAGTTTCAATTCCAAAATCAACTTTTTTCATCGCACCTGTAAAAGGACCACTTGAGCAGGAAGAGCTTAGCGGCCTTTGGGAAGGTAGAGCTGTGCTGGTAGGGCTTTAGGACCTGGGAAACTACACCATCCAGCCACGCAGCCCACTGCTCCAGGGAGTTCTGCTGCTGAAGGGTCAGCTTGAAATCCTGCTCCAGCCGCTGCACAACACGGTCTTCACACCGGCACACCCACGAAGCCTGCTCCTGCAAAGGGCGGACAGGACAGGTCAGTGTGTCAGTAAGAGGCTGTCACATCTGGCATTAGTTGCATCAGTTAAGGTTGCGGGGTCTGCTGGATGAATTAAAGTCTACACAGGCTACACTTTAAACAGAAGAGGGAGGGCAGCTATAAAGAGGTACATGCTACCAGCTGAGGCTCCTGAAGGAAGGAGAAAGAGCGTTTCTGACAAATGACACAGAGCTTGTTTTACATTTCCTGAAGAGGGAAGTTGCAGAAAAGACAGAATGTCTGTCACAGTAGATACAGACACGTCTGTCATCTACTGTGACAGAATGTCTGTCACAGTAGATACAGACACGTCTGTCACAGAAACCTTAATAAGACCACAGGCGACAGCAGAATTTCCCTCTACCACGAACACTGAAATTCATATGAGGTGACCTGAATGCTGCCAGCACACAGCACTTAGAGACCAAACCGACCTGGACGTTTGCAAAATCAACGCGGTTGAGGTCCGAGAGCATCTGGTTGATCTGAGCTGTGTTCTGGAGGACAGCGCGGGCCGCCTGGGCGAGGTGGTTCAGACTGGTGTAGCGACGCAGTGTCTGAGCAAACGCATTGGCTGAAGTTACCTGAGAAAGCATGTCATGCAAATAATGAAAAGATGGGTCAGATATAAAAAAATATACACGCTTTCTTTCAATAACCTGGAAACATACAAATAACTCTGCAAACAACCACATGTACCAGCTTTGGGGTTATTTCAGTACTTATTTCAGGTCTTCATGAGCAGTTCCATGTTATTGATCAAGTGTTACAAGCCTTTATTCAACAACCTTTTCAGGATCAATAATCCTGGTGAAGAAGTAAATTTTAGCATTTACACTGTGAGACTTGTTATGAAAAGGCAAGTTACTACTCACAGAGATTTTAATGCTCAGAGATATTCTCAAAGAGAAATTAGTTGCACTTATTTCACATATGTATTCTTTTGTAGCGCTCTACAAGCAGCTTGCTCCATGCTCCACCAACTACAAGCTACAAACAAGGGGAATGTACCTTGATTCGGACCATCTCCTCTGGGATGTTCATCATGGCATTGGTCAGCCAGCTCTCCAGGCTCTTGGCAAAATTACGGATGGCTTGAGTTAAGGCACCTGGGAGAAGGAGGAAGAAGAGAAAAGAAAGTTTAATAACGGTCACTTCAGATTGCCTGAGAATGGGCCTGGGTCAATGATTATCAAACACACGGTTCACATGGAGTAAGGATTTGCAGGATAAACTGATTTCTTGGTCATGTACTGTATTATATAAAATATATTTAATGTAGTTGAATTTCTATGAAATGTTGAGGTGAGGTGGGGCATGACCCAAGGAAGAACCCATTCAAATGTCCAGTGGAAACAGGCGGATCCAGGAATGTTTTCCTTTCTTTAACATGGCAACATCAGACGCTAGCCTTGTCTGTGGTATGTGTTCTCTCCATGTGCCATTTATAGATTGTACATGTGAAATGTTGACCTCTGTTCTCCCATTACCTCCGCCAAGGTGGTTGTGCTTGATCTTGATCTAACGAATTTAAAAGTGGTTTCATAATGGGATAGTTGGGCCTTGGCGGATGTATGTAGTGACATACTAGTTCTTAATAGTTCCAGTAGTTGTCACCTGGGCTTAAGAAGACCCCTTACCTGGATATTTATATTGGCATGTGCTGTAGGTATGCAGATATACAGTATGCTTTAATGCCAACCGGAAGCCAAATATAATTTTTTTTTAATCAGATATTATTAACTGATATTTCTGTGTGGTCACTTTCACAGCAGGAAAGTCAAGGTGTATTTTGCAAATTCATACTTATTGTAGGGCCTTACTGGGGATGGGCCTGAGGACATCAGGGATGAGGATCTCCACCAGGCTCTGGTACAGGCTGTTGTCACAGTCACGGCTCCAGCGCAGCACTGGCTCATACTTGCACAGAATCACCAGGCAGGACTTAGGGAGACGCTTCTCTGACTCATCATGACTGCAAGACATGCACACAGTTTGTATGAAAATAGTACTGCTACTGCCACAAGGACAGAAACTGAATTCTGAATTTTTGCCTTAAATATTTAACCACTCACACAGCCAACGTGGGATCTCCATCCTGGCTCTGGCTGAATCTCCAGAAGGTCTTCCACAGTGTCTCCACCAGGGTAAACTGCAGGTTGACCATCACATCCAGTATGGCCTGAAATAACAAACACAAATATCTCATACATCACTGACTGATAATGAATGACCGAGCACACAATGTGAGGACAATGCTTAACTGCTGGACTTCATGTTTGATGTTGGCTGAGAACTTTGACTCTCTACGACTGACTCGATGGCAACTGGATAGAAAAGTCACTCATTAATACTCACTAACCAGTGTCCTTTCAGCTGCTTACCTCACAGTGCTCTCTGTACAGCAGCTGAAAGCTCTTTATGTGCTCCAGTTCGATACCCTCCGGCAGAGACTTCCCCTGAAGGTCGATATCTGCGAACTCTGGTAGAGATCTAGACGCATCTGAAACACAGGAAACGAGAAAACTGGACACTCAGAGAGAAATCACATCACTTGCACAGAGCAATTGGCATTAGCTGTTTATAACATGCTATTTACATGTTCAATCACATTCATTAAGCCATTACTTTCATAGCTACAGATATTTGTTCACTGAACACACCTAAGAACTGCTGGTACTGTTGAACCTGGGTGCTGATGTCCACGTGCCCTGACCCCTGTTGCTGCTGCTGCTGCTGGCCTGCTCCTGACGCAGTGCCGTTTGTCATTCCTTCCACTTTGTGCACAGGCTTCAACCTGGTGGGAACAAGGAGTTATCTACATGAGACAGCCTAGATACATATTCAGCAAAAAGAGAGATAAGTATTAAAGTGAAAAGAAGTAACAATTCTGTTTTATCATATTAAGTTAACAGTTGCTTGGAACTCCAACAGGATTTTTAAAAGAACATAAAACAGTGTGAGAGACAGACAGAAAACATGAGTCAGTGCTGTGGCCATATAAAGGAAATGGAAAGAGAGGAAAAAAAACAACAACAGAGAAATGGTTCCAGTAGTGGAAACTATGTGTGTACCTCTGTTTCTGTGAGAAGGGCTGCTGCCTCATGGCCAGATGTTGCTGGTCTTCCATCAGACGGAGAAGAGAGGAACCTGCCTTGATCCTCAGGCCATAGTAGTGGTACTTTGAATTACCCCTGTCAGGAACGGACAAAACATGTTTATGAACATATTACGACACATTAGGTCTACAGAGACAAAAACAAAGGGATGTGAGAGGAGCAAGTTTATGTTGTCTAAATAAAGTGACAGTAACTCAAAGCCACATTCTTTGCATCAGTAGTGACTAATATATACATGCATATCTTTAATTTCATAAAATACAATAACCAGCCATACCATGTGATTTGATTTGACAGATATATATATATATAAGAGCAAACATTTCTAAAAAGTCAGTCTTTCTCACCCTCTTCGCCTTTATCAAAGTCACTCACCCACACACACACTGTCTGTCTCCATCTCTACCCACATTTCTTCCTACACTAGTTCTACACAAACAGCTCTGCAGATATTCCTGGAAAAATCTCCATTGTTCTCCAGCAGGAAAAAATTGTTCATGTGTGCACTTTTTGAGATCAATATGCATATGGATTACTTGCATACATAGTGTGTGAAATAAATGGTTAGCCGCGTAGCTCTGCTCTACTAATGTGCCTCACTGTAGTAGGAAGATTGTCGAGAAAAGTGTCGTCTCTGCACTTTTCTGTCTGTTTGCCTGCTCTCTCTGTGATGTCACAGTTACATTTAAAACTTCAATGATATAAAAGATTTTCAGCAGAAACCAATTTAATGGGAAAATACATTTAAAATCTTCACATTAGTAAGATGTCAATAAAAACCCTTCCATGTCAACTGGGGAACTTGTGTATTAAAGGGAAATAAGTGGGCGTGTGCATATGGTCTATTATGTCTTCTATAGCGGTGTCTGATCACCCATCTTACCGAGTGCCCAGGCGTCGTGTGCGTAGCCCCATGAAAACAGATCTAATGAGTTTCCCAAAAGAGGCAGCATTAACAGGCTCTAGTTTCTGCTCCTGACAGTGCAGCAGATAGTGGCAGTAGAGGGTGGAACGGGGCAGACTCACTCCTTCAGCTGTCTCATAGTTGTCCAGCAACCACTGTACCTGACAAACAGGCAAAGAAAAAAAAAGAAATAGCTGGTGCAGTTAGCAAAGAAAATAGATGCAAATGGTAAAAAAACCACTCATACTGTATGTGCACACATAAACATACATGCAAATTTGCAACCGCATTACACTGAGTTTTCAGCTTAATATACAGTACATGCGCACACAGTTTTCAAATCGATAAATTATACAAACACGGAAAACTTCATTCACATTTTCAGTTTGTTGATCATTCCGGAATGAAAACACGAATACAATTGTTTGCGTGCCGTGGCATACAACTTTGGTATGCAATGGATAAATGACCTGTAATACTGATGGGATGTTTGCTAGACATAAGTTGTTTACCATTATCAAATGGGAGTTCTGTATGATGAATTTGACATGAACAATATAATGTTGGGGCATTTCAGGCAAATCAATAATGCCCCTCTTCACATGCACGCTAATGATATGAAAATGATGAAGTCATGGTTTTGTTTTCTACGAGGAAATCACAGTTAAAAATTCTGTATGCTACAACCAGTGTTATTGTGATCAACAATAGTATATTATTATATAACCCAGCAGCTCACATTTTCTGATTCTAAAATGAATCTCAGTATTTTTAATTGTGCTTTCCACTTGACAAAACTCTACTGTGATGCCATGTCAGTGTGTGCCACTAAAAGGTTGTGTTGATGAGAACAAAACGAGAGGGAATTCCTGCGCTTGGCGCCTCTGCATACCTTCTTGTCTGCCGACGGCACGCTACTCTCCTCGCCCTCTGTAATACTCACAGTGGCTGGGGAGGCGCGGGCGGTGTGTGAGTAGTTCTGACTGTTGCCAGCTGCCCCTCCGCTGCTGCTGCCCAGCATGTAACCCCCCTGGATCACATAGCTGCCTGCTGTGCCACCATTGGTGCCTGCCCCATCCCCTGCCCCATTGGTGGTGCCACCTGTGGTCACCACTGTGGCTCCTCCCCCTGCCGCAATGGTGGGCTGTGCCACAAACATGGACACACCCCCTGTTGTGCCAGCCGTCACAGAGACGGTAAGAGGCGTGCCAGGGGTGGAGGCCTGAGAGCCTGAAGTTGGCTGACCTTCATAATACTGGGCAGCTGTGGTCTGGGTGTACAGGGGCGTATCAGTGTAAGGGAAGGTGCTGGAGCGACTAGATAAAAGACATGGAAAGATGTGTTAGAAAATACGAAAAAAAATGATGTCTGGATATTTGTTTGAAAATGACTGATGCAGTTTTGTTCTGACATGGTGCTGGTGGTGTAGTTGGTGTCTCCTCCTTCCACATACTGCACTTGATTGGTGTAAACATGTTGAACTGGCACTGGTGTGAGCTGCTGGACCTAAGGAGAAGGCAGACGCAGACACACACAAACAAACACACACGCACGCATCAAATAAGTCCCTCCTCGGATAAGCAGCCCATATTTCCTGTATCGTCACAGGGCAATCCTACCAGGTTTTACCTACTTTGCCCTTTATATTTCTAACTTGTCTAACTGTCTAGCTTTCCAAACAGAGTGTCGATACCCTCAACTCAATAGCAGCAGTCCCTTGTGTCCCTTACCTACTTGGAAAATGGTTGTAATGTCTTGCATTACCAGTGACTGGTAATACTGAAGGAGATCCAAGGGGAGGTAGAGGAGCTTTTCACTGATTTCCAAGTCCAGGCACTCTGGATGATCTTTCTACCTGACTTAAGCTGTTACCGCTCTGGTAGGGAGGAGCTGGAAGCCAACAAAGGCAGGTTTGACCACGAATGTGATTAGTTGACTAATAGTAAACCAAAATGTGCAGATGCTATACAGGTCACATGTGATACTGTTTTGTAGTATAAGCTGTGATGACCAGGGTGTAAGTTAATGATGGTCTTACAAATGATTGTCAGACATCATATTAGACCACCACTTTTGAACTGTGTTAGAGGGTTATAGCTTACCTCCTGGCTGATATGAACAGGCTGTAGACTGGTGACACTGAGCTGGGTCCCTGGCTCAGTCTTGGCTATCTGGGAGGTGGCCTGCACCACAGACCTCTGCTGAGATAAGGACACAATCTAGTTTCAAGAGTCAAGGAAACATTAATTTCCTGGTGTGCTTGTCTGGGTGTGTGCGAGGGTATTTTACCTGTTGAGCCGTCTGCACCTGTTGAACCACCTGCGTGGGAACACCTGTCTGCACCACAGCTGGAGGAGGACTAGAGTCCGACAAACTGTCACTTGAGTGAAGGGAGCCCTCTGAAGGACATAGAGCAAATGTAAGGACCTCACAAGCTGAGCACATGATCTTTTTTGCTTCCATCAATGGATGATAGCAAATAGATAAATGATATAACTTTTTCAGTCATGATAAAGTTAGAAAGTTAAATGTTAATGTACTGAGGCAACTTAGGGTGTTTTATTTGAACATGTAAAATTGATATGGATTGATTACATAGAGCCCTATGCTTGTATAACTGCGAAGGTCTAAACTCTACATTAGTGCCAAAGGACTATTCTAGTATGTGATGTTCAGGGTTTACCTGTGACTGTTACAACGATGTACTGAGGAGTGCTTTGAGCATTTCCAGTCTCTGAAGGGGAGCCCTGGATTTCTGCAGTCACATACTGAGTCTGAGCTGACTGGGCCAGTGCTGTGGGCTGAGCTTGACATCCAGCTGCAGGCTTCTGAGTGACAATGGAAGTGGCTTGCTCAGTGGGAGCAGTTTGGCCTGTGGGTGTGACAACAGTGGGAGTAGCCACAGCAGTCTGAATCTCAGCCAGAAACTGAGGGGCACTTGCAGGGGTGGAGCTGGCATCGGGTTGCCCAGGTGTGACGGTGACACCAGCCCCCTGGGATTGGGCTGCCGGCTGGATCTCACCTACGTAGCCTGCGGTGGCCATTACAAGAGCTGGGAATCACCCTAGGAAAAAGAAACAAGTGACAACTTTATACAAATATCAGAGATGCTTAATATACAACTGTTTGTTCCTGGTCACCTATGCCAAGGAGGTCATGTTTTCCTTGGTGATTGTTTGTTTGCTAGCAGGATTACACAAAAACTACTCAACAGTTCACCATAAATCTTAATGGAAGGATGCAGTATAGGTCAGGGAAGAGGCCATTCAATTTTGGGTGCAACTCCAAATCAGGAGGCAGAACCAGAAAAAACTAAATTCATTGCGAATTGGAACATTTTTCAACATCTTCGTTGAGTTTTCAGAGAATTATGTGTGACTCTTGATGAATAAAATTCAGACATATTTAGGGAGTTGGTATCGATAAGTGTGTACATTTACATTTACAGTGGTGCCGATCCAAATGAAATTGTAGATCTTGGCAGAGGTATGCCCTTTGATGAGTGACAGACTAGTTCTTCTTGGTTAGGACAGCTAATTATTGCTTGATCTGACAAGCTGCTGTTAAATCATTCTGGCAGAAACAGACAAGGCATAGAGGGAAAGAGGGGTAAAATATTCGATTTTAGACAATTTTTAACTCATCACAGCTCGAAGTAAAATTGACTTTAAGAAAGGTATTACTTGTAGTACAGAGTTATTCGATAATATTTAGGAGTAAGGACTCCAAAGTTATAAAATTGCACGAGCAAAAATTGGACATGAGGCGAGGGATGACTGATGCAGGTTATCTTAAAGATTAAGTGGGAAAAAATAATCAACATCAGATGCAACATTGTGTGTTCAACGGTTCATCCCTGTGAGACATTAGGAATATTTCTACTTTGTCGTTTGTTGCCTTGATGCTGATCAATAAGGTGAGAGGACTGTTTTTTTCTGAAAGTACAGCTGACCTGTTGGTGGTGCACCTAACGTGTGGGGGAGGAGCACTGACAGGAACACGCATTTCAGTGTCTCATTACTTGAAATGTGATCACACAAAACCTGTGGCCTGTCTCACACACACACAAACACACACAGCAGGAAATAACATAATCCAAATGAGAAACCCCCTCACCACATTGCATTACGTCTGCAGCATATTGTTCTGCTTCCTGTCAGACACAATAACGTGAGATAACACATACTTACAACGTATCGCACAGTTGCACCATCCCTCCCCTGCTGTTTTCCCTTATGTTTTATATTTCTTATATTCATACTTGCACAAATTCACCAAAGCAAAAATGTCTCGTATACCTGCTTGGCAATAAAAAACAAAATTCAGATTCACCTTGATATTTACATTTTGTGCCCGGACTGATTGAAATGGTTTATTTTTGACCCGTGCCTTTTAAACCAAAAGTGGGATTCTACGACAGTTGAACCCTGTTGTACAGAAATGAAGTTGCTCACACGACAAAGCTGTGACAGGCTGAATAAAAAGCACCTGCAGACCAGCCTCATTCCCCGCAGCTCCTCGGTGCTCATGTCGGCCCCTTGCCCACAGCCCACTCTCCACTTCCCCATTTCCACTGATTGCTCCATTTCTCTCCTTTAACCCCAAACTGTCTGAGCAGTGACACTCTAAACCTGACTGACCCAAACTGGCCTCCCCTCAGTGCGGCTGACGCTGTGCACCGAGTGATTTGATTTTGAATTAACCACTGGGGGGGGGGGGGGAAGAGAAAAATGTGTTGAACCGACATCGACTCCACGTTAAACAGCGTTAACCACACGAGCGTCCGCTATTTGTAACTCGCCCCGTCAACCGTGGGCTACGCGCGTGCCTGTCGTGACAACACTGGCGCTAGCTATCCGGCAAGCTAGCTGGTCTCTACAACAACCGCCATTTTGTACCTTTTGCATTTGACATCGCCATAACAACGGCCTGCTTGAGTATGCATCTGCGGCCGCGTCGTCATGGCAGACACAATCCGCTGTCACCCGAATGAGGAGCGAGCACAAACGACCCCATTCAAGGAAAAAATGACCCCGAGTGATTATCGATACCACGGCTAGCTCGCAGGCTAACCTCGGCTAACACTGTGGAGGCAGATGCCTGTTATGGCTACTGAAACAACAAGGGGGGGGGAAAAAGCAATAGCCCGATTCAGCTGAATCATTAACGGATATAAAAAAAGAAATATTCCCTGCATGTTAAGAGCTTCACCTCTGGTTCCACGTGTGTGTTTCCCACCGGTAAAATGTCTTCTTTTATTTTTATGGCGATTCAGTTGTTGTTGTTGTTGATTCTCGTTGCTGGGTTCTTGTCGCCAGGGCTACCGTGGCTATGGCGCTTCGTCCTCACCAGGGCAACTGTTGCTACCCACCCGCTCCCTTCCCTCCCCCGTCCACGCTCTGATTGGCTGGAGGCGGACAAATTGTCTTAAAGCCACAGGGACAGATTCTATTATTTATTTATTTCTCTACAAAGCACTCCACGCCCAATTGGTGGAAAAATTCCCGACTGTGGAAACATGGTGTTTACAACAGTTATTTTATTTCATTCATCGCCCAAACTAAACAATTTAAAGGTTCAGCGTGTAGAATTTAGTGACATCTAGTGGTGAAGTTGCATGTTGCAGCTGAACACACCTCACCTGACCCTCCCCGTCCAATCATGACAGAGAACCCGTGGTAGCTTTAGTTGTCGTAAAAAAGTCAAAAGGTGTTTAGTTTGTCCAGTCTGGGCTACTGTAAAAATACATGGCGGCCTCCGTGGAGAGGATCCGCTCCCGATGTAAACATACATTTTTGCACAATTTTTTTTCTTTAGGTGTATATATATATATATATATATATTTTATATATATATTTTGCTTGTGTAATATTTTGAGCATTGATAGAAGAGAGCCTGTGACCCAAGCATTTCATTGCCAGCGACTGCTAAATGTAATTGTTGTGCACATTATCAAAAACTCTTGAATCTTGAATCTTGAATCTTGAATCTTGAATCTAACGTATTTAAATATAAACGGCCCATTCCAGGGTAAAGACAACAACAATTCGCACAATTTAGATGAAACGAGTGAAAACATAGGATTATTTTCTGTTCAGTTCATCCCTCTATTACTTCCTAAATTACAATTCATGTTATATCATTATCCTGAAGTGATAAAACTGCATTTAATTATTGTCATTAAACACTATCTAAAGCTGAGCAACACCATTACCACATGCACTTCCTGTTTACCATTGGGGAAACATCTGTCTGGTTCAAATTGAAACACTGAAACGCTGAAATAAGGAATAAGGTATCATCAATTCATTCTGGTGGGGGGGGTCTTTCTTTCATTGTAACGTAGATTTACTGTACATATTGCACACAGATCATATGATGTCAGAAAGATACACAGTGCGTCCACCTCCAGTGCCATATAACATTAGATTTTACTATTGTGTATAATATTATTGATTAAGAGCCTAAGACACACTTCATCTGATCCCATTACAAATGCATTTCTGCTCATTAATGAATAACTGCTGTCAAAAGTGTGAACAGACCAGTTACCATCTACTTGTGGCACAGGATCGACAATCGGCAAACTGTAAGTCATTTCTTAGCCATTATTCAACAGAATGGGTATAGAGATGCACAGTTTCTGAAAGCAATTATTTGAAATTATTATTACTATTAGTAGTAGTTATCATTTCTTAATTTACCAAAGTTGACAGAGAATATAGGTTCAAATTGTGCCATTTTGTGTTCATTGTACATAACAAAATAGTCCCTAGCATTTTGATATTGCGCTTATGACCGCCACAGGTCACTTCTTTGACACTGTGTTAATGAGTGTCAGGGTGAAACACCTTCCTAAAATGCCATTTTGTTTGCATGTTATCGTCACATTAATTACAAATTCATCATCCCTATTGTAATCTTCCAAATGGGCGACCTTTGGCTATGGGGATACTCAGATAAAAATGTGTTTTATTTTAGTCTGACTCATAATAAGACTTCTATGTTATCTGACTTTGAAAATGTCACTGGTCCTGTCTCAGTTCACCTTTGGGAAAAGCAATTTTCAAGAGAAAAGGAAAATTATACATGTGGAAGTTATACCTGGTCATGTGTAGAATAAAATGGCAAAGCTGATATAAATAATTATAACATCAATCACAATGCCTTAAATATATCCCGTAGTGGTGTCTATGAGTGTTAAATCTTATCAAGGGAATTCATGGAAACATGCGTAATTAGACCTAAAAGGTTTATTCCATGTATTCAGATAATGTCTGTTCACTATTGTTATTTTTATCATTTTTATTTTTGAAATAAATTCCAATTTGTAACGCTCTTCCTGTAGGACTTGGACTGATTCCTGAGCTATTTATTGTGCAAGTATTCATTCATAATAAAGTGTATTTATTTCACACTTTAGTTTGTTTGACTTCTTTATTTAGCCTGTAAAGTCCATGCATCCTACACAACAATCTTTGGTACGAGTGGGGGCAAAAGACCATGAAAGATAGTTTCGTAGTGCCTACATATAGCACTACATTATAGCATTTATATATATGCAAATGTGGGAAATATACAGAGAGAGAGAATTGTAATTGGTCAGTGTGCTAAATGTTTCATGCATAATCACCACATGACCCAACGCTTAACATATTAAATGTAAGTTTGATCTGATGACGTCATTATATTATTATGGAAAACCAAAGGTGCAAAGTGCTTCACATGCTGAAACACTATTAGATCATAGAGGCCTCTGATATATTTGTTAATTATGCCACCTTTGGTCTGCTTTTTGTCTCCATAAAGGTCACTGACTGTATCTGTTTTTCGAATCTGTTCTCCTCACGTAGAAGGCCTGCAAGTGCGTACGTAGTATGTATGTCTCCCTTTCAGGGCTCCAAAACCCTTTATAAACCACGCCTGGGTCACCTAGAAAGGCACAGCTCTTGCAAACAGGGAGGCAGAAAGCCAAGTACTGCTCAAAGCAAATAATCTACCGTCATTTTAACCACATCTCGCCTGCTTGAATTTCCTTGGGACACTATGTGGAAAGCTGTGGCACTCGCTGTGTGTCTGCTGGTGGCTGGGGTTCAGCCCATGGAGGACCCAGCATATGGGGTGAAGCTCTGTGGCCGTGAGTTCATCCGGGCGGTCATCTTTACTTGTGGGGGCTCACGATGGAAAAGATCACTCAGGAGCGCAGGTGAGACTTGGAGGTTCCACATCTTCACCACCTTGTTATGTCTTTTATTTGTAGCTGATTGTTCTATCTGCTGATTTTATAAATGTTTTACATTCATAATTTGATTTTATTTGTATTACTTGCACTATGATGTATTACGTTTTACTGTCGTTTTGTTGTACCATTACACCTGTAAAGCACTTTGGTCAACCAAGTTGTTCTATACAAATGTGCTATATAAATAAAATTGACATTTAATATGATGACTAAAACATGTGATTGTGTGAGATTCACCGTGCTCTCAATTTCCAATATCATGATAATTTATGATTTCTTTAGATCTGTATGAATTACCTATGTGTCCACAGTGAAGTAGTAATTGTGTGAAATTGTGCAGAAAGACATGTGCCGATGATAACTTCAAGGGTGAAGGAAATTTTAAATTCAGAATGACAGAGAATATTTGTAATTAAATTATGAAAAATGTAGACTATGCTGAAATCAGAGAGCTATATTTGTCATCTGCAAGGTTATCAGATGTGACTTGTGACCTGTGTACTGGTAAAACAGCCTCTAAATATTCTTTTAACCTCTGCCGCAGATGACTCAGAGGACCCGTTTAGCTCCCGTCAGGATGAGTCCTTTGAAGGCTTGAGTCCCAACTCGCTGGAGACTATTCTCCAAAGGAACAGAGATCTAAGAGTCCCACCTAGAGACAGCCAGGACGGCGTGTTCAGCAGGCCGACACGCTCTTTCATTACTGACGAGATCCTGGAGGCCCTGCGCAAGGCTGACCGCAAGGGCCGCGATGTGGTGGTGGGTCTGTCCAATGCCTGCTGCAAGTGGGGCTGCAGCAAGAGTGAGATCAGCTCCCTTTGCTGAGAGTTGATCGCCCCCGTCTGAGTGAAATCACGGCGTAGCACATTGCATATATTAATATACAAACAGATACACAAATACACACACTCAACCTTTTTTCAATGCACGTAAATCCTATAGCATTTATATTATTTTATCGCCAGTGTCTTTCAGTTAAACCATTACGTGAGCTGTAGGCAATGTTTTACTTTTTGTATCTGAACGGAAAGGGCTGTCATGTGTTAAAAATGCATTTCAGGCTTTGTGATAAACAGCCCAATTTATTAATTCTTAAATCAATTCCACTGAATTTATTGATTTTGTATTTTTGCATTACTTTCTGATTTATGCACCTGAGAACTCAAGGGAATGAAATTCTTTGTTTGGATCAACAGCAAAATAGAATGTCACTAATGTCTAAAATTGTCTTATTTGTAAATTATAAGCAGAATGTTAGTATTTTGGATTTGTTTTTTGAGCGACCCATAATAAAAAAAATGTATGTTATTAATATGTCGTCATTCCTACATTACCATAGCGTAAGGCTCACTTTGCCTAAAATGTCCTGTGCTTTCATATTTTACATTTGATAGATCACGGTAGTGATCCAAAGTAAAGGTTCTTTGTGTGCATATAAAACAACATGTAATAACTTAAACAACAGATACTATTATACTTTATATTACAATAAACGATGGTAAATATGATTGCATCAATGTGTAAGCAACACTTTTCAGTAGAGCTTGTTTTATCTACTTAATATACAGATAGGCTTTTTGTGTGTGTGTGTGTGTGTGTGTGTGTGTGTGTGTGTGTGTGTGTGTGTGTGCACGTGTGTGTGTTTGTTTGTGTGTGAGTGAGAGTGAGAGTTTACATGGGCCTTGTCCTGTATAAACACTGACCAGTAGACCACAAAGGAACCAAATCCTGATCCTAATGATGAAGCAAAGAGTAATTTCTGAGGCCATGGCTAAGGTTAGGATTAAGATGTGAATAGTGATTAGTTAAGGGTTAACGTCAGGCATTTAGTTAAGATTACGGTAAGGGGGCTGGGGAACGCATTGGGCCCTTGAGTGTCCTCACTGAGAGACAGGTACAAGATTGAGTGTGTGTGTTTTGTTATTTCTTGTCCCATTGCCTAAATGTCCACTGTCATCCTCCTGCCTGGAGCCACGTTCACGGACATTAAGGCTTAAAACATAGTGTAAACATGACACCATTTCCAGTTGAATTTGAATGTCGGAAACTTGGATGATACCACAGGGGCAGTATGGAGGCTTTTATGTTTTCTGTTGTTTTTTTAAGAATCTGTGCCCACAGTTCCTTCAGTTGTTTTGGATTTGGCTGAACGTCCAAAAGTGTTTCGTGGACTCAAACACTTCACCCACTCCATCGGCATAGTGGAGAGTAGATAATGAGTGAATTTTAAATTTTGGGTGAACTATCCCCTTAAGCCTTAAAGGGATAGTTCACTTTTTTACACCTTAAAGTTTAAGGTGTAAGGGGGCTAGACACATAGGGTTAGACACAGTCTATGTCACAGTCTACATACAGTCTATATATATACACTGTATATATATATATAGTCTATGGTTAGACATGGAAGTCAATGCAGTGTCCTTAGAAGGATAGCTGCGCAAACTTGTGTGTGTGTGTGTCACTGGTACTTCCAGAAATGGGCGGGCCTTCCCGGCTGACAGACCGAACAAGTTTGACCTCACTTCAAAACAAACTTCACGGATTCCATCGTCCTGTGTGTGATTCCGACAGAATGAACCACCGGCAGCTCAGTGCGTCTCATAACGAGGTAAATGATCCGCAGCTAACACCAGTTCACTCACACTGAACCACCACAGCAGCTCCTTATAGTCTGAGAAAGAACAGTAATCAGTAATCAGGAACCGACGGTGGAAGCTTCTGCTGTCACACGGACTGATTGGACGGTTACCGTAGTTATGCCGCATCAACATTAAAGTTGTAGTTGTGCTGTCAGTGTTTAAATGTCACTCAGCCTGTGTGTATAACAAGCTGCTGTAGTCCAAAGCGTCTGTGCTAGCAAATACATTAATTTCATGTATGTGTGTGTTCTGTGTTTTCCACAGACACCACAGGCCTGGATCCAAATGTGATGGCCACACTCGGGGAGAGATGGATTCTGTCCATCTTGCTGGTCCATTTACAGACTGGTTTAGCTGCAACAGGTAGACTTTACCAAGGCTGCACACATGAACATGTGTGTGTGTGTGTGTGTGCAGAGAGAAATATGGCCATTTATACTGTATTTCCTCTCAAATGTATTATACTTCTTACTTTTGTTTATCTTCAGTGTGTCTTTCTTTTAAAGTCTATTTAAAGCAAATATACGAGTTAGTAACTAGTTAATTAATGGTGCCCCAAGTTAATTGTAATCTTCGAATATAGTTTGTTTTGTTTATTTCACAAAGGGCAGGACAATATAGCAATATTAATAATTATTGCTATATATTTTCCATCAATAGCAATATAAGAAAAGTCCATTATATATTATATAATGCTTATGCATAGTGTAAGCACTTTGAGGAGGTATAACCCTCAGATCGTTGATCTACCTCAGATTTGTCAAATGTTTTGCTCTTAAACAAGTGGTTGTTATTCTCTGCCTGCAAAGTAGAGATGCAAACCACAGCCTTCACTCAAGAGCGACAATATTAGTTATAAAACCTAAAGGAAAACGAAAAACACATCCATAAGATATAGAAAAGATAAAATCTATGGTATACCTGCACTGCTAAATGACTCCCCAGTAAAATATACTGTAGATGTTCTATGCCGTTCTATGTTTACACAAAGGATGGTTGTGTTTCAAAGCATTGTGGTGAGTGTTTTAGGTGCAGGACGTGTTCTGCCTACGGTGAGGCCATTACACCACAGCATAATGTATTTTGATAAAATTTGCCACCATATGCAGGTCACACTACCGCTATATGATTTTAACAAGATTGTCGACACTGAAGAGGAAGTAGTTGCAAAACAGGGGTGCAGTAAGTGCTTATTTCCTGTTAATGCCCCCGACCACGTGCTTTCCTGCAACGTGTTGCATGCAGGCATTGAGCTCCGCTAAAAGTCTACAGCCTTATGAGAAATGGGTAAAGGTGTGACTAATGAGAAAAAAATGTTGGTATGTGAGCTTCAAGGGATGTGGTGACTTGTAGCTGTTGCTTTTTAGCTTTTTTATTTTTCCTTCTTTAGTCACTGTCTTTGCCATCACATAAATTCATCTCACAAAAAATATACATTAAAAATTTTACATGTTTCTATCTTTTAGGGCCATTTAGTTTCACCAGTTCTTCATCTTATACTTTTTGTTAAATATTTTTATGGCTCTTAATACCCTGGAAGTTTGTTGCTTTATATCAGTATCTTTGCTTGCTGTGACAAATGTACATTTTAGATTTGAACATTTCAGTATGCCACTGGCCAAAAGGTCACTGCTTTTTGTCCAACTATGTGAACTAGTGGATCTGAGTGTGGGGTTTTGTACCATAGACAACAAAAACCTCTTCAATAAAGAGAAAAGTACTAGTTACACCCACCTATAACTAACCCTTATCGTGCTCAGTCTTTGATGAAACAGCTTTTCTTACATGTTTCCTACATCTCTCCATTTAGGTCGTCCTGCTCCTCCCTCTCATCTTGAGTGCTTTATGCCATGTGATGAGAAAAGCTGCAGTCCAGATATCCACTGTACTTGGGATCCAGGACCGGACCCTCAGATAACCACCAACTACAGCCTGCACTGGGAGCCAACAAACAGCGAGTAAACACACTAATAAATATTCATTATAGGTTTGATGACAGTAATGTGAATTACAGTATTGTGTAGTTTTTTTGTATTACTCCATTTGTCCTGTTTTGTTGTCCAGGCAGGGGCATGTGACCCGTCCGACCAGTTCAAGCGTTATCGATCGTCAACACTTCAACCATGGACAACTTCATGTATGGGTGGAGGCTAAGAACAAGCATGGTTCTGCCAAATCTAGGGAGAATGTTTTCAACACAGCAGATATCAGTGAGTCTGTCTTTTGCTCCTTGTAATACTTTTAGGATCCTTATTATTCATGAATACAGACAACACAACCAAAGTTGATGCCTCTCTGACGAGCAGGAAAAATAATTTTACTTAGTTACAATTTAGTTTCAAAATGTGATTCATAATTCTAATAACATTGTTTTTACATATGTTTTTCTGTCTCCAGTCAAGCCACCCCCTCCTAATATCACAGGAGCCATGGCAGGAGCAGAGGGATGGCAGGAGCCATTAGAGATTGAGTGGCGTTCCTTCTGTGATGAGCTGCATCTCTCCATGGGAACCTGTGACGTCCGAAATCGGGCTGAGGGAAACCAAGTTTGGCTTGAGGTGTCTTTTCTTAAGATTTTGATTTGCATCTTATTTTCATCTCTTTCTTTGACTAACGTCATCACAATTAAATGCATGCTCAAGATATTTTCCCCCTTCACACAGCATGAGGGTGGATACCTTCACACCTATACACTTGAAAGCCCCCTGCCTGACACATTCTATGAATTTCAAGTCCGTTGTAACTGTAGCGAAGGGTTAATAAGTGACTGGAGTACAAGCCACAGGATAAGGAGTGCGGAGAGAGGTGAGTCCTTGTGTTTATGTGCTGAATAATTCAACATTTTGAGAAATGGATTCATTCATTTTATTGTCAAGTGCAAGATGAGAAGATTGATACAACCTTCATATCTGTTCAATAACTAGAGGGTGTATACCTCTGAGTGCATTCCTCTGCCAAGGTGAAATTAATTCTGGATCCAACACTCTATTTGGATCTGCTGCAAATGCTTTCTTCATATATCTCTGTAGCTATGAGAGATAAGTCAAAACTGCTTGTACCTTAATAAATCCTAATTATCTTAGCTACACAATGGTAGCTGTTGCTAGTTCCTACAGCTCTATTTGTTACCATACAGTAACTGAATTATAAACACCCTAAAATACAAATTTTTGTTCACAGAATCTGGATCAGCATTAAAGTCTATATGTTTTAGCTCTCTACATAGAAAGTGTTTCTTGAAAAGCATTTTATCTTGCAATGTTAAAAAAGTAAAAAAAACAAAAAAACATCTGATGGTAATTCATGGTAACTTTTTTTTCTCAAACAAAATGTCTTACCTCATTCAGCCCCTGTTGGCAAGCTTGATATATGGATGGACTGTGGGCTGTTGCCTGCAAGCTTCGACTGCTCTCTAACCTGGAAGGTAGGTAAACAAATTATCCACAATCATTTTTCTCTGACTAGAATAATTGACTGGAATCTCACTTTGTGCACACTCACCAATTGCTATCTTCTCCTTGTCTTTATCCCATCCAGACGCTTCCTTTATCTCAGGCATGCGGTGCTATTGTGGGATATAAAGTTAAATTGTTTTACAATAATTCCACATGGAGACTGCTGAATTTGTCCCCAGCTGAGACAAGAGGCCTGCTGTTGTGCAATGAGAAGCAGTGCCGCCTTACCTCCTCTCTAAAGGATGTATCATCAGTCAGTGCATCAGCCCTCAACTCTCGTGGTGCTACTGCTCCCTCTCATCTAGCTATGCAAACACAAGGTATCAGTTGCCCAGATTTAATGATGTCATCAAAGTATGGACAGTTTTGAATCAGGGGCTGCATTCACCTCCCTATTCGTAACATCCTAAGTCTGAACGTCTCTTCCATCTGGCTAAATAGTATAAATATTGGGCATCTCAAACCTAACAATCGTACTTCTACAATTTTTGATCTAATTCAATAAGTGTTTTAGATCTAAAAGCACCTGAGAGGTGTGAAGGCAGTTCAAAAGACTCTTAAGTCCTTAACACCCGGTCCCACTCAGTCAGATCCTGCAGGAAATGAGCTTCATAATGTCAGCTGTTTGGACAAATATGACAGTAATAAACTTTTTAGAGCATTTTGATGGCGAGTGGGTTGATAAGAATCAAATCAGCAGAGCTCCCTGCAGTTTGCAGTTCGGATGAACTGCAAGTATTAAATAATCAGAGAATTATTCTTTAAAACCAGACATATAAATACATATACATTAAATAATTACTAAATTCAATAAATAAACCTATTGAATATGTGTAGAATTTCGGTATAAAGATGTTCATTTAATTTGTGAATGAAATCTGAATATCTGTACATATAGTGTTAAATTATTCTTTAATTGAATTATTAGTAATTAGTATTTCATTATAATTAATAATTATACGATCTAACAAAACATTTTTCTCTTGCTTAGGTAAAGATGAAGATGTAAAAACTATAAACCTCAAGATGAATGAAGAGAACCTCACTGTGGCCTGGGATCTGCCCTCGAAGCCCCTCTCCAAACTGAAGGAATATGTGGTGCAATACAAACAAGTGGAGTCACGTCTAGGCCAAGGATTTGATTGGGTCAAAGTGACCAATAACCAGACAACAGTGTTTTTTAAAGGTGTGTTTGATTTGGATATTTTCATATTGATAAGAGACAGAATTGGCAAAAAAAAATAACAACATTTTTAGCTTGATAAACTCTTTGTTGTTTTACATGAAGACTGAACCTTTGTTTGCTAACTTTAAAGTGACTGTTTTACTCTGTTGTGTGTCTCCACCTACAGGTCACTTTATAAAGCACACTCCCTTCCAAGTGTCACTGTTCACAATATCCCACGACATGACAGTCCGTTACCTTTCATCAGTCATTGGATATTCTCTCGAAGGAAGTACGTATTCGTGCATTTTTCTTGGGCTGTCTTTCCTCTTGCTAAATCTAAACGCTCATCTCTCCTCATTAAGTGAAAGATAACCTTGTGGTCTTCGTGTCCCTTTCTCAATCACTTTTCAGTTCCCTCCAGTGTGCCCTCGTTTCAGGCACTTTCTATTGCTGCCACTCGGGTGACCCTGTGTTGGACGGCTGTTCCCTTATCCAAGCAGAATGGGTTGATCCAGAACTACCAAATAGGATTAGGCGAAAAAAACGGTACATAATGTAACAGTATACAGTATATTATAATAATTGAATTGCTATGATGTAATATTTTATTTTATAATTTATTTGAACCTTTTATTATTAAGGAATTGTAGGGAACTGTTAGATATATTGAAGATATATTTGTTTGATTATTTTAGCCACATTAGTGGGTCTATGGAGGGCAATGTTGGACTTTCAGTAGATTCACCATTCAGGTGATGGCGAATAGATGGATCTAAATTTGATTCTCATAGATGTTATATAAAGATGCGCAACATGAAAGCATCCCAAAAGTGAACCCAAAGCGTCTCCATCGCCACTTGGTGGTTGGCTACAATATAGGTCATAAATCACTGGAACGTGGACCAAACTTAAAAGTCAAAATACGTAAGTAGTATGTCAAGTGAATAATTCTAAAAGATAGTTTCTGTCATTTTAGGTAGATCATACAACACTGATAAATGTCAATGTGCCAATTTTTCCGCTAAGATTGTTTTTAATTTAAACAGGGTGAAATGACATGATTGACAACAGAGCCTTACTCACGATTGCTCGCGTGTGTGTATAGGCTGAACTTCGCTACTGCAGCCCCATCCCCTGATCACTACTGCACAGACCCTGGCATGTGCAAGATAGCAGAGTTCATATCTGTGATATTTTAATTAATACATATATTATTATTGCATAAAAGACAGAAAAGATTTGAGTGATTTGCAAACTGAAGAAATAGCATAGTGTGTTTAGTGTGTCTCAGCCAGCTCTTCTCTAAATAATTGACCTTACTCCAATCTCTTTGTCTCTCCTAGTGCACACTGTGAGAGCATCCCCACAGACTTTTACGCTGAAGCATCTGAGTCCAGGTCAGGAGTATGAGGTGTGGATAAGAGCTGTGACTAAGGCTGGGCCTGGAGCAAAAGCCACCACAACGTTCAAAACTGAGAGTGAAAATTATGGTACAGCATCATTTTACTCACGTTGACACATGCATTGGTCTATTTATCTCATCCAATTTCTCTCTCTCATTTCAGATCTTTTAAAATTAGTCCTGCTTCCACTATTGTTTATGGGTTTAATATGTGCTGCGATTGTCTGGTGAGTTTTTCTTTGTTAGTAAATATATTTTGACTATCACAAAATCCTTTACTGTTATTCATCGACAAATCTATAGTAACAGCGGAAATATTTTAACAAACAATATAACATTAGGTCGCTATAACTAATCATGTGTATGAAATATTGATGTGAAGAAGTTGGGATTGTGAAGAATCTTTGTCTTATGCCTCTTTTTTTTGTTTTTACTTTTTTGTCTTAGCTTTTGCTTGGTGGCAGAAAACAAAATGTGTCCCCAGGTGAATTTATTGTTCAATAAGAAAGTGCCAGATCCCCGCAACAGCAACATCTTCAGAGGGATGAAGCACCAGGTGAGAAACTGATAGAAATTGTAGGATTTCTTCTGAGCCTTGTTTAATCTCATAACAGGGTTTACACTGAATGTCGAGCCTGAATAATGCCGTTATTTTTGTTTTTCTACTTGTTACTGCTTAACCTGCTTACAATTACATGCTCTCTGATGTAGTGAAGTCCTTCTTCCTACTATGTGACTGCAAGAAGATTCTCGGTTTCCCACAAAATCAGATTCAAATAGTGGCAGAATTTTATGGTTACCCATTAACAATAGTATACAAATAGATATAACAGGGTTTCTGCAGGGTCATAAAAAGTAAAAAAAAAAGCCTAAAATTCAATCATCTGAATTTAAAGCCTTTAATGTCTTAACTATGTTAAAATATTACACACTATGTCTTAAATACATTTAGGTAGGTCTTAATTGTGTCAGTGTTAATTTCAAGCTACTTCTGTCATACTTAAAAATATTTTTTGGTGGCATTAATAATTTATAATGTCTCTGCTTAGCACGCTGTAATAATACAAATAAGACCATGTGGAACTCATAACTGATACAAACACCTTGGTCAGAGTTTATCGCAGCACACTGAGCTTGGCTGTAGGAAAGACTATGAATCCCTCCTGTCTCTACCTGTGGTTCGCGCTATAATGTTTTGAAGGTTAACCTCTTCTAGGCTTCTTCATATCTGTCGTGCTTGACATAGATCTTCAGTTTTATTTATTTTGTTTTTAAAAAGTCTTGCATTTAACTTGTTAAAACCTGCAGAAACCTTGTGTAAAACTATGTGTCATTATATATAAATAGATTAATGTGTGAAACATTGTAAGTGTGAAAGTAGTTTTGGTCCATTTTGAAACTTGCAGGCTGCCACAGTCTCGGTAATTAATTGGAAACACTGGTGTGTGTGTGATCTTCCCATAGATTAATGACCCATTTGGCTCGATCAGCATACCCATCCCCGAGCCACATCCCAATATCTCTGTTTTGGAGGTTGTTAAAATCCAGCCTGATGCTGTCAAGTCCACTCCGAAGGAAACCTCAGACCAGGAAGAGCAGAGGGACGATGCTGTCACAAAGGAGTGTGGCAGGATGGACCACAGTCATGGACGAGAGGAGTACAGCAAGATGGTTGACTCTGATGAGGAGAGGGACAGAGAGGAGGACAAGGATGATTGTTGGAGCTCATCAGAGGAAGACCAGCTTACATCAGGTTATGAAAAGCACTTCATGCCTACTGCCTTGGAAATACTGGACGTTTGATGATGTCTCCATATTGCTCAGTGGACATTTACCTCAGATGTGTGTTCATTGTTTTTTTTATAATGTGCAGACATTTTATTTATTTTTATATTTGTTTCACCATTTGTTCATCATGTTGGTTTTTCCTATTTCAGTTACAACTTGTGTAGTTCCCCATTTTGTCTTTGTATTGAGCCTGGTGTTGAGAATACAAAACCATTGTGTTTTTTAAGAGGCAGAAATATGACACATTTTTCTACAAACCGACAATGCACTGGGTGTGATTTATAATGTCTTAAAAATCTACATATAAATCCTGGCTGGAACCCTAATATACTTGACATCGAGATCACCAGCTCGCAAACTTGAAGTGGCTTCAAAAGATGCACTCTGACTAAAGATCCTGCCCAGTTTTAAATTATCATCTGAACACCTCATCTCAGTAGATTCATCTATAAAATGTTAAAATAAAATTCCTGGAATGGCGCTCAGTCAATCTCATTGCACTGCCAAGGCCAAACAGTCCTCTGTCTGTCCAGGAAAAAGGAAGTGGGGCGATCATGTGTATCGAAATGTACAAACGCACAGACCTCAAAACCAATGAAACGATCCATCAGGAGGATTGTCTTATTTTATTTTATCTTATACTTTAGTTACTGATCAATTTCATGGATATTTCTTTGGCATCACAAAGAATCATTCAACATCACAAAGAAAAGAAAACACTTGAAACTTAAACTCCTCATTCGAGGTCACAAAAGATTTAAAAAATGCATTTAAGTTTTATTTTAATCTTGCGAAGTTTTCATAAAGTCTGGAATTCCTTGATACGAGCCTTCAGGGTATGTTGCAAATATTCGTAAAAAACTTCCAGATTATAATATTAAATAAACAATAATAATATTAAAACAGCCTGTAAAGATTCGACTTATAAAAGAAAACATTTCCTGGCATGTCATTTAATCCTAACATTCGTATTTGTGGTTTGTTTGTGGGTTCTAAACTCATTTATGTTAGTATGTAAATGTGAAGGCAAAAAAAAAAAAAAAAAAGCGAACACGTTCTGAGATCTCGCGTAGTTAGCGAAAAGTGGGTCCCACGGAAGCCGCCATAGGTCAGTTGCAATCGGCGTGCTCATTTGAACCGGAGGAACCGCTACGAAGAAGAGGGGAAGAAGAGCGGCCCAGTCCTGAAAATCCACCTCTCAACTCGATATTGTAGGTACATTACATCCGTGTGTCGCGTTTACAGGCAGATCGCGTCGATTACACCGCCCGATCGGGCTCGTTGTTCCGATAGAGCGAGTTTAAGTAACCGTTATGTAGCATTAGCCTGACTGTTAGCATTAGCGTCGTCGTCAGTTACTGGCCGGGCGACTTAGCGGCTAACACCAGCTTGCAAAACGTGTTCACCGGGGTTATGCCTTCTGTTGGGCTGCCAGAGTGATTTTAACCACGATGTCGCACACGAGTACTCGGATGTTATCGTTCTCTAACAGGATACCTCGGTACGCGGCTTCATTTCGGGGAGCAAGCGGTGCTTTTGCGGCGGTTTCCAGTGCCGGGCGCACTGGAAACACCCAGGCTTGAAAGTGCAGTGCGGAGCAGGCCTGAGTTAGAAGAAGGGCAACTTTGCTCGCACCGGCTCCGCTGGTTGTAAACCCCGCAAAATGTGTCGCGATCAACCGATAAATGATGAGCTATAACGAGGGGGAAGTGATAATCGCAGCCAAAGTGGAGTTAAGGGGAAACTATCTGGGCTGTTAGCTTGGAGCCGGGTTTGTGTCGATGTCTGGTTTCCACCGTCGAGGTTGTTTCTCCTAAAACTTCACCCGAGGACATTATCCCCCAACCACCGAGGAGGGGGGGCGCCTCGACGGGGGGAACTTAAACTCCGCTTCTCGGCGAAACTCTTCCGAGTAGTTCTCCCACATTCCGTCCAACCACGGGTGGACACGACCCCCCCCTCCCTCTCCCCACGCCACGCCACACCAGGGCCGTGTTCAGCCGTGACGGGGTCGGGCACATGTGCTGCGCAGCTCCGGGTTTGAACGTGAGACGACGAAGCTCGAACGCGTTTCCTGAAAGTCGCACCAGTTGGGCCGGGTGGCGTGGGGGGTGGGGGCAGGATTAACTCTGGAGCGGTTAAGCCGGTTCACGGAGATTTCAGCCGGTCGTCTTGACTAATGCCCTCGTTTTTGTGCCGCAAGCCGATTTCCCCCACCACCAAACTCTGGAGGGACCTTTGTGCCCCCTCGTCGGCCCACATGCTCCCTCTGGCCTGGTCCCTTTGCCCCGCAGCCATTCGGCACATGGGTGGAAAAAACCCAACTTATCTAACTTTGAAAAAGGCCATTTTACTAATGCAATGCAGTTACTGGAAAAAGGCCTCCCAGTGATTACCAAAGATATTTCAGACTTAATAACATCCCATAAAAGAAGGTGAAGTGCAAAGTTCATTATGAAGTAAAAAGGTATAACAAGAAAACAGCAATACATAATATATCGTAAAACTAACGATATTACTACACGATCTGCTGGAATAATAACGAATCTCAATGTACATGCGCATCAGATCTTCCTGTGTATATTCTGTAATTCAATTTTAATTATGTCCCTTTCGATTTCCTAACCTTACATGTGGCCTCTGGACATGATGCATAAAAAAAAACATCTGATTACCACTGATGGTGTTTGTATTCATACTGTCTGATCCAGAGACCACCTGATTGTGAATTGTACTTGTTAATGTATGTAAATGAACAAACGGGCCCAACTTAGTGTGTGGATTCATGTATGTGTGTGTTCTTCTTGTTTTTCAGGATGGAGTGGCAGCCAGATGAGCAGGGACTTCAACAGGTCCTCCAACTGCTCAAAGACTCGCAGTCGCCTAACACAGTCACGCAGAGAGCTGTCCAACAAGTATCCTATTACAGAGTGGCCGGGCGGTCTCAACAGATGTTTTACCAGTTTGTGACGTGTTTATGCCGATTCAATGTTGACCTGTGCTTGTAGAGTACCGTCCACAGGTTGAGGATTTTTCTGTAGGTGCCCAGGAGTTATATTCGTTATATTGCGTTTACATGTATTGAAGTCATATGTCGGGATCCTCACCTGTATCTGCACCAGATTTGACCTGTTCATACATATAACACTCAACATAAGCCTAATTAGTTTCATGATGATCTCTGCATTATTTCTTTAGGAATTCACAAAAATGTGACTAACCCTTCCTGGTGGAGGTAATACAAATTCCACAAAAGTCTTTAGTTGGCTGAAAACTATTTAGGCAAATAGAAAAATATGTGGGGAACTGCAGATTACATGTATAGACAAACAATGTTCTTTCTTTTTCCCAGTGTGCAACTGAAAAACAAGAGTTAGCATAGAGAACAAAAGTTGGTTGTTGAAGTTGGAAGCTCTAAAGTGTAAAAGTCCTTAACTTTCATGACAGAAACTTGAACAACTCAACCAGTTCCCTGACTTCAACAACTATCTCATCTTTGTCCTCACACGCCTCAAAACTGAAGGTGAGTAGCCAAACCGGTTTCGCCCCTCCAATGTGTCTGATATAGGCAGCCACTGACTGAGGGATGATGCTGGGGGTGAAGGGTGACAATCAGATATTGTTGAATAGTAGATTTTACATAAATTTGGCTAAGAGCTGAGCCAACCTCTCAAACCCTTTCCATTCATAAGATATCAGTATGTGTCATATATATATATAGGGTTGCAAAATTCCGGGAATATTCAAAGTTGGAAACTTTCCATGGGAATTAACGGGAATAAACTGGAAATTGTGTGGGTAATTTATACTAACTGTATTTACCTTGTCATATACAGACATAAATATAAACATTTTGTTTTGTCATAAGCTGACTTGAGCCCTGAGGAAACTTTGGGCACTTGACTATATGCTTCTGCATCTTTGTGGCATTCTTAACATAGGTCTTTGCACAGTATTTGCAAATGTACACAGCCTTTCCTTCTACATTGGCTGGGGTGAAATGTCTCCACACATGAGATAGTGCACGTGGCATTGTTCTGTAGAATAAGATGAGAAAAAAGCTTGTAAAAAACACGAATGCAATGCCAGAGATATAAATAGTTAGCTAAACAATTGGAATCGTCTTTAAAAATATTTTACAATTGATGGATAAATGAATAGAAATAGGTTAGATGAACAGATGAACAATCCTCAATCAGCATGCTTATATATTTTCCCCAGTAATATCATCAAAACTTCCCTGACTAGCCCTTGGGCTAATGCAGTAGTGTGGCCTCAATAGCCCTGCTGTAGTGTGCAGGATGCTGGGAATTATCTGTGCATGTGATGGAGAAATGCACAGTGCAGGGTTGAAATTCAACGTGCAGCGTGTGCTGCATTCCATACATCTTTAAAATAGAGTTTTGAATTATTTTTTTTATTGCTCAGCGTTTAATTTGCGGTAAAATTTTTTTTTCAAAATTCCCCAGCTTAACTTCCCATGGAAAGTTTCTGGAAAGTTTCCGCCCCTTTGCAACCCTAGTCATATATAACAACTCTTCTCATTCAATCAGAATATACTGTATTAATGGTCTAGAACAAGATAATTAACATTTACACGAGTAAAAATAAATGTTGGTGATTGGAGGAAATGTGTAGTTGCATGGTTACATTGCTTACTATTCCACACAATGAATCGTACATATTTTAAAACTGGAAAGAGGAAAATGACAATTGTTACAGTAACGTGTAGGTCATTACCCTGAGCTGGTATCTAAACAAGAAAATCTAAGATCGGGACATCCTTTCAAGATATTCACTGATATATGGTATATTTTTCTCCTTCTGTTCAGATGAGCCAACTCGCTCTCTGAGTGGTCTGATTCTGAAGAACAATGTTAAAGCCCACTACACGAATTTCCCCCCGACTGTTGCTGAATTCATCAAGCAGGAATGTCTCAACAACATCGGCGACCCATCGCCGCTCATTCGTGCCACCATTGGTGAGTTTGTGTGTTTTTTGTGGTCGCTGTGTCGACGTGTGTAGTGAATGCTACACTCCATCACGGGGTTTTTTTGTGGGGGAGTTTCAATCCACACACCAAGTGCTCCTTTTCTGTTTCCACCTGGATATGATTTAAATTAAATCACCTGAGTATCTGTGAAGGTATTTGTATTCATACTGTCTGATCCAGAGCTGCTGCAAAGACAACTGCTCGTCATCCTTTTAACTATGATTCCATCTGAAGTCGGATTTCTTCTGCCCAACCTTTTCACCTCTAGGCATCCTCATTACTACTATTGCCTCCAAGGGAGAGCTACAGACATGGCCTGAACTACTGCCACAGCTCTGCAACTTGCTCAACTCGGAAGACTACAACACCTGCGAGGTTTGCACTTACCTTAATATGTGATTATTCTTTTTTTTATGCAATGAAAACCAGCACTGACACTTATTTCAAAGCCCTGCACAGCCAGACAGGTGTATTCACTTGTTCTGGAAGATAAGATCTGTGCCCAGGTTGAATGTGTGGGTCTAGTCATGCAGAGAATTACATGAGGTTCCCAAACTGAAAGTATTTAATATAAGGAATGTACAAGTTTAACGAATACATGGAGAATGGTCAGACATTAGTGATAGAAGAGTCTGAACTTGCACATCTCACTGTTAAAAAGAGATGAGTCAGTTTTACTGTTTGTGCTACGATCACAGAAATCCTTTTAATTTTTAAAATGCAAAAATAAAGTTAAATCTCTGAACGACAAATACTAAATGTGAGAATACTCTTGACTGTATAGAGAAATCTTTAGCCTTTGTAACTACAACAATTTCTTTGAAAACTAAGGTGTAATTGATGTCTGTGCAGTGCATTCAGTGCTCCTGCTCCCATTTGATTTTCTGATGCAGTCTCATTCTCTCCTCTGTGTCCCTGTATGTTTGCGTTTGATTTGACAGCCTCTCTATGTATGTCCGTGTCTCAGGGCTCGTTTGGAGCACTGCAGAAGATCTGCGAGGACTCGTCCGAGCTGCTGGACAGCGACGCTCTGAACAGACCCCTCAACATCATGATACCTAAGTTCCTTCAGTTCTTCAAGCACTGCAGCCCCAAGATCAGGTACAGGGCTGAAAACAGGAGTCATTTCTCAGTTTAGTCTGTCGTTAACATCTGGGCGTGATGCAAACCAACATCTGACTTACAATGAAGGTGTTTGTATTCATACTGTCTGATCCAGATATTTCACTTTTACCCCTTACACTGAAACAATATTAATTAAATTAAATTGTCCAACTTTCCCTGTTTAAAGTTAATATTTGTAATAATAAATGTTTTAAAAGAGCAGTTGCAGTTATATTATTTCTGTTTGACTCAACCCACAACGCAAGTTCCACTGGATTGATCAAATTCTCTGTCATCCCTGCAGGTCCCACGCCATCGCCTGCGTGAACCAGTTCATCATTGGCAGAGCTCAGGCCCTAATGGACAACATAGATACTTTCATAGAGGTGAGCTGAGTTTCAACAATGACGTCAATCAGGTTGTATTTGAATAATATAGTAGAACTTTTTTTAAATTTGCCTTGTCCATGCACTCAAACATCAGTCTCTCACAGTAAATATCTTTCTCGTCTTATTCCTTCTCTCCGCCTCTAGAGCCTTTTTGCGCTGGCAGCAGACGAGGACTCAGAGGTTCGAAAGAATGTGTGCCGAGCCCTGGTCATGCTACTGGAGGTCCGCATCGACCGCCTCATCCCCCACATGCACAGCATCATCCAGGTAAGCTCAGCTGCGCGCCCTTTGTACGTCCACGTAATTTGTCTTTTGCATCTGGACATGATGAAAATCCCAGCTCATTGATTTACAATGATACCTTAAGTTCCTAAAATATCTGATCCAGATTTACCAGTTGTCTCTGCAAAACTGTCACTGGTATTTTTCTCTTTCCCCACTGTTATCAATGAGTCTGAAACATGGGGTTTTCCTCATCTCTTGCAGTACATGCTGCAGCGGACCCAGGACCCCGATGAGAATGTGGCCCTTGAGGCCTGCGAATTTTGGTTGACTCTAGCTGAGCAGCCCATCTGTAAGGAGATGCTGTCTGGACACCTGGTGCAGTAAGTAAAACATAAACGTAAAATAATTAAGATGATTTCATTTGATAAATAACCAACACGCAATCATTTTGACAGTTTTTTCCAAAACCAATCTTTGTTCTTCCCTCCCTTTTTTAAATATAGACTGATACCAATCTTGGTGAATGGGATGAAATACTCGGAGATCGACATTATACTGTTAAAGGTGAGCTCTCTTTGTACTTGCCCCGCTATACAACACCTGCAGAAATATGTCATTCCCTCTTTGACTGAAAGCCAGTCTCATAGCCGTAAATAATTTGTGATGGAAAATCCGAAACAAAGACGGCGTTCAATGAGGAAGTTGATGATTTAGAACCGACCCTAGTGCAGTTTTAAATCAGTGTCTACGTATGATGAAGATGCAGTGCAGCTGAAGTAGAAATTGTGTGCGTCTGTCCAGGGTGATGTGGAGGAGGACGAAGCAGTACCAGACAGCGATCAGGACATCAAGCCCCGGTTCCACAAGTCCCGCACTGTCACGTTGCAGCACGAAGGGGGAGAGGGAGAGGAGGGTGAAGACATTGAAGACGATGATGACGACGATGACGACACACTGTCAGACTGGAACCTGCGTAAGTCGAGGACAAATGCAGCTACAGCGATGCTCTCTTTGAACCTTTTTTGTCTAAACTGAGTCTAAATTCGTCTCGTATACTTTGCACATCATCACCAGGTTTTTCATTTATCTTTCTCTAGGTTTTACACACATTTTAATTAAAGTAGAAACATCCCGATATGTTTCGTAGATTTAACACTCAGATGTTGCCTTGAGAGCAGTTTAGGAAAACATCTGCTCAAAGGTCACGTTGTAAAACATGTTGTTATAGAGGTTTTTCTCTTGGGTGTAGGAAAGTGTTCTGCTGCAGCCCTGGATGTGCTGGCCAATGTGTTCCGTGACGACCTGCTGCCACATCTCCTTCCCCTCCTGAAAGGCCTGCTTTTCCACCCCGACTGGGTCATCAAGGAGTCTGGCATCCTGGTTCTCGGGGCTATTGCTGAGGGTAAGGCTCCACACATGTTCATCCAAACATGCATGTGCTATCTTTAAGGTTGCTAGTATACAAATGGCTTTTCCTAGGAAAATCAAACTATTCAGAACAACAAAATTAGGTAGAATCACGCAACTAAAAGGATGTCTGCGATAAAACAGAACAATAAAGTAACAATAATCGCCTCTTTCCATGGCTCAGGCTGCATGCAGGGCATGGTGCCCTACCTGCCGGAGTTGATCCCCCACCTCATCCAGTGTCTTTGCGACAAGAAGGCCCTGGTGCGCTCCATTGCCTGTTGGACCCTGAGTCGCTATGCACATTGGGTGGTCTCCCAGCCCCCCGATTCCTTCCTCAAACCCCTCATGACAGAGCTTCTGAAACGCATCCTGGACGGCAACAAGAGGGTGCAAGAGGCTGCCTGCAGGTGAGCTGCTTCACACTCCTCGTCCTCTTTGTATGTGGATATGATGAAAATCCCAGCTCATTGATAAACAATGATACACTTTGTTCCCATATTCATCTCTGATCCACATCCTGCATTTATTGCTCCTTGACCCGTAGAACTAGATGACAGGATTCAATACTAATGTCCTCCATCTTGGTTTTCTCTTAGTGCGTTTGCCACCCTAGAGGAGGAGGCATGTACTGAACTGGTTCCCTACCTGAGCTTCATCCTGGACACGCTGGTCTTTGCCTTCGGGAAGTACCAGCACAAGAATCTCCTCATCCTCTACGATGCCATAGGAACTCTGGCAGACTCAGTGGGTCACCACCTCAATCAGCCTGTAAGTGCCTGTGCAAAACATTCTGGGAAAGCTCTTATTTCTTCATCTATTGTTAAAAGGGGTTGGAGGTCTAAGTTGGCTACTATTGGAGCAGTAGTGAGAAAATGAGTTTAGAATTGGGACATCATTTTGGGGAATTTACTTAGTTGGCCAATAGTTGGATGAGAAGATTGATACCACTGATACTTGTTTTACACTTTGGTTTTCTGTAAATTACACAAACAATATATAACAGTATTTAGTGTGATTCACTTGACCTGAGACATGTTTTATAACGATTAACCTTATTGTAGTTGTAGATGTCTACTGCTGGCTCGCCATACTCCGTGATGATCACTCATCAGACATTCGAAATCTGAATACATTTTGCGGATGATTTTTGATTCTGAGAAGTGTGGCTAGTGTTTTGCGGTTATAGGGAGGAAGAGCATTTGTTTCTACACCGAATTACCCCACTCAAGACAGTGTAGGTGCCAATTCGGCGTCACTCATGCAAGTTGATCAGCCAATCAGTTAATGTTGACTCATCTCTTCCATGACTGTCCAATCACAGCTTGGCAAACAATTGCCATGTTTGAAAACCCAAAAAAAGAACCAGTTTATTAGGCAGAGACTAAACCGTGAGTTTAGTTGCAACTGTTAGCATGTCCAGCTAACTGACCTATCACTGAGTTACAGTTCTGACCTAATGATATTCCCAATGACACAGGGCAGGTTTTATGGAGATTAAACAATAATAATGGTTTGAAGTGATTCAAAGGTGGTTGTTGGTTTCCAGTCTCGCTGAAGTATTTTCTACAGTTGTTCTTTTCTTACCATTTCATGAAGAAGTAAATAAGAATGGCAGAGAGATCTAATCGGTTCCTATCATTTCTCAGGAGTATATCCAGAAGTTGATGCCCCCCCTTATTGCCAAGTGGAATGAGCTGAAGGATGAGGACAAGGATCTTTTCCCACTACTAGAGGTGAGCATTTAGTTTTTTAACAGCCATAGTCCGATTACACAACTAACAAAGAATCACGGTAAAGGGTGAATCATATGATTGCATGAAGAGTGTCACCTGACCAAAAAGACATTTTTATCCCTATGGGTATTTGACTGCCTTCATGTAATTTGTCATCTTTGTGTTTCTTCCAGTGTTTATCATCCGTAGCCACTGCTCTGCAGAGCGGCTTTTTGCCTTACTGTGAGCCTGTCTACCAGCGCTGTGTCACTCTAGTCCAGAAGACACTAGCTCAGGCTATGGTGAGTTCATGCGCATAGTGAATAGATTGTGCATTTTTTTTCTCGAGAGTTGAAGAAGAGACATTGAACCTTTTTTGTCGTGTCTGCACAGATGTACAACCAGCATCCAGACCAGTATGAGGCTCCTGACAAGGATTTTATGATCGTTGCCCTGGATCTGCTGAGCGGCCTGGCCGAGGGTTTGGGGGGGAATGTGGAACAGCTGGTTTCCCGCTCCAACATTATGACTCTCCTTTTCCAGTGCATGCAGGTATAACAGAGTGTTTTCCCTATTTGTTTCCATGTTTTTCTAACAGATATTAAAAATGCAAGCAAAGATGCATCAGGTAACACACAGTATAAAACTAATGTGTGTGGTTTTGTGTTTTTGCAGGACACAATGCCTGAAGTGAGGCAAAGCTCGTTTGCTCTGTTGGGTGATCTAACTAAGGCCTGCTTCGTCCATGTGAAGCCTTGTATTGGTGAGTGTGCTTCACCTCTGCATTGAGCGATGTATTGCATCACCTCTCCTCTACTGTCTGGCTATGGGGGAGCACTCAGCACTGATGCATTGTTCTACATGTTAACATTAAGCCATAGATGGTGCAGTGGCTTCACAGATGGGGGGTTGTAAAATAGTTGATTTGGGTGCAAGTGAATGTGTTGTAAGCAGTGTGTGTCTGTGTTCTCCCTCCAGCTGAGTTCATGCCGATCTTGGGGCTCAACCTGAACCCAGAATTTATCTCTGTGTGTAACAACGCCACCTGGGCCATTGGGGAGATCTCCATGCAAATGGGTGAGAAAGCAGGTCACACGTTTTATCTTTTGTTTTGTTTTTAACAAATGGTTGCCTTCCCTGAATACAAGTGCCAATTATCTGGATATGATGAAACACCCAGCTCATTGACACACGATGATACATTTTGTTCCTATATCTTCTGATCCAGATGTTGCACTTGTCATATGGCTCGTACTTAAAGGCTCCGTGTTTGCTATATTTATGTGTGTGTGTGTGTGTGTGTGTGTGTGTGTGTGTGTGTGTGTGTGTGTGTGTGTGTGTGTGTGTGTGTGTGTGTGTGTGTGTGTGTGTGTGTGTGTGTGTGTGTGTGTGTGTGTGTGTGAGCTAACAAATGCAACTTGGTCTGCAGGTCTGTGCATACAGCACTGCCTCGTCCTTCCCTGACTCATTAACTGTGTTTTTTGGCAACTGGTAGATCTCTTTCTTTCAGACAATTAAAGGCATTCTTAGCAAAGGTTTCCTGATTGTGAACGTGGGTTTGTTGTAACATTAGATCCAGCCTTCTTATGCTTGTGCATTGTTTGAGCGTGTGTGTGCTCGCATGCTTGCCCGGCGTCATTGCGCGTGATCCAGTCATCCCAGTGACACTCTGTGTGGTATCCTTACAGGCACAGGTGTCAAGCAGCAAACAGGGGATTGTCCAGGTGAGCGTAGGGACACCCGCGAACCAGTCGTCTTTTTCGACCAAAGAGTGCAAAAATCTAAAGAACTTTTCTGTCAGATGTGTTGAAATTCGCTTTAAAATTATTGGGCGGAGTTCAAACAATTCAGGTCATGTCACTTTAATGATGTGCTCTGTCTCTGTTGTGTGTCTCTAGGTGCAGAGATGCAGCCTTATGTGGGCCTGGTTCTGCCGCACTTAGTAGAGATCATCAATAGACCCAACACACCCAAGACGCTGTTGGAAAACACAGGTAAGAACACACAGTCATATCAGGGTTTCTGGGGGTCTTAAAGGTCTTAAATGTAATTATCAGAACTTTAGGCCTTCAATTCTCTAATATATTAGACATCTAGGTCTTAATGTTCATTTAACACTACTTTGGTTACACCTAAAATGTTGGTTTAAAATTTTTTGTTTTCTTAATCTTTACTGAATACAAGTGCCAATTATCTGGATATGATGAAACACCCAGCTCATTGACACACGATGATACATTTTGTTCCTATATCTTCTGATCCAGATGTTGCACTTGTCATATGGCTCGTACTTAAAGGCTCCGTGTTTGCTATATTTATCTTTATACAGATTTGCTTGTGTGACCTAACAAATGGCCTCCAGGTCTCTAATACATTAGAATATTAGGCATCTAGGTCTTAACGTTAAATTTACACTACTTTGGTTACACTTAAAATGTTGGTTTTTAAGAGTTTTTTATAATTTTTTTTATGTTAATGTTTTGGTGTTAATCTTTACTTTAAATCTGCTAAAAACCTGAGAGATGCACTGTATCAGCTAGATGTTGTCTAATGATCACACTCATTAGTTAATGTGTATTGTTTTTCTTTTGTCCCTCTGTGCAGCAATTACAATTGGCAGACTGGGTTATGTTTGTCCGCAGGAAGTGGCACCACAGCTGCAGCATTTTATAAGACCATGGTGAGTCATATCTGAATATCATTATGAGTAAACAAACAGTGAAAAAGAAATCACTTTCTTTGATAAATGCATAAGTAGTAATTTAACTACTTTAACAACATTTAGTGATTGAATCAATGGGGAAGGAAGGAATAATTTTTAATAGGTATATTTGCCTTCAGTAAAAACGAGTGCCCAGTATCTGGATATGATGAAACACCCAGCTCATTGAAACACAATGATACATTTTGTTCCTATATCTTCTGATCCAGATGATGCACTCCTCATATGGGCTCATACTTACAGGTTACACAGTTCAGCATTGCCATATTCATTGTAAACAGGTTAACATGTGTGCAGTGATAAATTATTAATGCGTAAGATCATAACTCTATTGTGTTCTTATTGTACCCACTCTCAGGTGCACGTCGCTGAGGAATATCAGAGATAACGAGGAGAAGGACTCTGCTTTTCGGGGAATCTGTGTAATGATCGGCGTCAACCCCGCAGGAGTGGTGCAGGTGAGGGGATGTGGTTTGAAGCTGTTGGGACGGCAGGGGTTAGAGAGGAGAGCGCTGCATCAGTGAGTGTTGAACTAACGAGTCTTTTCTATCCAGGACTTCATTTTCTTCTGCGACGCTGTGGCCTCGTGGGTCAACCCCAAGGACGACCTGAGAGACATGTTTTATAAGGTGATGATTAATTTTAACCTGCTTTTATTAACTTATCATTTAGTTAGCAGCTCTGTGTAGTTATTTTGTGGATTTGGGGACGTTTATACTCAAATCCCGTGCTAGCCAAGATATACAGTGAAGGAAATACAAGCTTAAATGAACTATAACTTAACTTTAATAAATGCCGAAGTAATAATTTAACTACATTTAGTGACAGAATCAATGAGGAAGGTAGGAATCATTTATAATAGATATATTTGCTTGTAGTAAAACAAGGAAGAGTGCCCAGTATCTGGATATGATGAAACACCCAGCTCATTGACACACAATGATACATTTTGTTCCTATATCTTCTGATCCAGATGTTGCACTTAAAAACTAATAAAAATAGTTTGAGTTTATTAATTTGATGGCCGCTGCACTGTGCTAGAAAAAAAGCGTAGAATTGGGTTTAGCATTGAGTCAGTTGCTTTGTTTTACCCTGAGGAGATGGAGGTGTTGTTACTTCTTGGCAACAGATTCAATTTATTCTTAAATAAATTCTTTTATATTTTTTTCCTCCAAGATCCTTCATGGCTTCAAAGACCAGGTCGGAGAAGAGAACTGGCAGCAGTTCTCCGAGCAGTTCCCCCCTCTGTTGAAGGAGCGTCTGTCTGCCTGCTACGGTGTCTAACCCAAACTCCCCCTGGTCCACACAGGACACAGACCTGTTAGGTATGTCCAGCAAGCATCTCAAACATGTTAACCAAGCCCCTGCCTTCTGGAAATGATGAAACACCCAGCTCATTGACACACGATGATACATTTTGTTCCTATATCTTCTGATCCAGATTCTCACACCACTTTTGACCCGTAACTTGTTTGTTTCATTTACTAGTTGCTGTGTAATGTGGTTTTGAACTTGTTTTTATTTTCCATTCCCTCCCTTTTTCAGGTTAATGTAGGGGAGGGTAACTGGGGAACTCATTGCACTGCCCAGATCACGGGGGAGAAACGAGCTGGAGGGATGTGACTGACCTTGACCCTCGATTCAGCGGATGGCACCCTTTCCCCCGCACCGTGTGTGTCTCTGAGGGAGGGTGGGAGGAGGGTGGTGGGTGTGGGAGGGTAAACTGGGGATATGCATATACCTCTAGGAATAAACGCCTCACGAAATCTAAACACGCTCAAAAGTGACTTTCGCCAACAGCACCGCAGGGATCCTAGGTAGTTGAGGGCAAAATAGGGGCTGGCTTTGACCTCCCCCTCCTCAATTTGATTATTCTGTTAAGATAGATGACGGCTGGGAGGGGAGGGGGGTGGCAGATAGGTACATAATAAGGATTTATCTGAACCAGCATAGGGTGCCACAGTCCCAAATACCACAATGCACGTAGTCGGTAGAAACTCACAGATGTAGATGCGTTTGAACAGGCTCGTGCAAGAGGCTCAACAAAAACAAACATGCTTTTACTATGTAACGATGCAGGAGATGTGCACAATTATTTTCGCCTTAACGGCAAAATTGCATAAACCATTTTGTGTGCATATACATGGGTCTTATTCTCTTTTCACATGAACATTTAGCTGAATTTAATTTCCCTCCTCTTCCCTTGGTTGCTGACTTCCTGTTGACTCACATGTTTCTTTTTCTCCCTCGTTTGAGGGAAAAAAAAGTTGCAGTCGGTCTGTCCTGTAAGGTTTTACCACCGTTGTACCAAGTTGTTGCATGACAAATGATCACCTCTGAAGTGACGCATGTTTGAGTCAATGACTATTGTTCTCTTGGATTTATTGCGTTGTCAGTGTAGGGACGCTGCCAAAATTTGAAGTTGTCAGGTGCTTGGTTCTTTTCATCCTCGCATTCATACCCATCCTCTGAACAATGTCCGCGATAGTTAAATGGAGGCTACGTGTGTGTGATGACCAACTATAGGTAGATCAATACAGGAATCAGCTCATGTCTGATGGTTTGAAGAATCACCCTTCAAATACTGTAGGCAAAGTCAAGAATCCTTTTTGCTGCTGCTTCGTTTTTAGAGAATATACAAAATCGACTTAATGAGAGCGATAAGACATCACCACCAAGAATGAATTACTGATATAAATGCACTTTTTCTTTTGTAAGAAATGTTGAATTTCACCTTTAAGGCATACAGTAATGAAATACTGATCTTGAGGTATAGTTTTTTTTTTTGATAAGTAATTTTAAAAACTGTTAATGGCTTGCTAAAGTAAGCGTAATGTTAAGCAATGATAAAATGACTAGGTTAGACTTGAGGCCTCTTAACATAGTTTTATAATGTAGCCCCTTCTAAGATGGATGGAATAGGATTTAAGAGGGAGACATCTTGATTACAGTGTTTTGAATCCACGTCCCAGTGCACCCGTCAATTAATACTTGCGTTATAGGATGTCCCCGACATTTTCATCACAGCTTCTTTTCTTGAACTGCAGCCGTTTGAGTCGTCAAAGCTTCTCCTTGTCATGAACATTGCATGCTTCTCGACGAGTCTTGCTCCTTTTTTAGCCATTTTGTAACAGGTCCCTTTGGCGGGATCGACTGTATAAGAGCTTTGTCAATGGCAACACAATTCACAGCTGGACTAATAAGGTACTTCTCCGGCTTATGATCTAACAAGTGATTGTTGTTGCCATATCTTTCACCCGTTGATACTGTGTAGGATATGTCTGGGAATACACTGACTGAGTCCTAATAGTTCTCCCCTGACACTGGTAAGCTTACGTGAGAGAGTGGTGGTCTTTATCCAGCTTTATCTTTTTGTCATTGTCCATAGTGGACGGTTGTAATGTAAGTGTGTATGGCTGCTTGCCTGTTGGTGTTTTACTAGAACGGTGTGTAAGCGAGTAACTGCTTAGATGTAATTTGCACCAGCCCTACTCTGAAGTGAAGTACAGGGCGTCGTTTGAGTCATGCCTGGGTTCGATGTGGCCAGTGGGAGAATCATTTGCCTGCCAATTCACACGGTTGGTCAGGGTGCTCAAAAGTCTAAGATGAAGACTTATGGAAAATACTGAAATGGATTCCTGCCTGATTTATATTTAAGAAAAAAGAATTTCCCTAAAAATGACTGGTTGTGTATTTTAATAAATCAGCATTAATGTTGGATTTTTCCTCAACAAATGAAATGGATCTTTGATTGTTTTGTTGAAGCGCATATGTTGCAGAAGTTAATGCAGCAGTGTTTCCATTCGTGACCACTTTTCTAAGCCGTAATGCCCCTTTAGGCTGAATACTGACGGGCGACTCCTCTAGGTTTAACTGGTAGGCGAGTGTTTTGACGTGAGGTGGCCACTCATTCATCAGGGGCAGGACAGATGCTCCTGCGCCACAAAGAATTGGAGAAAAAGGCTTTACCTCTCCTCACTATGTTGTGATACACTACGCTACAGAATAAAATTTAAATGCAAGTTTGTCCACAAGTTATTTTTTGTTTCTTTTTCTTTTTTTTAACTTTCTTTTATTTTGATGTATATGTGACAGTTAAGTTTTATTTATTTATTTTTTTTATTTTTTTTATTTTTGTGCTCCAGTGCACAAATTGTTTTGGACTTTAAAAGTTTTTTTTTGTTCTTTTTATTTAAAGAATAACTTGTTTTCGTTGTTTTATAGCGGACCATTTGTTTATATCAAATTTGATGTTGTGGTCGGACTGAAGGCGAGTCGGTGCTTGGTGCATACCTTAGGGAAGAATGTGGAAAACTTAATTCATAACTTGTTTCAATCTCATATAAAGGCTGGCAATTGAATTTGATGTAGTACCATTTTTTGCTGAACTGTGGTGCAGGTGGGATATATCCCTTTTTATTTAATTTTTGTGAATAGGGGAAAATAAAAGTTTTTTTTTCTATTAAACCTTGAGTCATTGAGTGATTTGTTAATCAATGTATTCAGAGAAATATTCTTGAGCTTTAGAAAATTTAAAATGTCAGCTGATGTCTTTGCGACAAGAAGGCCCTGGTGCGCTCCATTGCCTGTTGGACCCCGAGTCGCTGTGCATGTGCATGTACATGGGTGGTCTCCCAGCCCCCCGATTCCTTCCTCAAACCCCTCATGACAGAGCTTCTGAAACGCATCCTGGACGGCAACAAGAGGGTGCAAGAGGCTACCTGCAGGTGAGCTGCTTCACACTCCTCTTCGTATGTGGATATATATACGTTGTAAAACAATGTTGTCATGGAGGTTTTTCTGCTTTTCAGCCCTGGATGTGCTGGCCAATGTGTTCCGTGACGACCTGCTGCCACATCTCCTTCCCCTCCTGAAAGGCCTGCTTTTCCACCCTGACTGGGTCAACAAGGAGTCTGGCATCCTGGTTCTCGGGGCTATTGCTGAGGGTAAGGCTCCACACATGTTCATCCAAACATGCATGTGCTATCTTTAAGGTTGCTAGTATACAAATGGCTTTTCCTAGGAAAATCAAACTATTCAGAACAACAAAATTAGGTAGAATCACGCAACTAAAAGGATGTCTGCGATAAAACAGAACAATAAAGTAACAATAATCGCCTCTTTCCATGGCTCAGGCTGCATGCAGGGCATGGTGCCCTACCTGCCGGAGTTGATCCCCCACCTCATCCAGTGTCTTTGCGACAAGAAGGCCCTGGTGCGCTCCATTGTCTGTTGGACCCCGAGTCGCTGTGCATGTGCATGTACATGGGTGGTCTCCCAGCCCCCCGATTCCTTCCTCAAACCCCTCATGACAGAGCTTCTGAAACGCATCCTGGACGGCAACAAGAGGGTGCAAGAGGCTACCTGCAGGTGAGCTGCTTCACACTCCTCTTCGTATGTGGATATATATACGTTGTAAAACAATGTTGTCATGGAGGTTTTTCTGCTTTTCAGCCCTGGATGTGCTGGCCAATGTGTTCCGTGACGACCTGCTGCCACATCTCCTTCCCCTCCTGAAAGGCCTGCTTTTCCACCCTGACTGGGTCAACAAGGAGTCTGGCATCCTGGTTCTCGGGGCTATTGCTGAGGGTAAGGCTCCACACATGTTCATCCAAACATGCATGTGCTATCTTTAAGGTTGCTAGTATACAAATGGCTTTTCCTAGGAAAATCAAACTATTCAGAACAACAAAATTAGGTAGAATCACGCAACTAAAAGGATGTCTGCGATAAAACAGAACAATAAAGTAACAATAATCGCCTCTTTCCATGGCTCAGGCTGCATGCAGGGCATGGTGCCCTACCTGCTGGAGTTGATCCCCCACCTCATCCAGTGTCTTTGCGACAAGAAGGCCCTGGTGCGCTCCATTGCCTGTTGGACCCTGAGTCGCTATGCACATTGGGTGGTCTCCCAGCCCCCCGATTCCTTCCTCAAACCCCTCATGACAGAGCTTCTGAAATGCATCCTGGACGGCAACAAGAGGGTGCAAGAGGCTGCCTGCAGGTGAGCTGCTTCACACTCCTCGTCCTCTTTGTATGTGGATATGATGAAAATCCCAGCTCATTGATAAACAATGATACACTTTGTTCCCATATTCATCTCTGATCCACATCCTGCATTTATTGCTCCTTGACCCGTAGAACTAGATGACAGGATTCAATACTAATGTCCTCCATCTTGGTTTTCTCTTAGTGCGTTTGCCACCCTAGAGGAGGAGGCATGTACTGAACTGGTTCCCTACCTGAGCTTCATCCTGGACACGCTGGTCTTTGCCTTCGGGAAGTACCAGCACAAGAATCTCCTCATCCTCTACGATGCCATAGGAACTCTGGCAGACTCAGTGGGTCACCACCTCAATCAGCCTGTAAGTGCCTGTGCAAAACATTCTGGGAAAGCTCTTATTTCTTCATCTATTGTTAAAAGGGGTTGGAGGTCTAAGTTGGCTACTATTGGAGCAGTAGTGAGAAAATGAGTTTAGAATTGGGACATCATTTTGGGGAATTTACTTAGTTGGCCAATAGTTGGATGAGAAGATTGATGCCACTGATACTTGTTTTACACTTTGGTTTTCTGTAAATTACACAAACAATATATAACAGTATTTAGTGTGATTCACTTGACCTGAGACATGTTTAATAACGATTAACCTTATTTTAGTTGTAGATGTCTACTGCTGGCTTGCCATACTCCGTGATGATCACTCATCAGACATTCGAAATCTGAATACATTTTGCGGATGATTTTTGATTCTGAGAAGTGTGGCTAGTGTTTTGCGGTTATAGGGAGGAAGAGCATTTGTTTCTACACCGAATTACCCCACTCAAGACAGTGTAGGTGCCAATTCGGCATCACTCATGCAAGTTGATCAGCCAATCAGTTAATGTTGACTCATCTCTTCCATGACTGTCCAATCACAGCTTGGCAAACAATTGCCACGTTTGAAAACCAAAAAAAAGAACCAGTTTATCAGGCAGAGACTAAACTGTGAGTTTAGTTGCAACTGTTAGCATGTCCAGCTAACTGACCTATCACTGAGTTACAGTTCTGACCTAATGATATTCCCAATGACACAGGGCAGGTTTTATGGAGATTAAACAATAATAATGGTTTGAAGTGATTCAAAGGTGGTTGTTGGTTTCCAGTCTCGCTGAAGTCTTTTCTACAGTTGTTCTTTTCTTACCATTTCATGAAGAAGTAAATAAGAATGGCAGAGAGATCTAATCGGTTCCTATCATTTCTCAGGAGTATATCCAGAAGTTGATGCCCCCCCTTATTGCCAAGTGGAATGAGCTGAAGGATGAGGACAAGGATCTTTTCCCACTACTAGAGGTGAGCATTTAGTTTTTTAACAGCCATAGTCCGATTACACAACTAACAAAGAATCACGGTAAAGGGTGAAACACAAGAGTGTCACCTGACCAAAAATACATTTTTATCCCTATGGGTATTTGACTGCCTTCATGTAATTTGTCATCTTTGTGTTTCTTCCAGTGTTTATCATCTGTAGCCACTGCTCTGCAGAGCGGCTTTTTGCCTTACTGTGAGCCTGTCTACCAGCGCTGTGTCACTCTAGTCCAGAAGACACTAGCTCAGGCTATGGTGAGTTCATGCGCATAGTAAATAGATTGTGCATTTTTTTTCTCGAGAGTTGAAGAAGAGACATTGAACCTTTTTTGTCGTGTCTGCACAGATGTACAACCAGCATCCAGACCAGTACGAGGCTCCTGACAAGGATTTTATGATCGTTGCCCTGGATCTGCTGAGCGGCCTGGCCGAGGGTTTGGGGGGGAATGTGGAACAGCTGGTTTCCCGCTCCAACATTATGACTCCTTTTCCAGTGCATGCAGGTATAACAGAGTGTTTTCCCTATTTGTTTCCATGTTTTTCTAACAGATATTAAAAATGCAAGCAAAGATGCATCAGGTAACACACAGTATAAAACTAATGTGTGTGGTTTTGTGTTTTTGCAGGACACAATGCCTGAAGTGAGGCAAAGCTCGTTTGCTCTGTTGGGTGATCTAACTAAGGCCTGCTTCGTCCATGTGAAGCCTTGTATTGGTGAGTGTGCTTCACCTCTGCATTGAGCGATGTATTGCATCACCTCTCCTCTACTGTCTGGCTATGGGGGAGCACTCAGCACTGATGCATTGTTCTACATGTTAACATTAAGCCATAGATGGTGCAGTGGCTTCACAGATGGGGGGTTGTAAAATAGTTGATTTGGGTGCAAGTGAATGTGTTGTAAGCAGTGTGTGTCTGTGTTCTCCCTCCAGCTGAGTTCATGCCGATCTTGGGGCTCAACCTGAACCCAGAATTTATCTCTGTGTGTAACAACGCCACCTGGGCCATTGGGGAGATCTCCATGCAAATGGGTGAGAAAGCAGGTCACACGTTTTATCTTTTGTTTTGTTTTTAACAAATGGTTGCCTTCCCTGAATACAAGTGCCAATTATCTGGATATGATGAAACACCCAGCTCATTGACACACAATGATACATTTTGTTCCTATATCTTCTGATCCAGATGTTGCACTTGTCATATGGCTCGTACTTAAAGGCTCCGTGTTTGCTATATTTATCTTTATACAGATTTGCTTGTGTCACCTAACAAATGGCCTCCAGGTCTCTAATACATTAGAATATTAGGCATCTAGGTCTTAACGTTAAATTAACACTACTTCGGTTACACTTAAAATGTTGGTTTTTAAGAGTTATTTTTTTATGTTAATGTTTTGGTCTTAATCTTTACTTTAAATATGCTAAACAAACCTGAGAGATGCACTGTATCAGCTAGATGTTGTCTAATGATCACACATTAGTTAATGTGTATTGTTTTTCTTTTGTCCCTCCTGTGCAGCAATTACAATTAGCAGACTGGGTTATGTTTGTCCGCAGGAAGTGGCACCACAGCTGCAGCATTTTATAAGACCATGGTGAGTCATATCTGAATATCATGAGTAAACAAACGGTGAAAAATAAATCACTTTCTTTGATAAATGCATAAGTAGTAATTTAACTACTTTAACCACATTTAGTGACTGAATCAATTTTAATAGGTATATTTGCCTTCAGTAAAAACGAGTGCCCAGTATCTGGATATGATGAAACACCCAGCTCATTGAAACACAATGATACATTTTGTTCCTATATCTTCTGATCCAGATGATGCACTCCTCATATGGGCTCATACTTACAGGTTACTCAGTTCAGCATTGCCATATTCATTGTAAACAGGTTAACATGTGTGCAGTGATAAATTATAAATGCGTAAGATCATTACTCTTACAGGTGCAGGTGAGGGGATGTGGTTTGAAGCTGTTGGGACGGCAGGGGTTAGAGAGGAGAGCGCTGCCTCAGTGAGTGTTGAACTAACGAGTCTTTTCTATCCAGGACTTCGTTTTCTTCTGCGACGCTGTGGCCTCGTGGGTCAACCCCAAGGACGACCTGAGAGACATGTTTTATAAGGTGATGATTAACTTGAACCTGCTTTTATTAACTTATCATTTAGTTAGCAGCTCTGTGTAGTTATTTTGTGGATTTGGGGACGTTTATACTCAAATCCCGTGCTAGCCAAGATGCAAAAAGTGAAGGAAATACAAACTTTAATGAACTATAACTTAACTTTAATAAATGCAGAAGTAATAATTTAACTTAATTTAGTGACAGAATCAATGAGGAAGGTAGGAATCATTTATAATAGATATATTTGCTTTTAGTAAAACAAGGAAGAGTGCCCAGTATCTGGATATGATGAAACACCCAGCTCATTGACACACAATGATACATTTTGTTCCTATATCTTCTGATCCAGATGTTGCACTTAAAAACTAATAAAAATAGTTTGAGTTTATTAATTTGATGGCTGCTGCACTGTGCTAGAAAAAAAGCGGAGAATTGGGTTTAGCATTGAGTCAGTTGCTTTGTTGTACCCTGAGGAGATGGAGGTGTTGTTACTTCTTGGCAACAGATTCAATTTATTCTTAAATAAATTATTTTATTATTTTTTTGTCCTCCAAGATCCTTCATGGCTTCAAAGACCAGGTCGGAGAAGAGAACTGGCAGCAGTTCTCTGAGCAGTTCCCCCCTCTGTTGAAGGAGCGTCTGTCTGCCTGCTACGGTGTCTAACCCAAACTCCCCCTGGTCCACACAGGACACAGACCTGTTAGGTATGTCCAGCAAGCATCTCAAACATGTTAACCAAGCCCCTGCCTTCTGGAAATGATGAAACACCCAGCTCATTGACACACGATGATACATTTTGTTCCTATATCTTCTGATCCAGATGTTGCACTTGTCATATGGCTCGTACTTAAAGGCTCCGTGTTTGCTATATTTATCTTTTATACAGATTTGCTTGTGTGACCTAACAAATGGCCTCCAGGTCTCTAATACATTAGAATATTAGGCATCTAGGTCTTAACGTTAAATTAACACTACTTCGGTTACACTTACAATTTTGTTTTTTAAGAGTTATTTTTTTACGTTAATGTTTTGGTCTTAATCTTTACTTTAAATATGCTAAACAAACCTGAGAGATGCACTGTATCAGCTAGATGTTGTCTAATGATCACACTCATTAGTTAATGTGTATTGTTTTTCTTTTGTCCCTCTGTTCAGCAATTACAATTGGCAGACTGGGTTATGTTTGTCCGCAGGAAGTGGCACCACAGCTGCAGCATTTTATAAGACCATGGTGAGTCATATCTGAATATCATTATGAGTAAACAAACGGTGAAAAATAAATCACTTTCTCTGATAAATGCATAAGTAGTAATTTAACTACTTTAACCACATTTAGTGACTGAATCAATTTTAATAGATATATTTGCCTTCAGTAAAAACGAGTGCCCAGTATCTGGATATGATGAAACACCCAGCTCATTGAAACACAATGATACATTTTGTTCCTATATCTTCTGATCCAGATGATGCACTCCTCATATGGGCTCATACTTACAGGTTACACAGTTCAGCATTGCCATATTCATTGTAAACAGGTTAACATGTGTGCAGTGATAAATTATAAATGCGTAAGATCGTTACTCTTACAGGTGCAGGTGAGGGGATGTGGTTTGAAGCTGTTGGGACGGCAGGGGTTAGAGAGGAGAGCGCTGCCTCAGTGAGTGTTGAACTAACGAGTCTTTTCTATCCAGGACTTCGTTTTCTTCTGCGACGCTGTGGCCTCGTGGGTCAACCCCAAGGACGACCTGAGAGACATGTTTTATAAGGTGATGATTAACTTGAACCTGCTTTTATTAACTTATCATTTAGTTAGCAGCTCTGTGTAGTTATTTTGTGGATTTGGGGACGTTTATACTCAAATCCCGTGCTAGCCAAGATGCAAAAAGTTAAGGAAATACAAACTTAAATGAACTATAACTTAACTTCAATTAATGCAGAAGTAATAATTTAACTACCTTTAGTGACTGAATCAATGAGGAAGGTAGGAATCATTTATAATAGATATATTTGCTTTTAGTAAAAACGAGGACGAGTGCCCAGTATCTGGATATGATGAAACACCCAGCTCATTGACACACAATGATACATTTTGTTCCTATATCTTCTGATCCAGATGTTGCACTTAAAAACTATTAAAAATTGTTTCTGAGTTTATAAATTTTATGGCCGCTGCACTGTGCTAGAAAGAAAGTGTAGAATTGGGTTTAGCATTGAGTCAGTTGCTTTGTTTTACCCTGAGGAGATAGAGGTGTTGTTACTTATTGGCAACAGATTTATTTCATTCTTAAATAAATTCTTTTATTTTTTTGTCCTCCAAGATCCTTCATGGCTTCAAAGACCAGGTCGGAGAAGAGAACTGGCAGCAGTTCTCTGAGCAGTTCCCCCCTCTGTTGAAGCAGCGTCTGTCTGCCTGCTACGGTGTCTAACCCAAACTCCCCCTGGTCCACACAGGACACAGACCTGTTAGGTATGTCCAGCAAGCATCTCAAACATGTTAACCAAGCCCCTGCCTTCTGGAAATGATGAAACACCCAGCTCATTGACACACGATGATACATTTTGTTCCTATATCTTCTGATCCAGATTCTCACACCACTTTTGACCCGTAACTTGTTTCGGTTTCATTTACTAGTTGCTGTGTAACGTGGTTTTAAACTTGTTTTTATTTTCCATTCCTCTCTTTTTCAGGTTAATGTAGGGGTAATGCCCCTTTAGGCTGAATACTGACGGGCGACTCCTCTAGGTTTAACTGGTAGGCGAGTGTTTTGACGTGAGGGGGTCTCTCATTCATCAGGGGCAGGACAGATGCTCCTGTGCCACAAAGAATTGGAGGAAAATGCTTTACCTCTCCTCACTATGTTGTGATACACTACGCTACAGAATAAAATTTAAATGCAAGTTTGTCCAAAAGTTATTTTGTTTGTTTTTCATTTATTTTGATGTATATGTGACAGTTAAGTTTTATTTATTTATTTTTTTGTGCTCCAGTGCACAAATTGTTTTGGACTTTAAAAGTTTTTTTTTTTTGTTTTTATTTAAAGAATAACTTGTTTTATTTGTTTTATAGCGGACCATTTGTTTATATCAAATTTGATGTTGTGGTCGGACTGAAGGCGAGTCGGTGCTTGGTGCATACCTTAGGGAAGAATGTGGAAAAACTAATTCATAACTTGTTTCAATCTCATATAAAGGCTGGCAATTGAATTTGATGTAGTACCATTTTTTGCTGAACTGTGGTGCAGGTGGGATATATCCCTTTTTATTACATTTTTGTGAATAGGGGAAAATAAAAGTGTTTTTCTATTAAACTTCGAGTCATTGAGTGATTTGTTAATCAATGTATTCAGAGAAATATTCTTGAGCTTTAGAAAATTTTAAATGTCAGCTGATGTTTAACCAATGGAAGCTCATTCAAATTGAGTTGAGCCCAACAGATGTAGACATGTTGGGATCTTAGGCTGAAACCAACAGAGGTATAAACATTTCTGATACCAATATATCTGCCAATTTGTTAAAATTTGGCAATAATTCCTAAGCTGTAGTTATCTTTGGGTGGCGGCAGGTCCTTATTCTGTATAAAATACTGTCAAATTCATGGGTTTAAGAACACTGCAAACATTTTGTTGAAAAAGGTCTTCAAGTTGTAAATATTGCTGTTGATTGCCCTGTATCAAGCCTTCATGACATAAAATATCGAGTCGTATCGGATCATATTGTAATTGCTCATGCAACATGTGAAGTAGTGAAGAGCTGGCTGCCAATGACTGAGCCAGATCAGTAGATGGGTATTATGTTGTATAGACCTAAAACCCAATTCTGTCTGAACTCATCAATCAAGCGACTGGTAGATGAGTGAGTGATGAAAACAATCTTCAGTGATTGTCCTAAGACCAAACTTTATCTAACGCAAAAAAGAAAGACAGAAGTGAATGGATGTGTTCATGTAACATGGGGAGTAACCTCCCTCTCCTCACGTGTTCTCAGAGCTAAACCTTGATTTAGTTCACCTCAGAACCATTCTCTGTCTAAGACCATTCTCTCAAGTCTAAGATGAAGACTTATGGAAAATACTCAGATTGAATACTTTTCTAAGCCATACTGCTCATGGACCAAAATTGTGAGGTATTGTTTCAACCCTGCTCAATAATGAAACCAAGGAAGCTCACAGATGTTGCGTGAAATTCACATTGTTCTGACTTTACATACAACTTGCTCACCCAGAGGCGGCGGAGTACTATCCATTCGTGTTCCTCCATTTTCCGGGAGAATGAGGATGTCGTCGAGGTAGATAAAGAGGAAATGGTTTAGCATGTCACGGAGGACGTCTTTGACGAGGGCCTGGAAAACAGCGGTTTCTGAGTCCGAAGTGACCCAGGGGGGTGTTAAAAACGCTTTTCCACTCGTCGCCCTTAAAGATTTGGATGAGGTTGTAGTCATTCCTAAGGTCCAGTTTTGAGAAGACTGGCTTGGCTCAAAGGCAGGGTCGATTAGAGGTAATTTATTCTCATTTAGTCCTCTGAAATCAATGCACGGGTGGAGTGTATTGTCCTTTTTGGCCATAAAGACAGTGACTTGGGCCGACAGTCTACCATCGAGAGCATTTCCCTTTGCGTGGAGAGGGAATAGCTTCTTGGGTGATGTTGGCGTGGGTGACTAATGATGCATCTATGAAATTGTCATCGGCTCCGAAGTCCACGAGAGCGAGGAGGGGAGTAGTGATGCCCTGAAAGGCTAGGGTGGCTTTAAATTGCATGCAGGATTGAGAGTGAAAAATATCAGAATCTGATCGTAGGGTGTGCGGTTGTTTGTCTCTGTACGTCAGCCGGTGGCTAAACGTGACAGCTGTGATGGTAATGTACACCCTCTGCCCACCAAGTGTATGCAGGATGGAAAGAGAAGAACCTTACACAGCAGCACATTTTGCATTTTTATTAGAAAAACACCTAAATGTCTAAAAGACTTTTCACTCCATTAATCAAATTCTAAGTTAAGAGAGATCATACAGAGACTGAGCTGTTTTTCACTAATCACTGACAACGTTTCTTTCTTTAAACGTGAGATGTCATAGTGTAATAATACTCTCCACCCCAGTCACTTTGTCCCTCACTTCTAAAGGTTATTCAGTGAGGTAGAAGTGCATTTTATCGTTGACATTCTTGCGCTCTGGATTGAGACGCTTCAGGATCTGGGCGAGCACGTTGACAGTCTGCTCGCTGCTCAAGCCCGTGCGCTTGGTCTGGAACTTCTTCAGCAGGTCCTTGGTGGTCATTGGTTTACGGATCAAGTAGCGTCGGACTGCTTCCTCTGTTAGCTGCACATCACTGTGGGACAGATGAACAGGAAAGAAGCTTTAATCCTGTTCACAAACTTATTTCTTTTTAGGGTCACAATAAATGGCTATTTGTATTTTACAGTTTCAGTAAATAGCGTAATGTTAATAGACATGAACAAAAAACATACCTGGAGCTTGGGGTGGATTTTCCTGATGGAGGTTGAGGTGTGCTCTTTCCAGAAGGAGCAGGACTCTGACTGCTGGGCTCCATCTTCAGCCTTTTTGCGGCTGGTGAGTCAGTGGCAGGACCCGGAGGCTGTCTCTTACCTGTGCAAAAGAGAGATTAAGTTGAAACAGTTCAAGCTCAACAAGTTGTTCTTTAACACACACATGTATCACTAAAGATAATCTTCAGTGTAATGACGCAGCACAGGTAGGTAATTCATTTAAAATATGTTAAAAAAACATTCAAAAACCTGCTTTGCTTTAGTGGATGAACAAACTGAACACCTGGAGGCTTTGGCTTGGTTATCCTCTGTGTAGCATCTGAAGGCAGCAGCAAAAACCTTACTTATTTCCCCCCCGGGGACTTGAGTGTGATGATCATCCTTTTTATGAATTGATATCGGTTCATTCAAATAAAGATCAATTTTAAATCAGAGAATAGTCTTGGCAAAAACGTGATTGGCAGATTCAAATGGCACAGAATAAAGTTGACCCAAATGGTCTCATGTTGCGTTCTTCCTATGTGAAAGGCAATGTCCGGAAAATGTCTCAACCCAGTTGATATTCCTGTCTAAAAACTAACGGCTCGTGATTTAAAGTCACTGCGCGCCACCGATGTGTACCTTGCTCTAGCTTGCTGGCAGCAGCACGGAGTGTATTTGAAGTGGAGGCCGAGTCTATGGATGGTGTCCCCGGACGACTGCCAGTCCTGGAGCTGCCTGCAGAGCCACGCCCACCTGCACGTTTAGGAGGAGTGCGCTTTTTCTGAGAGAGAGCGAGAGCAAGAGAGATGCTTGATAAGAATAAAAAAGCAAACGATGCAAACAAATGACAGAACCATTCACACACACTCAGCACCAACATGCATTAGCTGCTAGAACTCAACAGCATGAACTTTGCTTATGTAGAGAATTTGCTGCACACCTATGCCACATTTTGCAAGAGTTGTTTGAAGCCCCATGAAGCCATATACTTGCTACAGCAACAAAGTTAGACCCATGCAACTTCTGGGCAAGACTAAACCATAGAATACAGTAATTTCCATTCACTCAGCCACACACTCAGTAACCACCATGAACAAAGCCGAGGCCGTCTCTCCGTCGATGTCACTGTCGTCCGAGCTTTCCGATTCTCCGCTGCTGTCTGTCACACACAAATCCACAAAACTCACGTCAAGCAGAGAAGTGTATCATTTCACATCCATTGTGTTCGTTGGCACCTCTTTCAAGTTTGCATTTCATCAAAGTGACCAAAGTGAAGACTGTACCTTTTTTCTTCTTCTTTTCCACTTGGACCGGGGTTTTCTTCCCTTCCTCCTCTTCATCTTCCTCTTTTCCTTCCTCTTCATTCTGCTTCTCTTCCTCACTCTCTTCCTCACTTTCTGATGCCTCATCAATTCCTATGAAGAACATTTTGTTTCATTAACAATATTATACACGCATAAAATTGCGGCCATCAATCTTTAATGAGAAATGATTCTTGTTTATTATCTATGATTTATTTCTATATGGATTGTAAATGGTTCAGTAATATTGCAGTTGGCCTCACCTTTAGGGTGGTCTTCTCCTTTGCTGGGCTTTCCCTTTTCCGGCTCTTCATCTGAGCTGCAATCACAAAGTTACAGACTAATCAGAGGAAATACAGAAACAACAAAAAACACACACCCACACATATATATACACACATACATACACAATCCATAAAGTGGGAGCATTTGTGTTCTGACCTGCTCTCATCTGACATGTAATCCACCTCTAGGCCCTCATAGTCTCCGTCGTCACTGTCTTCTAAGGCCTCTTTGTCATTGCTCTTTCGCTTCTTCTTCTTTGCGTCCCCTTTTCCTGCGTTTTTCTTGGCCTTTGACTTGCTCTCCCCATCTGTCCCACGAAGAGACGGGTTGAAGAAAAAAAAAAAAAAAAGAGATATGACAGAAGGAGGGAGGATGTGGACAGATATGGCCTCAGGTATGTTTCTGTCTACTTACCTTCCCCCATACTGCTGTCACTATCGCTGCTCATCTCCAGGTCCTCTTCTAGGTCATGGATGCGCAGTTCACCCCCTCTTCCGCCACCCCCCTTTTTTTTCTTCTTCCCAGACTTCTCTGTCTCGTCATCGTCATCGTCACCACGCTCCTGCTCCCGGAAACGCCTCTGAAGCATGATGCTGAAGTGATTCACCACCTTGTTCCTCCTGAAAAGATACAGCAATGTCAGCAATTTACTTTGACACCTACACCAGTGGTGTAAACTCTTCCTCTACCAACAGCCACCCCTCCCTGGTCTTCCCCTTTCTAACCTGCCCCACTCCTCCTCAGCCTCCTCAGCAGTGAGAGTTCGGTGCTTGGCCAGCGGTACAAAGTTGTACCAGCCATTGACAGGGAAGGCCTCAAAGGCTCCATCCGGACACTGTGTGAAGATGTAGTAGGATGCATTTTCTGTAACGCCGCCCTTCTTTAGACCTTTGAATCTGACATAGACAGAGAGAGAGGCTGTAAAGCAAACAGGTCTGATGTGTAAATTCCTCTTCAGAGATTTTTGTCAACAATGACCTAAACATCACATTAAACGCCAGTTTCAGTTACATCATGAATACAGTATGTGTGTGGATGCAATGTAGTGTGAATCAGGGTAAAGAGAAGCGTCTCCCTCCTCCTCACCTCTTGCCAGCCTTGCCATTGACCTTGAGGATCCAGGGCTGGTCCTCCACTTTGAACTCACGTGTCACAATACCAAACTTCTTCCTCCGTGCTTCCTCACGCTGCTTTTTGCCAAACTCACTACCAGCTGCACCTTCCGCTGTCTCCTCCTCCCCATATATCCGCCGAGCACTCATGTCTCTTTCCATACGAGCCTGGAAAATGAGAGGGGGGGGGGGGAGCTGTTCAGAAACACAAAACTCAAATATGGGTGCTATGGCTCTCACCATGGGTAACAACACAGTGTGTCATTTCAGCACTCACCCTGTGCCCTGCTTAATGACAATTGCAGCATTATCTGTTATGTGCTACTGAATGAAGCCCACCTGTGTCCACGCTGAACAGTTGACTTTGTCTCCGGCATTGAAAGCCATGATGTTGTACTTCTTATTGGTGTTTCTACAGGACAAACAAAAAGAAATGTTAACAAACAGCCATCAACTTGCTGCATATTCCTACCGAAGGTCGTGAGAATAGCTGCCGATTATATTTATTATTACAATGATTTATTATGAAGTTGTGCTTTTCTTGTTAGTCTCTGTTTTAAAACCAACTGTGTGTTACTCACTTTGGAACTCGCACAGTGTATTCTGTGGAGGAGGAATTGCTGCTCCCCTGTAAGACAAACACATGATTTATTTTAGAGTACAAAGTCTTTTCCCACATGTAATCTTCCCAACTTCATCACAGGACTGTGACACTAGACAGAGGCAAATAATAATCATAATAATAATATATTATCAATGTTACAAAGTGCTTTACAAGGAAGAAACAATGATAACACAATAGAAAATGAGCAAAGTAAACAGAACAGTAAAATAGACTGAATTGTATCAATAAATAAATAATAAGGATTAGTCAGTGTAAATAAGAGCCAATGTCCATCATTTGCAAAAGCTTTTAAGAAGGGCTGTGAATTAGTCTCTAGAGTAAGGTTCATAGTGTGGGAATTCTGATAGTAAAGGCTCAGGCACCCTTTATTATTAGGAGAGGGCACAAACATGGTTTTGTCAGTGCAAGGCCACGATTTAAGGCCCTTAAAGTAAGTAGAATTTGATTTTGTCCAAGTGATTAGCCATGCAGAAGCATCTTACCTGCACTCACCACACACACACGCACTTTTTATTATTTACATTTTGTATAGTTCTTATTCTTACATTGTGCATCGTGTAACACTGGAACTTTCACGTTTAGGATCAATAAAGTACAGGCATCAAGGTGGGATTATATAAAAGCATGTACACCTTGAAATCCCTTCATTAGGAGGCGAACTTGGGGAAACGGGGCAGATTTAAAACGATAAAATGATGATAAATGAAATAATGATGAAGGTGATACACCTACACAGCTGCACTTTGATACAGAGGAACACCAGTTGGATGTGTTGTAGTTTTGTGTGTGTGTGTGTGTGAGAGAGAGAGTGTAAACTTACCAGTGAAGTCATGATGCTCGTCTCTCTCTCTCTCTCGATTCACTCAGCACATCCACAGCTGCTCAGGTCGGTTTGTGGCACTGTGGAAAAGATAGCATTGGAAATAACCTGGGATTTAAAAAGGGAATGAATGGCTACGGACCTAATTACTCATGGTGTTTATTCTACAGTTAGCAGACGACGAGCTGGTTTGAAATCCAGTCGAGACCAGAGAGCAGCAAAGTCAGGAAAACAAACTGAGAACTAGATCATGTCTCCCTGTGAGCAGTGCTTGCATTAGCTCCTGATGCTAACATAAACAGCAGCTACGTTTAGCGGAGCTCCTCAGCTAATGGAGGCTGTTGCTGGGAAAACACGGCTTGGCGGCCCCGGTGCGTTCATGTGAAGTGCAGACGGGAGTAAACAATGACTACACGGGCGTTTATTCATCTAAAAATATTAACACATTTAATAATCGTCGCTGAATTACCGGTTCACGGACCTCTGCTGTGCGTGTCCCGTTAGTTTATAAAGAGCCGACAGGAAACGCGGAGCACAAACATTGGTTCCCACTCCTTTTCTACCTACCAGTGCGGCCAGTGGCTGCTGGAGAACATGGCGTCTGAGAAATGTGGTCCCCTGTGCATAAACTATTTACATATATATATATATATTTACCAGCAAAATGTATTTATTATTTAACTCTTAGGCAAACAATGCAATCCACCATTTTGTTCGATATATATACATAAACAGTTCGAACAAAATGGTGGATTTCATTGTTTGCCTCAGAGTTTTATTAATATTGTGGGTAAATCGCTTTCCTTTCTTTCTACACGCTCTATACAAAAGGCTGACTTTTCTGCAGCAGCATTTGTACGTCATGTCCAGCCTCCTGCACCACCTCTCGCCCGAATGTTCCGGAAATGTTCCTGTTGTTGTGAGGGCGTCTGACCCGGTTGATCTCCTGCTGTGTTCTTCATAGGTGAAGGTCTATCTTAGTCTGTCTAGTCTGAAAACATCTTTAGAGAAGTGGTAGCTATCAGTTTTTCTCCTCTTATTGTCCTCTCCTTGCCTTTAGCTGCCCTATATTTCCCAACAGCAACAACTCTGAGCTACAGACCTTCATGCTGAAAGTGTTAATGAAAATTTGAATTGTGCCGTCACTAAGTAAAAATAAACCTGTCATGACTGTCATTTTCTTATCAGGAGGCACACGTCTTCATTATTGTTTCCAAACTCTAACTTCCTGTTTGTTGTCACCCTACCAGAACGGAGGTTTCTTTTTGCCCGACCAAGAGGAACAGGGAGAGGCCAGTGTCATACTAAAGACAGATTTTCTTATAATTCACTTAACACAAGTCTTCCATTTTACTTCTAAATAACAATATATTTTGCTAACTATTGAGTCATTAATCAATTTCCAGTGGAACAGCCCAGTGCCCCAGCAGCAAAACACCAGACGCAAGTGCACTGCGCCACAAATCAATAAATATCACATGCATTTTCATTTAATAGATGATGAATCTGTGCATCAATTAACCATCTCTATGTTACAATTATTTCAACTATTAACTAGAAATTTAGCGACTGCAATCTCTGTAACAACACAAAGCTATTTTGTTTTCGTTGACATTTGTTTTCTTATATATCAATACATAGTATACCACAGTTTTACACGTATGAACCACTGTTTCTTCCAACATGGAGGGACAATGGCAATACTAAACATTTTGTCAAAGGCCGTTGTGGATAGAAATTGTGAAATGATTTGGACACTCACACCAGTTGCACTTGTGAAATACCAAACTTATTATTATTATTTTTACTTTGCAGAATGGATCAGTGGGTGACACGTAAGATATGAGTTGTTAACAGCTCCACCAAACAAACTGGAGATTCTGCCTGTCAAACTTTTCACGGCTTAACTTTTGTAAATGTTGAATGAATGGGTGTGGTGTAAGGTCATTGTATGCGTTGATTCACCCCTGGAGTGACCCCTGGGGTGAAATCCCAACCAGATGTCCGAGACACCATAAAGTTTCAGGCTCTCCCAGGCCACAGAAGCAAAAGTCCCTGGAGTGATAATCGTTAACCTAAACATTAACTCACAGCTGACCCTTTGGATAAACACATTTGTTTATCCCATCCTCTACATGCATGTCTGTTCTTCTATTAATCATTACCCAAATACAGAATTTTCCATCACAATAGCAAATCCTTCTTTTTAAAGCCCATAGGAATTCATTGCTCATAAACGCCCTCATCGGGTGGCTGCCGTAGACTTTCCTTCCATCCACATGCCGTTTCGTCGCCACCTCTCATTCTATTCAAATTATTAAAGAGGGGGTCACATGTGTGCCCCATGTAGGCTCTAACTATATTTAATAACTTGTCATTAATTTGAATTTTAAGTATTAGAGCAACAGTATCTTCCCTCTCTCACTTATGTTGTGTATATGTATGTAAATTTTAGAGACGATACATTAACTGGAATTATACATGAATGATGTGCCTTGTGGATTCTTACCTGCTGAGCACCCCCACCTTTGAAACCAAAATGAAACCCCTGACTCTGCCACCATTCTTCTTTGGGCATTAGTGAAATCTTTCCTGTTAAAATGAATACGTTCCAGAGAACCGCCTACCTGCTAGTGCCACCCTGCCTCCCTGTGTCTATAAAGGACTAAGGTGTCATGTCGAAATCATTTCTTGGACCAACTGAGATCTAGAGGACAGAGGAAAGAGAGAAAGAGATCTTCTGCCTGCGAACCACACTGGTAATGTTATAACCCACCTGTTGCACATAAAATAGAGCAGAATAACCTGGAGAGTATGTCTAGATTATTTTATACTCACTCTGTATTTTAATACATCTATAACAATCGCCTTATAGATTAATTTGATACGTTGTGAAAGGCATTTGGGGACTCTGGCTCATGTGTTGTTACCGTTTAACATCTTGGCAGAAGAATTCAAAAAGCAGTTTTTCAATACAATTTTGGTATAATCTATTTTGTGTGGAGCACATGGTATGAATCAGATATTATTCTCTGCTCCTACTGTAAGAAAGTGGAATTATTCCTCCCCTCTCATGGTGCTTAAAACCAGACAAACAAGACAGGTCACTGTACCAAGACTGTCTCCAGAGGTTAACACCATTTATAACTTTACAGCATAAAAATAATAAAGAGTTAAATGTGGTTAAAGCAGTAGAGTATTCTGCAATAATCATTAAACTTACTAAAATATGGTCTGATCTGTTGTACACAGCTGCTTAATACTGTAATTCAAGCTTGTCCCTCAGGTCATTAAATCCATGCAGCTGTATGAAGGCTGCAGGACATGCGTGTTAAAAAAACCTGCAGACTCCACTGCAGCTGACGACATAGGTGGTTGTGGTTAGATTAGTCCGTTGGAGAGGAGAGTGGAAGGGTGTGACGGAATTCTCGTCCAATCAGACTGTAAGGTTTTAGAAATTTGTAGTGGTCAGACAGATATAAGCGGTAGCACTGGCCATACTGGGCAGTCTTCCATCTGACTACACCCACGTCTGAAAGGTGCTTATTTTCCTCCTTCATGGGCCATTCATTTAATATGCATTCAAATACTTTAGAGGTTTTATAGTTTTGCTTGCAAGGACTAATTTATGACAGTGTGTCATATCGTTGTTTCAGAGATCATGGCCCAACATGTCCATCCACTTGTAGGGAGTCTCTACAGAACCACTCAGCCGGTACCAGGGGATACACCAAAGATTCTGGGCTATGACTTTAACAAGGGAGTGGACCACCAAGCCCTGCTACAGTCATACCTCACCACAGGCTTCCAAGCCACTAATTTTGGCTTGGCTGTCAAGGAGATCAAGAACATGGTGAGTTGGATGGTACACGGGGAGAATTTTGGCGAATACGCAACAACCTTTTTTTAAAGTTCAGTGTGTAAGATTTAGGTGAAAGAGATCTATTTTGTGGGGTGTGGTGAGGTGTGGTGAGGTGTGGTGAGGTGTGTTCAGCTGCAACATGCAACTTCCCCACTTGTCCCAACATCTTAACCACTGAATCTAATGGCATCAGTATTTATTAAGTAGGAGTGCATGTAGACTGACAGTGGGCAGATAACTTTAGCCTGGTTCGACAACCTCAGCACAAGGCTAAAACCACAGAGCAGTGAAAACCGTTGCATGTAGTCAGGCAACATTCCACACTCCAAGGCATCTGACAAGAGAATCACCAGACATGTCCAAAATATGATTTGCGAAATCCGCCCATGTCCTCCATACTGAGTCAGCTCGTTTCCTCAGGCAGACACTGTAAAACCCGTCAGTGCAGGCTCAACAAGAACTCACTCTGTCCATCAAAACCCCTAAACAATGAGTCAGCCAGAGGCTATTGGTGCATATCATGCAAAACATACTCAACACAGTGTAAAAGGCGTATCAAGATAAAGCAGACAGGAGAGAAGAGGCTCCGCGCATATGTCCATGACAAGGAGTAACAAGATGGAAGGAAGTGAAGAATCAGCCAACGTCCACAACAAAGCAGGCCAACTAATCATTCCCCATCCCTGACCGTAATAAAAATAAAAATACTTACATTGTAGTTTACACACTTTTCATTTCACAAATCTTTTCTTGCTTTAACCCCTGTTTTTTGATTTGATTTTATTTGAACTAAGAGTAGTTTAATTTAAACAGCATTGAACTATATTAATGTGACATGAGTATCAGATCGCACAGACACAATTGGTAGCCCTCAGAGGGGTACTTTTTACTTTAGAGTACATTTTAGAGCCTGTACTTTTATACTTTTACTTGATAGGAGAATATGTGTGCTTTTGCCACCTCTGGCTGCGTGTGCATACCGTCCGCTTGCACTCATAACTTATCATCAAATGTTTTATGACATTTTTTGAAATGATTTGAAAAGATTGTGCTCTATAAAAAACAGCTTTACCTTGAAGTTTCGCCATCCACTCCACATCCACAGATAAAGAGACGTCAGCAGCCAGTGAAGGCAGCGAATGGCACCGTCAAAGAGGATCCATCAACCTGCCCGTGCCTCATGAGCTGCACCATCTTCCTCGGTTACACCTCAAACCTCATCAGCAGCGGATTGAGGGAGACTATCCGCTACCTTGCGGAGCACAGAATGGTATAAAACCCTTCTCATTAATACGACATGCGTTTAGCTGTATGATAGAGCAATACCTCACAAGAAACATTTAAATCAGAGGCATGTATTGTATAATTTTTCACAACAGAACAGCACATTCTTCTCTGTTTAGGTGGATGTCTTAGTGACCACCGCTGGAGGTATCGAGGAGGATCTGATCAAGTGTTTGGGCCCGGTTTACGTTGGAGATTTTACTATGCCTGGAGAGGATCTGTATAAAAAAGGCCTCAACAGGTCAGACAGCATTTCAGATGACCAGAACACTCGTAGATTTGGCTGCAATATAATTGTAGAGGTGTCTCAGCAGAGCACCTCCAGCTGCACCCGGGGGAGTGAACAGCACAACAAAGTGTAGACAGCTAATCACTCCCCCTTGTTAAAGGTGGCAAAGGGTTAGGGCTAGGGAGGCCCATGGTGGCAGTTAACAAAAGTTTGACAACAGCCACTCACTCACAACGTTTTTTTATCCACAAAACCCAAAACAACAAACATAAATTGCGTGCTCTGATGAGCTACCTCCACAAGAACTAAGTTTTCAAATCAGTGAATTAGCTGCAGCATAACAGCAATTCAGCTAGTTAGGGTTTCCCAAGGTAATGGTAGTATACATGCTAACCCTAACCCGCAAAGCGGTGATGCTAACATGTTGATGTTTGACTTGTTCACTGTCTTAACTCAGGACAAACATTTGTTGATGAAAAACTATTAATATGCACCTTTAAATGACTCACTTACACTGCCAGAATTACTTTCAGGATGATTCATATGTGTCACTTTGGCCTTAGGACTGGAAACACTCTGATGCCTGATGAAAACTACGAAAAATTAGATAAATGGATAATGCCGATCTTGGCACAGATGCTGGTGGAGCAGAACACTCAGGTGTGTGAACTCTACTTTAAACGGCTGTCTCACATGGCTCTTGTCACTGCAACATATTTCAGCCATTGAGTGTCTAATGCTCTGTTTGTGATGGCAGCTAAAATGTCCTGATCCCAGTTCACAGCACAGTTTAATTTTGCGATGATGCTTCTTCTGTCAGGGCGTTCGCTGGACTCCATCTAAGATGATCCACCGACTGGGCAGGGAGATCAACAACCCTGAATCTGTTTACTACTGGGCCTACAAGGTGAATCCCGAGACCTGTGTATTGGGGTTAGGGTTTGCTGGGCGGGCATGTTATTTGGCGAGTGAGGGATTCAAATACTGACTGGTAGATGAAGACGAGGGTGGATGTTGCTGAAGACAGCAAAGGAGTGGATAATGCACCAGAATAGTAAACTGAAAACAGACCAGGCATCAAGGTATTCGAGTTGGAATGGCCATGACGTTAACACACTGGGAATCTGAACTATCTGGCGGCGACTGGATGAGCAGGACTTAAATACTGCAGCAGTAACACACAGACAGGAATGACAACAAATAGAGGGCAAACGTACATTAACGAGAACGAAACACAGGAGAACGTGGGCAGCAGCTGTTGAATTGGTTCAGACTTAAGGTTACAACCCACTGGTTACTATGGGTACTTTCTGTTTCAGAACAACATCCCAGTGTTCAGCCCTGCCCTGACAGATGGTGCCATGGGAGACATGTTGTACCTCTTCTCAGCTGAGAACCCTAGTTTGATACTGGATGTAATAGAAGGTAAAATAGTTTGCATCTCTGCTAATCTCGGTTGTTATCTGATCTCACACAACACATTTGATTCCAGATATTGCAAGGTTGAACAACCTTGTAGTAGCTGCCAACAGCACTGCAGTGATCACCCTGGGAGGAGGTGTAGCCAAACATCACATCTGCAATGCCAATTCCTGGGTATGTAGTTTGCATTTCTGAATTTGATGGATTTCCATTTTGAATTTATTAAGGAGGCCTAACCACACACACACACACACACACACACACTCCTCACACACACACACACACACACACACACACACACACACACACACACACACACACACACACACACAAAATCGAGCATAAAGCAATTCTCTTTGTTTTTCTTCTCATTCGCACTCTGAAACACTGCTTTGTTTCCTTCCAGAGGGATGGAGCTGACTACGCTGTGTATGTGAACACAGCTCAGGAGTTTGATGGTTGCGACTCAGGAGCTCGACCTGATGAAGCCGTGTCCTGGGGCAAGATCCGCATGGATGCTAAACCTGTGAAGGTACCTTTCGCCACATTTCGCCCAAGAGCACCAGGAACCTTTAGCCCCTGGACTATTTTCAGGGAACTAAAAGGTTCCTGAAGACCATTGTTTCATCTGTGTTTCCACTGTACTCTAAGGACCAGGGGAAATTATGCAGATTAGTCCACTGATTTATGAAGCTATATAATGAGCTGTTCCACTCTAGTCCAACGTGTGTCAGTAAAACTACACCACGACGATGCTGCGATATAAATAGACAAAAAATTCAAACAGCAATCAGGGAGGAGATTCAACTTATTTGTATAGTGCAAAATCATGATATTATATCAAAAAATATTTTTTTACCTAACAGTTCCCACAATGAGCAAGCACTTTAGCGACTGTGGAGAGAAAAAGCTCCCTCATTAACAGGAAGAAACCTCTCGCAGAACCAGACTCAGTGTGAGCGGCATTCTGCCTCGACTGGTCGGGGTGGAGCAGGGAAGAAGAGAAGAGATAGAGATAGGGGGAGGGGGAGGCGAGGGGGAGAGAGAGGAGAGAGAGACCAGGAACAGGTTTCAGTTGTTATAATGAAAACAATAGGGGTGATAATTATCAGAATCCTGCAGCTCTGGAATTCCCCTAGCAGTCTAGATCTATAGTAGCATATAAGGGATGGTTCAAGACTCAGCCATAACTATAGGCTTTTAAAGGAATGTAAAAATAAATTCCTTTCGATCCTGGTCCCTTCAGTGGAAATTCTATGGTTTCTACTACCTGGGGAAAGTGTCTATGTTGGTTACGCAGCTCTTTATACAAAACTGACAATAACATACAAATGTCACAATTACCATCCATTCACAACCCCTAAAAATTTAGCAAAAGGACAGATTTTGCTTTGTTAGATAATTGTTGTGCAGTCTTCTTAAACAACATAGTGCACCAATGCAAGAATGTATTACCTTTTGTTTAAAAGAAATGAGAAGCAATATCTATGTCAGTGCTGTGACCTAATTTATTCATTACAACCAGTAGCTTCATTTGAATCATCGAGGAGCAAACCTGAAGGTCTGATAGTCCCTGTTGTTCTTCTAGGTTTTAACACACATGATGTCATTCTGTCTTTCAAGGTGTTTGGAGACGCCACCATCATCTTCCCCTTGTTAGTGGCAGAAACCTTCGCAGGTTACGCCAAGACGACTGCTGGCAAGGAAACAGCATGAAACCAAATCAAAGCCTTCTGAAATCGTTTCTGTTTTTTGACAGCACTTGAATCTACAGGAAGAGTGGTGGTTATTCAATATTATTAAATATTAACTAAAACTTTAATTCATAGCAGCAGAACCTGAACAATGTACGTCAATAAAAAAGAATAAAATTCATAGTTTCAGACTTTTTCTTCAGACTCCCAGGCAGCATCTACCAAAAAATACACAATTTTCCACACTGCAAACCCACATCTGCAACTAGACAGGAGAAGTGTAAGTAATGGATTGAGAGCATTGTTAAGCACTTCTTTATGAATGCGGCCTCCTAAGAAAGAATGCATAAACTGAAAAGTTTTTTTGTTGGTGTTTTCCACATCTCATTCAGGTCACACATTAGTCTGCGTAAAGAGATATCAGTGATTTACGATAGAGCCTGGAAATAGAACAATATCAGTGATTATCACAATTCACAATACAATTTCAGCGAAAGCAACACAACAAAAGTTCAATATATATCGATGTAGTGCTTATGCATTGTGCAAGCACAGCGAGCAGGTATAACACATGATTACCTACCTCAGATTTGTAAATTCCATCATTCTCTGGCCATAAAGAATAGTTTAAAACAGGTTTCATTACCCTGCAGTAACATGTTTGTGGTACAGCAGGTAGGACAGGTTCAGAATATACTAAAAAACATAATAATGCACGCATAATGAGCTGCCTTAACCAGCTACACACCTACTGGGTTCTTCAGGACACAAGGAACTCCGCCCTCCTGGTTTGGTAAAGGGTTTCAAAGACTGCAGATATAAATCCATCTTTGGTGAAAGTTGCATGGACTGAGCAACATCCAGAGGACACAACAACAACAAGAGATCTTCTGTCTGCAAACTACGCAGGTAATATTATATTATAATATATTGTAATAATATAGCCCCTCGAGCTGCACCATCTTCCTCAGTTACACTTCAAACCTCATCAGCAGCGGGGTCAGGGAGAGTATCCGCTATCTCGCAGAGCACAGAATGGTATATGACCCTCCTCAACTACACGAAGCACAAAACAATGTGTGCTTTAACATTTTTGCTGAAGCAATACAAGAGTTTGCAGGACGTTATAAAATGTTCATGTGCTTTGTATGACAAAATGCTATCATGTCCACATTCTGCACATTCTGCACATTCAATACATATAATACATATACATTTCCTCCTCTGTTTAGGTGGATGTCTTGGTGACCACAGCTGGAGGTATTGAGGAGGATCTGATCAAGTGCTTGGGACATATTTACATTGGAGACTTCACTCTGCCTGGGAAGGATCTGTATAAAAACGGTCTCGACAGGTCAGTCACAGGGTCAGATTAGTAAAAACATGTCATTTTAAGTGAGATAGTTAAGCCCCTTCTAAGTTGGAATTTTAGATTGTATATAAAAGTGGCCGTAAATTCCGGGTCCGGAAAGTGAAGCCAATATGGAAGTGCCTCAAACCTCCACTGGTTGCAAAAAGAAGTCAGTGTATAAGAAAATTACACAATGTTAAGAGAGAAATCAGGAAGTACGGCGCTGATATCAGTGACACACCTTTGTGTTAGATTACACACATTGCATCATCATTTTCTGATCCCTCATCCCTAGTGCTTTGGCAACCTGAATCCATTTGAACCCAATCAAAAGTAGATACTTATGATATTTGAAATGAATAAGTTACAGTGATCAATATTTTTTATTTAATAATATGTAATCATTGTGCATTTGAATTAGAAAAATATTCTTAACACAGCTGATACATTATTTTCATTCGGTTTCCATATGTCACATTTGCTGCAGGATTGGCAATCTTCTAATGCCTGATATGAACTACATGTTATTCGAAAAATGGATGTTGCCGATAATGAAGCAGATGCTGATGGAGCAGAAACTCTCAGGTGAGTGGACAGTTCTACATGTTTTGATGGTTCATAATAATAATAATCATAATAATTATAATTATAATAATTATAATTATAATTGTATAGTACTCAAAATATTAATTATTTTGATGACTTTTTAATACACACGTACATTAAAAGGTCCTTACTTTAGGGCAACATTTTAAATTCTAACCATTTAAACTGCTATTTTATCCATTGTGGTAGCCGAGATGTCCTGACGCATCTATTTGCAAGAGATCATGTATATTTCCATTTTCTGCCCTCAGGGCGTGAGTTGGACTCCAATCTAAGATGATCTATCGACTGGGCAAGGAGATCAACAACCCTGAATCTGTTTGCTATTGGGCCTACAAGGTGAGTACTGGTCAGGGTTCTCTTAAAAGCAAGTGTCTGAGGTTTTTGTTCAAATCATTTAATGATTGGGTTTTCACAAAGCAGTGACCTGGCTTTCGTTTCAGAACAACATCCCAGTGTTCAGCCCTGCCCTTACAGATGGCGCCATAGGAGACTTGTTCTACATGTTCTCAGCTGAGAACCCTGGCTTAATTTTGGACATTGCTGAAGGTAAAACAGTCTTTATTTGTTTGCTCTTAAATGTTGCTTCGTGTTTTTTTTGTAATCTTACACTATGACTTTGCCTTAAGATATTTCAAGGATAAACGACATTGCAGTGAACGCCAATAGCACAGGGATGATCCTCCTAGGGGAGGGTTAGCAAAGCACCACACTTGCAATGCCAATGCATGGGTAAGTATTTACTTTTTTAATGCTATGCTTTAGCATTTGTTCTAAGGAGCTACAGTAAATAACTTTTGTGGGAAATTGTATCAATGAATCAGTGAATAAGTAAATGATCTCCGTTGCTCAGTGTGAAGTTTTTGACAAACTGCTTTGTTTCCTTCCAGAGGAAAGGAGCTGAGTTTGTGGTGTATGTGAACACAGCTCAGGAATTTGATGGTTGCGACTCAGGGGCCAGACCTGATGAAGCCGTGTCCTGGGGGAAGATCACTTTAAATGCCAAACCTGTGAAGGTAACTTTTTATTATTCTTTATATTATTATAAATCAGACATACTAATATCAACATCATTAGTGTTTTTAAATTTTAATACCCATAAGTACGTATGGAAAAACACAGTGTGTACCAAACTTAGTTTATTTATAATATATCCTCATCTATAGCAATCAAAGCAGCGATACAACCATGGATGGCCCTTGAGGGCCTGTTGTCTTGTTTAACTCACAGCCTGTTGTGCTCCCTTTTGCAGGTTTGTGCAGACGCTACAGTGATCTTCCCCTTGTTGGTGGCAGAAACCTTCGCTGTTCATGCTGATAAGAGGACGATTAACAAGGAGAACAATTGAATTGAGACCAACTCGAAATCAAGGATAGTTTTCGCAATGTTGGAATCTTAGAACAGTCACTGGATGTTATTTGTGAAAGAACTGGGCCTAGCATGGATCCATGTGGTATGCCACACTACTCTAATTAAAAGATTAAAATAAATAAACAAGTGTAATGAATAGTTACTGTGAGTGATTAAAACTGTGAAAAGTAGCTTCACTGAATATATACAGGTTGTAATCCATTTTGTTGTATAACCCAGCACATGATTTACAGTCATGATTTCCTACAGGACATAAACAGTACCAACAATAACGTTCTGCAGCTTCTTTTACGTTAATGCATTTCTCTGATATTATGTAATAGACACCTTGTTATGTAACAGAGGTGCAATAAAAAAAAAACAAATACTTTCTCACGGTTGGTCGCAGGTTTTTTACCCTTTGTTGAACATAATAGATAAATATAAATATAAATATATATATATAGATAGATAGATAGATAGATAGATAGATAGATAGAAAAAGCTCCCTCATTAACAGGAAGAAACCTCTCGCAGAACCAGACTCAGTGTGAGCGGCATTCTGCCTCGACTGGTCGGGGTGGAGCAGGGAAGAAGAGAAGAGATAGAGATAGGGGGGAGGGGGAGGCGAGGGGGAGAGAGAGGAGAGAGAGACAGGAACAGGTTTCAGTTGTTATAATGAAAACAATAGGGGTGATAATTATCAGAATCCTGCAGCTCTGGAATTCCCCTAGCAGTCTAGATCTATAGTAGCATATAAGGGATGGTTCAAGACTCAGCCATAACTATAGGCTTTTAAAGGAACGTAAAAATAAATTCCTTTCGATCCTGGTCCCTTCAGTGGAAATTCTATGGTTTCTACTACCTGGGGAAAGTGTCTATGTTGGTTACGCAGCTCTTTATACAAAACTGACAATAACATACAAATGTCACAATTACCATCCATTCACAACCCCTAAAAATTTAGCAAAAGGACAGATTTTGCTTTGTTAGATAATTGTTGTGCAGTCTTCTTAAACAACATAGTGCACCAATGCAAGAATGTATTACCTTTTTGTTTAAAAGAAATGAGAAGCAATATCTATGTCAGTGCTGTGACCTAATTTATTCATTACAACCAGTAGCTTCATTTGAAATCATCGAGGATCAAACCTGAAGGTCTGATAGTCCCTGTTGTTCTTCTAGGTTTTAACACACATGATGTCATTCTGTCTTTCAAGGTGTTTGGAGACGCCACCATCATCTTCCCCTTGTTAGTGGCAGAAACCTTCGCAGGTTACGCCAAGACGACTGCTGGCAAGGAAACAGCATGAAACCAAATCAAAGCCTTCTGAAATCGTTTCTGTTTTTTGACAGCACTTGAATCTACAGGAAGAGTGGTGGTTATTCAATATTATTAAATATTAACTAAAACTTTAATTCATAGCAGCAGAACCTGAACAATGTACGTCAATAAAAAGAATAAAATTCATAGTTTCAGACTTTTTCTTCAGACTCCCAGGCAGCATCTACCAAAAAATACACAATTTTCCACACTGCAAACCCCACATCTGCCAACTAGACAGGAGAAGTGTAAGTAATGGATTGAGAGCATTGTAAGCACTTCTTTTATGAATGCGGCCTCCTAAGAAAGAATGCATAAACTGAAAAGTTTTTTTGTTGGTGTTTTCACATCTCATTCAGGTCACACATTAGTCTGCGTAAAGAGATATCAGTGATTTACGATAGAGCCTGGAAATAGAACAATATCAGTGATTATCACAATTCACAATACAATTTCAGCGAAAGCAACACAACAAAAGTTCAATATATATCGATGTAGTGCTTATGCATTGTGCAAGCACAGCGAGCAGGTATAACACATGATTACCTACCTCAGATTTGTAAATTCCATCATTCTCTGGCCATAAAGAATAGTTTAAAACAGGTTTCATTACCCTGCAGTAACATGTTTGTGGTACAGCAGGTAGGACAGGTTCAGAATATACTAAAAAACATAATAATGCACGCATAATGAGCTGCCTTAACCAGCTACATACCTACTGGGTTCTTCAGGACACAAGGAACTCCGCCCTCCTGGTTTGGTAAAGGGTTTTCAAAGACTGCAGATATAAATCCATCTTTGGTGAAAGTTGCATGGACTGAGCAACATCCAGAGGACACAACAACAACAAGAGATCTTCTGTCTGCAAACTACGCAGGTAATATTATAACTCACCTGTAATAAATTTGTGGGATATACAGTATGTATTTAACATTTCTTTGTTTGACAGTTTGCCGAGTTTAGAAAGACAGAGACAGACTCTCTCTCACACACACACACTATCTGAATATATGGAAATTCGTTTCGTGTAGATATATGAGGCTAAAGCAGTTACATTTGACATGTAATTAAAAAGTCCAACGATAAGAAGTAAATAACTGAAACCTGTCTTACATTCGTCATTTCAGGGTGAAACCAGATTATGTATATTCAAGCTGTGAAATTGAGGACGTAGCTTCTAACCATTTGCGGAGCAGTAATTTAGTTTGTATATTCATAGTCTCATCATATACGTGTTCTGCCTCGTGTCAACCAGTTTCCGTAACTCTCATGTGCTCACATACACTATATTAACACAGCCGAGTTCCCAATGAAAATGTTCTGATTTGCATGTTTTTCTGCTTCTGTTGTCAGACAATGGAACAAGTATAATATATTAACTGAAACAACATTACATTTGACATTGTGAAACTGTCTGTACTGCCTGTAAATACCCCCCTGAACACATAATAGCCTGTGGGGAACCTCCCCACTCAGCTGTTGTGCATTCTGTCAGTCACTCAGTCGCACACCTTCAGAGATACAAGTGAAATCTGTTGCACTTCTGCCCGTCCTGGGATCCCTCACATGTGTTTCTCTCTGAGGTTTCTGCACATTTTCTCCCTTCTACTAGTTGGGGGTAATTTTTCCTTAAGGGCACCGGTACATGTCGCACCTTGTTAAGCCCTATGAGTCAAATTTTGATATGTGAATATGAGCTTTGCACGTAAAATCTGATCGAATGATTGATGTAGTAATGGGCTGTGGCCTTGTGACACACCTTCTTGCGCTCAAAAATCTTATTCAGGCAGGAAGAAATTTACCAACTAACCAGACTGGTTGGAGCAGGCTGGTTCACATGTACAGACTTATTAAAAGAGCTGCTTAGTTTTCAGTTTATGATAGTAAATGCCAGTGTCATATGGGGAATTTTGTGATAATTCTTCATTTACATCCCCAATGTTTTTTCCCCCCAGACAATATGGCCTGTAAGCGCAAAGTAGTTCCGTACATCTACAGGGAGACTCTCAAACTACCAGACACACCAAAGGTCCAGGGCTATGAATTCAACCAGGGAGTGGACCACCGCGCACTGCTGCAGTCCTTCCTCAGCACTGGCTTCCAGGCGACTAATGTGGCCCTGGCTATCCAGCAGATAAACAGCATGGTGAGATGGATGGAACACAGGGAGGATGTCTGTGAATCATCACGTTCCCAGTGTAACAGACCTTCACCACAGTTTACTCTCCTCACTTTTTGGCAATCTTCTCCAACATCCACAGATCAAGAGGCGTCAACAGCCGGTGAAGGCAGTGAATGGAAGTGTTGAGGAGGATCCGTCGATCTGCCCGAGCCCCTCGAGCTGCACCATCTTCCTCAGTTACACTTCAAACCTCATCAGCAGCGGGGTCAGGGAGAGTATCCGCTATCTCGCAGAGCACAGAATGGTATATGACCCTCCTCAACTACACGAAGCACAAAACAATGTGTGCTTTAACATTTTTGCTGAAGCAATACAAGAGTTTGCAGGACGTTATAAAATGTTCATGTGCTTTGTATGACAAAATGCTATCATGTCCACATTCTGCACATTCTGCACATTCAATACATATAATACATATACATTTCCTCCTCTGTTTAGGTGGATGTCTTGGTGACCACAGCTGGAGGTATTGAGGAGGATCTGATCAAGTGCTTGGGACATATTTACATTGGAGACTTCACTCTGCCTGGGAAGGATCTGTATAAAAACGGTCTCGACAGGTCAGTCACAGGGTCAGATTAGTAAAAACATGTCATTTTAAGTGAGATAGTTAAGCCCCTTCTAAGTTGGAATTTTAGATTGTATATAAAAGTGGCCGTAAATTCCGGGTCCGGAAAGTGAAGCCAATATGGAAGTGCCTCAAACCTCCACTGGTTGCAAAAAGAAGTCAGTGTATAAGAAAATTACACAATGTTAAGAGAGAAATCAGGAAGTACGGCGCTGATATCAGTGACACACCTTTGTGTTAGATTACACACATTGCATCATCATTTTCTGATCCCTCATCCCTAGTGCTTTGGCAACCTGAATCCATTTGAACCCAATCAAAACTAGATACTTATGATATTTGAAATGAATAAGTTACAGTGATCAATATTTTTTATTTAATAATATGTAATCATTGTGCATTTGAATTAGAAAAATATTCTTAACACAGCTGATACATTATTTTCATTCGGTTTCCATATGTCACATTTGCTGCAGGATTGGCAATCTTCTGATGCCTGATATGAACTACATGTTATTCGAAAAATGGATGTTGCCGATAATGAAGCAGATGCTGATGGAGCAGAACTCTCAGGTGAGTGGACAGTTCTACATTGTTTTGATGGTTCATAATAATAATAATCATAATAATAATAATTATAATAATTATAATTATAATTGTATAGTACTCAAAATATTAATTATTTTGATGACTTTTTAATACACACGTACATTAAAAGGTCCTTACTTTAGGGCAACATTTTAAATTCTAACCATTTAAACTGCTATTTTATCCATTGTGGTAGCCGAGATGTCCTGACGCATCTATTTGCAAGAGATCATGTATATTTCCATTTTTCTGCCCTCAGGGCGTGAGTTGGACTCCATCTAAGATGATCTATCGACTGGGCAAGGAGATCAACAACCCTGAATCTGTTTGCTATTGGGCCTACAAGGTGAGTACTGGTCAGGGTTCTCTTAAAAGCAAGTGTCTGAGGTTTTTGTTCAAATCATTTAATGATTGGGTTTTCACAAAGCAGTGACCTGGCTTTCGTTTCAGAACAACATCCCAGTGTTCAGCCCTGCCCTTACAGATGGCGCCATAGGAGACTTGTTCTACATGTTCTCAGCTGAGAACCCTGGCTTAATTTTGGACATTGCTGAAGGTAAAACAGTCTTTATTTGTTTGCTCTTAAATGTTGCTTCGTGTTTTTTTTGTAATCTTACACCATGACTTTGCCTTAAGATATTTCAAGGATAAACGACATTGCAGTGAACGCCAATAGCACAGGGATGATCCTCCTAGGGGGAGGGTTAGCAAAGCACCACACTTGCAATGCCAATGCATGGGTAAGTATTTACTTTTTTAATGCTATGCTTTAGCATTTGTTCTAAGGAGCTACAGTAAATAACTTTTGTGGGAAATTGTATCAATGAATCAGTGAATAAGTAAAATGATCTCCGTTGCTCAGTGTGAAGTTTTTGACAAACTGCTTTGTTTCCTTCCAGAGGAAAGGAGCTGAGTTTGTGGTGTATGTGAACACAGCTCAGGAATTTGATGGTTGCGACTCAGGGGCCAGACCTGATGAAGCCGTGTCCTGGGGGAAGATCACTTTAAATGCCAAACCTGTGAAGGTAACTTTTTATTATTCTTTATATTATTATAAATCAGACATACTAATATCAACATCATTAGTGTTTTTTAAATTTTAATACCCATAAGTACGTATGGAAAAACACAGTGTGTACCAAACTTAGTTTATTTATAATATATCCTCATCTATAGCAATCAAAGCAGCGATACAACCATGGATGGCCCTTGAGGGCCTGTTGTCTTGTTTAACTCACAGCCTGTTGTGCTCCCTTTTGCAGGTTTGTGCAGACGCTACAGTGATCTTCCCCTTGTTGGTGGCAGAAACCTTCGCTGTTCATGCTGATAAGAGGACGATTAACAAGGAGAACAATTGAATTGAGACCAACTCGAAATCAAGGATAGTTTTCGCAATGTTGGAATCTTAGAACAGTCACTGGATGTTATTTGTGAAAGAACTGGGCCTAGCATGGATCCATGTGGTATGCCACACTTACTCTAATTAAAAGATTAAAATAAATAAAACAAGTGTAATGAATAGTTACTGTGAGTGATTAAAAACTGTGAAAAGTAGCTTCACTGAATATATACAGGTTGTAATCCATTTTGTTGTATAACCCAGCACATGATTTACAGTCATGATTTCCTACAGGACATAAACAGTACCGACAATAACGTTCTGCAGCTTCTTTTACGTTAATGCATTTCTCTGATATTATGTAATAGACACCTTGTTATGTAACAGAGGTGCAATAAAAAAAAACAAATACTTTCTCACGGTTGGTCGCAGGTTTTTTACCCTTGTTATTATGTTGAACATAATAGATAAATATAAATATAAATATATATATATATATATATATATATATATATATATATATATATATATATATATATAGATAGATAGATAGATAGATAGAAAAAGCTCCCTCATTAACAGGAAGAAACCTCTCGCAGAACCAGACTCAGTGTGAGCGGCATTCTGCCTCGACTGGTCGGGGTGGAGCAGGGAAGAAGAGAAGAGATAGAGATAGGGGGGAGGGGGAGGCGAGGGGGAGAGAGAGGAGAGAGAGACCAGGAACAGGTTTCAGTTGTTATAATGAAAACAATAGGGGTGATAATTATCAGAATCCTGCAGCTCTGGAATTCCCCTAGCAGTCTAGATCTATAGTAGCATATAAGGGATGGTTCAAGACTCAGCCATAACTATAGGCTTTTAAAGGAACGTAAAAATAAATTCCTTTCGATCCTGGTCCCTTCAGTGGAAATTCTATGGTTTCTACTACCTGGGGAAAGTGTCTATGTTGGTTACGCAGCTCTTTATACAAAACTGACAATAACATACAAATGTCACAATTACCATCCATTCACAACCCCTAAAAATTTAGCAAAAGGACAGATTTTGCTTTGTTAGATAATTGTTGTGCAGTCTTCTTAAACAACATAGTGCACCAATGCAAGAATGTATTACCTTTTGTTTAAAAGAAATGAGAAGCAATATCTATGTCAGTGCTGTGACCTAATTTATTCATTACAACCAGTAGCTTCATTTGAATCATCGAGGAGCAAACCTGAAGGTCTGATAGTCCCTGTTGTTCTTCTAGGTTTTAACACACATGATGTCATTCTGTCTTTCAAGGTGTTTGGAGACGCCACCATCATCTTCCCCTTGTTAGTGGCAGAAACCTTCGCAGGTTACGCCAAGACGACTGCTGGCAAGGAAACAGCATGAAACCAAATCAAAGCCTTCTGAAATCGTTTCTGTTTTTTGACAGTACTTGAATCTACAGGAAGAGTGGTGGTTATTCAATATTATTAAATATTAACTAAAACTTTAATTCATAGCAGCAGAACCTGAACAATGTACGTCAATAAAAAGAATAAAATTCATAGTTTCAGACTTTTTCTTCAGACTCCCAGGCAGCATCTACCAAAAAATACACAATTTTCCACACTGCAAACCCACATCTGCAACTAGACAGGAGAAGTGTAAGTAATGGATTGAGAGCATTGTTAAGCACTTCTTTTATGAATGCGGCCTCCTAAGAAAGAATGCATAAACTGAAAAGTTTTTTTGTTGGTGTTTTCACATCTCATTCAGGTCACACATTAGTCTGCGTAAAGAGATATCAGTGATTTACGATAGAGCCTGGAAATAGAACAATATCAGTGATTATCACAATTCACAATACAATTTCAGCGAAAGCAACACAACAAAAGTTCAATATATATCGATGTAGTGCTTATGCATTGTGCAAGCACAGCGAGCGGTTGCCATAGTTACGATTTTTCTCGCGCAGTTTGATGACGTCGTCTACCTACGCCGGAAAGGAACATTTTAAAATGTGTTTTTGTATCGCAGGGACAACAAATAACAGGCAAAGGTCGATGCTTCCGTGATTATATGACGTCTCCGTCTTGATTAACAGTGACTGTGCTCCACGTTTGTTTCCCCCGACCCGGGCGACGTATTTTAACCAGCGGCTAGCTTAGTCCTGATGTGGCAGCAGGCTAATGTTCTGTGTAGCTGAAGTTGAAGTTAGCATTTAAGGTTGGTGTCTCTCATCTGTAGTTTATTTAAATATACATATATATATATATATCAAATGTGGACATCTTAGAGAAAACGACTTCATCTTGTTTTCTCCAAGAGGCGAATCTGTATGCCAACACCTGGTCGAGCCTTTCATGGTAATGTAAGTTTAGGTTTTTATTTACCGACAACATTAGTAGAATAATGTTGATTAACTCTGCATAAAATACAGCTCTTGTGCTTGGAGGAGACACGGTGATGTCTGACGTCAGGGTGAACCTGTGTGAACCGTGTCCTGACCCTGTGAGACCCCCGAGTAATGAGGCTCCCGGGCCTGACCTCCAGAGGTGAGACTTTCATTCACCCTCAGTTAACTGACAGGTCCTGACACTGGTAACCGAGTCATGTTGGTCCCTGTCATCCCTTCCAGTCCTCAGCCTGCCGGTCACCCATCCTCAGCAGATGCCAGCCCCTCACCCTGCGCTGAGACAAATGGCTTGTTGTCTTTACCCTGGGAGATGGTCACCCACATCGCCTCGTACCTTCCTGCACAGTGTGTCAGCACTGTGCTGCCAAAGGTACGGTTTCAAGATCGATTGGCCCGATGCTTTGAAGATATCCTGTCGTCTTATGTGCTTGCTTACTTGTGTTAAGGTTTTAAAATGTGATGTATTTCCCTCTTTCACTGTATGTTCCTAAAACTGTTATTGATCCTCAATCAAGTTTGATGTCTTCTTTGATTGTTGAAATAGTGTAAACACCATTGGTAGTATTGCTTATCATTCCAGCATCTTCCACATGCACGTGAAAGTGTGTTCTGAAGTTGATTATGTCACAATCCTGAGTGTGCATTGGATAAAAGAATCTGTGGACCCACTCATACAAATCTGCTCCATGGCGATACTAGACGTCAGACAGTGGACAGGGAATATTTAAGACTTTCTAGTTCTTCCATCTGTTGGAAATTATTCTTGACACTCTGTTTCTCCTCTTTTCAGGTCTGCCAGACATTGGGTAATTTGGAAAAGGACAGCAGTGCATGGCAACTCCGAGCACGTAGATTAATAGGATCCCAAGCTGGCTTTCCAGTGGGGCCAAGGGAGGACTTTGACTGGCCTACTGCTTGTCTGGAGATGGAGCAGTTGATAATCTGCTGGAAAGGCAGAGCGCAGCTGTTGGCCGGACAGGCCCAAAAAGAGGAGGAGGAAAGTAATCAAGTGAGGCAGCAGCAACAGGCGGGGGAGGACCGGGTAGCAGGCGAAGAGGGACAGGATGGTGGCAGAGAGGCTGAGGTAGAAGGGGGAGGGGTCGCTGTGCAGGAGGCTGCATATGGTGCTGGTGAAGAAATGGAGGTGGTAATAGAAGATGGTGATGGTGAAATGCAGCCCATTGAAGGTGAGGACCAACTAGCAAGATTAAGAGAACATTTGAATGAGAGGGTGGAGAATATAGTAGCACTGATCGAAGAAGAAAGGGACCACAGGATGCTGTTTGGTGTTAATGGGGAAGATGGTGCTCTTAATCACCAAGAGAACTTGGCTGACCCCGGGAATCTGGGTAATGGAAGACAGGGAGAGATGGAACAAAGTCCACCCTGCAGAAGTCCTAGCCCACCCCCAGCACTGGAGTGCATCACCATCCCTACAAACCACATTGCCTCAGTCAACTCTGTTCTCCTTGTCGGGGGAGAGGGGAAAGTTTGTGCTACAGCTTCCAGAGACTGGAATGTTAAACTGTGGGATCTACAAGCAGGCTCTACTGGGACACTGCTGCACACATTGGGAGGACAGGATGCGTTACACACCCATCGGGGCTGGGTCTGGTGCCTGGCATCTCGAGGGTCTCTGCTGGCTTCAGGGTGCTTCGACAGCTCAGTGAGGCTGTGGGACCTGCAGGCAGGTGGTGCAGTGGGGGGCCTAATCAGAACTGATTCTGCTGTCCTCTGCCTGTCCTGTCAGACAGATGTGTTGCTGGCTGGTACATTGAACAAGACGATCACCATGTGGGACACCAGAGGTGAGGGGGTTTAACATTTAACAAGCTTGACAGTTTAGTGGCTGAGTGTGCCTCAAGTGCAAATAACAATAAATAGTATCATGTATGTGATGATAAACCAAACACTTGTAGCGACCAGAAGTTGATAGAACAATTTGATCTGCAGCGGCCAGCCCTGTGGTGAAAAGCCTCTGTCTCCATGGTAATGCTGTGATGTGCCTGGCTGCAGATGACAAGTACATCATCTCTGGGGGTAAAGACCGCACTGTAGCTGTCTATGATCGCAGGGCAGACAAAGTCTTGAAGAAACTTCGGGTAGCTGCAAACACAATTGTAATTTGCTGTTGTTTTAGTGCTTCTCTGCTCAGTGTAACAACTCGACCCAACCTGTCCTTTTCTAGCTGACTTCTTACCTGCGGTCCATGAGCTACAGTGGCAGTGAGGTGTGGGCAGGAGACAGCAACGGCATGCTCTACTCCTTTTCCATGCAAGCAGGGACCTTAGAAACCCTGTCTAAGTTTGATGTGGGACACACTGCTATGGTCACTGGAGTCCACAGATCTCATGGGAGCCTCTACACCTGTTCATCTGATCGTACTGTCAAGGTAGGATCAGGCAAATTCCCTGTTATGTCTCCTACTTAGCTAACTCTGCCACAGAATGAATGCTATTATAATTATGGATTGCAGGTACACATCCCTTGTGCGCCTCCCAAGACATTATGCACACTACATCATCAAGTTGGAGTCAGTGGGGTTAGTGCTTTGTTCCATATCTTTTAGATTATTATCATTTCTTTAATGTTTTTCTTCCCCGGTGCCTTCACCCTCTCACCCGTACCTCTCTTGTCTCTGTCTCCAACCACCAGCTGAGTGTGGACGCTGGAGTCTTCGCTGTTGCCACAGGAGATGTGTGTGTAGATGTCTGGAGGCCCAGAAAATGAAAGAGCAGCTCCTGCAAACTACAGTATGTGGCAAGAATCGAAAACAGAAGACAAAACACTACCTGCAGCCAATCAACACCCTACCTGTCTTTCAGCATTTTGAAATTCGGAAAACCTGGAGAAAACAAGTGCTTTATATAAAACAAACAGCTCTGCATCTCTTATTAAGCGAGATGTTCGTAGTAATTGAAAGGAGACATACTCTGTATGCTTTTTTTTCCTTCTGTTTTTTCAACAATTTGTTTATTGAGTTTTCATTTTTACAAATGAAGTAAACCATACAACAAAACAAAAGAACAATAACAAAGAAATATACAAAAGGAAAGTATGTTTGTATATTTACAAATTCCCGATATTAATCTGTGGCACACCTATAAATGCATACCCAGCATCATTCAGCACACCACACCGAAGAACAAATACACACTATATATATACACATACAGATGTATACACACAAAGTAATAATAATAAGTGCAATAAATAAATAAACAAATCAAAAAAAAGAAAAGGGTGGGTACATTATAATAAGATCATTTTCTGTTCCTCATCCGAAGGGAGCAGGTGTATTACATGACCTTACATGCAGAGGTTCATGCTATGCTTTTTAAAAATGTAAACATTTAATTTAAAATGTGTTTTTGAATGTTGGAGCATTCATGCCTTTTAAAGTGATAACCCATATTAAAATGAAAACCTGAATATGATTATAATATGTCTCGTTTAACCAATCAATATTCAAAGGTAAGGGTGTAAATGAAGATAGTTGTGGTACATGTGGCCTAACAACGCTTTTAATTTGCTGCACTGCCGAACAAAGATCTTTTAAAAAGTGTAAAACTAATGTTTTGGGAAAAAGTTCTTCCTGTTGTTTAATTTAGCTGCACTGCTAAACTTTATGCTGATTTTGATATATGGCAGAGGAACGTTTGGAAAACTTCAAGTCTCTTCACCTTCATTTGTTTCTTGTTTGATTAGAAACACACATACAGGAATCATATCTATTTCTAATGTCTGTCGTTGGCATTCAATGCTTTCAAAGATGTTGGTTCCTTGTTCCTTTGTTCATCTTCTTTAAATTATTTGTTTGTTTGAATAGCCTGGAGAATTTAACATTTGTAATATTCACATGTTCACAAATTGACTGAATCCATTCCAGGAACTGACATTGCATTAGTTAGGAAACACAATCAGCATTAATGATCCTTCATGTGCAATGCAATATTTGTATCCTGATACACTGATTGTTATTGTTTTTGAGGGTATGTCTGTAAATGCTGCGTGTGTGTGTGTCTGCGTAATTGTTTGGATAAATGTAACTATACATTATTTGCACTATATACTTGTCGGATGCAATGTTTAAACACTGAAAGACTGTTAACGCTGTCATTAGATGTCATTAAAATCTAGTGTCTGATTCATTGGTTGTATTTCTTTGGTTTTGATTTATTTGACTTGATCTGAGCCAGTTACTGAGGTAATTCCTAACTGTTATACATTCATACCGAAGCTATTAATATGACAGATTATTTAATTATGCTGTTATATAGAGCAGTAAAATTACTTAAAGTTGTTAAGTGGAAAAAAATTAACTACTTACCAACTTTTAGTCATGATCTGTTCGTGTTTTATAACCAGTGATGTCTTTGTATTAGACAGTGTCACATGTTTTCTGCTCCCTCATTAGTGGCAGGGAGACAAATCAAGTGTGAATTGCCTTTGTGAGTTAATACATTTGTCAGTAGGAAATCTGCAGTTGCATTGTCAAACATGTTTTGTCCATCGCAGTCTGTTATGTGCTGGCGATCTGTACTCAGGACGGTCAGAGCAGCACACAGGTCTTCTTATCTTTGAAAGGATTGGATGAAGCTGCGATGCCGGTGAGCAGAGGGTCACTGCGCCTGTGGTCCTTGCAGTACTGGACCAAGTCTGCTGCTGTCAGGGATATCTGCTGGGACAAAAGGTGGACAGGGACAGCTTTGACAGGATATGAAAAGATAAACTACTCAGTGGACATTGATGGAGCATTTTAGTACATTCCAAACTTTGGAAATCAGTCAATCAATTCAACTTTTTTAAATATTTGTCCACTTCGAACTGCCTCACAACTGATTGATGAGAGACAAAGACCAAAATGCGGACAATGATATTTCATAATATACATTAAAATCAATAATAATAAAGAAGATTATATAAAACCAAGGAAAAAGTTAATAAAAGGGGATAGAAATATATGATACTATAAACAGACAGAAACAATTTAACAAAGTTTACAACATAGGTGCAATAAAATAATGTCTATAAACCATTTTACCATTTAAAAGTTAGGCTGAAGATGTTTGAAGCCGTTGTTAAAAGACTTCCGGCTGCTCTAAGGTCCTCAGGCAGACTGTTCCAGTGACTTGGAGCATAAAAAACTATGAGCTGCCACAACAAAGGTTTCAGTCCTGCACTTTGCAACAACTAACTGAGTGGTGCTGAAGGACTTCAGGAGCTGGAATAGTTCTTACACTGTGAACATATCAGACATGTGTGCTGGCGAGAGACCGTGAAGTGGTTTAAAAGTAAAAGAGTCTTAAAATCCAGATGGAAACCGACAGGCAGCCAATGTAAAGGTGAAATGAATGTGGTCTGTTCTTCTGGTCCTCGTCAGCACAGAGCTGGAGAGTTCTGAATCGGCTGTAGCTTCAGATGACTGATTCTTTCAGTTAATAATGTGCAGCTATCATGCATATTAGCTAACAGATTATTTAAATCAATAAATACCTTGATTCTCTCCATGCCTGCCTCCACCCGAAGTTGATCCACCAGCTTTCGTGTCTGAACAACACTGTTGTTGCTGCACATCTTTCCTGACATTGCCCTTGGCAGAAAGACTGACTATCTGTGAGCAATGTTGTTCTTCTACACCTGCAGCACCGCTGGGAAACGGGATTGGAGCAGAGTTTCACCTGATCCACAGAGTCAGCTCAGGGTGTGCACGAGTGTTTGGTCAGACCAGCTCCTGGTTTTCCTTTTTGACCCGTGCCCCCTCTTTTTTCCACTGTTGGGTGCAGTTCAAAGGCTCTGTGATATAAAAGGTCATAGAACCCTTTGTTGGAAATGTCACAAACATCACACACCACTTCACAGCCACTACCGATGAAGAGAGAATTAGCCAAGGCAATATGTTGCTTTATCAACTTGATATGTACTTTCAGTGGGCACTAGTGCAGGCTGTCAATAATGAGTTACATAGCACATAGAGAGAGCACGGGCAAACATTTCATCACATCAGAGCGTTGGTGCCAAGTCAAGAATCACTTGGACTCAAGGAAAGCAGGTACCTGACTATTTCCAGTGTTTGATAATTTGGATGTTGGGTAATTAGGATGTGGGAAATAGTGTCATTTTTTTTGTGTGCCTTTAGCTGACATTTTAGTGTGAGAGTAAACCTCCAAAATAAACCTGTGAAATATCATGTACTCTATATGGAATAATTGAAGCTACATTTGTGCAACTCAAAGTAGCCTTCAAGGTTTTATCCTAGTGCACCTTCACTAGCCTCACGATTAGATTACGATTCAGCATTTAACGATTTGAATGCACAACAATGCATCTCGATACATTTCAATTTATCACATCCACAATTTCCTATATTACTGCATATAGCTGCTTTTTCATCAGTTAATATCACTTAATAAAATCAGTAAGAAAGTGCTTTTAAAAGTATTATATTCTGTTTCTGTTATTACAATTGTGCTGCATTTAAAAAGAAATAAGGTTTTCAATTAAAAAAATCTGACTACAACAGTAAGTCTATGACAGTGGTCAGTGATCTCCACACTGATTTCACATTCATTCAGTTTAGACTTGTGTGCTGCACCTAAGGCTTAAAGGGATAAACTCTGATAACAGCCTTTACAGTATGAAGATGGCCCCATCTGGCCCCCCCTTGGCAGCACCACTGCACTGAGGCGCATTAGTCCACTGGTCAACAAGTGTGTGTGTGTGTGTGTGTGTGCTCGTCTCTGTCCTCACACACAAACTGTCCTCACACAGAAACTGATTATCACATGGGATATTCACCATCTAGTCCTATATTCTGAAATAGATACGGATCTTGACTCTGGATCGTTCCGGTCACCTTAACCCTGATGTCCTGACTGTGCGCGTCACGTCTTGTGTTGTGTAGCAGGTTTGCCCATCTGTGTGCAGCCTCCCTTTTTGTTGCCAGCCTTGAGCAAGGTAGTAAGAGTCTAAATCTAGAGCGACTCAAACAAACAAAAATTAAATGTCAGTCCTGTACTTGTTCTAATAACTTGTGATCAGTGATGGTGTTTATTGTTAAAGTGTAAAGTGAGCGCAGGTCAGAGGGGGAGTAAGGAGGAAACAGACTCTAACAGAGACTCTGACACAGGACAACCAGACCTTTAATGATCGTCTTACCTGAAGCAGTGGTGTTATAATTTTTTCAGCGATGGGACATCGCCAAAAACAACATGAATCGATTATGTTCTGTCTCTGCATCAATGCAGAGTCCACGTCCACGTCGAGATACATCTAAGAATCAAGAAATGTTCACAGCTCTAGTGCTCACCACTGTGCAGGAGACGTGGAGGAAGGGAGGGTAGAGACAAATCTCCCGACCTAATATTTTGATTGTTTATTCAGTCAATATTGTTTGACAGGGAAACTGTGCACAAACAGGATTAATTACTTTTTTTAAAAGCACCCAACGAAAAGGGCACTTTCTCTCCAGGAAGAAAAAGGGCAGGGGCAGCTGCCTTTGATGTCACACATGGACTTTGATGTCATGTGTGACATCAAAGGCAGCTGCCTTTGTTGCCACACTGTTTAGGGGGAGCTGCCGTTGTTCTTCTTTGTCAGGTAAAAAAGTAAGGAACAAAGACAACAAACTTGATTGAGGATCAATAACATTGTTAGGAACATAAAGTGAAAGAGGGAAATACATCACATTGCAAAATCTTAACACAAGTAAGCAAGAAAATAAGGTGACAGGATATTTTCAAACATCAGGCCAGACAAATCTTAAAGAGATACCTTTTGCCTTTTGCCTCAAATCGCGGCAACTGCCTTTACAAAGGAGACACGGTGATGTCTGACGTCAGGGTGAACCTATGTGAACTGTGTCCTGCCCCTGTGAGACCCCCGAGTAATGACGATCCCGGGCCTGACCTCCAGAGGTAAGACTTTCATTCACCCTCAGTTAACTGACAGGTCCTGACACTGGTAACCGAGTCATGTTGGTCCCTCTCATCCCTTCCAGTCCTCAGCCTGCCGGTCACCCATCCTCAGCAGATGCCAGCCCCTCACCCTCCGCTGAAACGAATGGCTTGTTGTCTTTACCCTGGGAGATGGTCACCCACATCGCCTCGTACCTTCCTGCACAGTGTGTCAGCACTGTGCTGCCAAAGGTACGTTTTCAAGATTTGTCTGGCCCAATGCTTTGAAGATATCCTGTCGTCTTATTTTCTTGCTTACTTGTGTTAAGATTTTATGATGTGATGTATTTCCCTCTTTCACTGTATGTTCCTAACACTGTTATTGATCCTCAATCAAGTTAGTTGTCTGTGTTCCTAACTTCTTGTATTTTCTCCTGACAATCACAAAAGCAAGTATAGATTTTCAGAATAAAGCGTTTCATAATTTGAAGGTACTCCGATGAGTTATTATTGTAAACAAACAAAAATTGTGTTGGCACGAAACTTATTATGTGATTTATTGGAAACTCTGTTTCTCCTCTTTTCAGGTCTGCCAGACATTGGGTTATTTGGAAACGGACACCAGCTCTTGGCGGCTCCGAGCACGTAGATTAATAGGATCCCAAGCTGGCTTTCCAGTGGGGCCAAGGGAGGACGTTGACTGGCCTACTGCTTGTCTGGAGATGGAGCAGCTGATAATCTGCTGGAAAGGCAGAGCGCAGCTGTTGGCCGGACAGGCCCAAAAAGAGGAGGAGGAAAGTAATCAAGTGAGGCGGCAGCAACAGGCGGGGCAGGACAGGGAACCAGGCGAAGAGGGACAGGATGGTGGCAGAGAGGCTGAGGTAGAAGGGGCAGGGGTCGCTGTGCAGGAGGCTGCATATGGTGCTGGTGAAGAAATGGAGGTGGTAATAGAAGATGGTGATGGTGAAATGCAGCCCATTGAAGGTGAGGACCAACCAGAAACATCAAGAGAAGATTTGAATGAGAGAGTGGAGAATATAGTAGCACTGATCGAAGAAGAAAGGGACCACAGGATGCTGTTTGGTGTTAATGGGGAAGATGGTGCTCTTAATCACCAAGAGAACTTGGCTGACCCCGGGAATCTGGGTAATGGAAGACAGGGAGAGATGGAACAAAGTCAACCCTGCAGAAGTCCTAGCCCACCCCCAGCACTGGAATGCATCACCATCCCTACAAACCACATTGCCTCAATCAACTCTGTTCTCCTTGTCGGGGGAGAGGGGAAAGTTTGTACCACAGCTTCCAGAGACGGGAATGTTAAACTGTGGGATCTACAAGCAGGCTCTACTGGGACACTGCTGCACACATTGGGAGGAAAGAACGTGTTACACGCCCATCGGGGATGGGTCTGGTGCCTGGCATCTCGAGGGTCTCTGCTGGCTTCAGGGGGCTTCGACAGCTCAGTGAGGCTGTGGGACCTGCAGGCAGGTGGTGCAGTGGGGGGCCTAATCAGAACTGATTCTGCTGTCCTCTGCCTGTCCTGTCAGACAGATGTGTTGCTGGCTGGTACATTGAACAAGACGATCACCATGTGGGACACCAGAGGTGAGGGGGTTTAACATTTAACAAGCTTGACAGTTTAGTGGCTGAGTGTGCCTCAAGTGCAAATAACAATACATAGTATCATGTATGTGATGATAAACAAAACACTTGAATCGACCAGAAGTTGATAGAACAATTTGATCTGCAGCGGCCAGCCCTGTGGTGAAAAGCCTCTGTCTCCATGGTAATGCTGTGATGTGCCTGGCTGCAGATGACAAGTACATCATCTCTGGGAGTGGAGACCGCACTGTAGCTGTCTATGATCGCAGGGCAGACAAAGTCTTGAAGAAACTTCGGGTAGCTGCAAACACACGGACACAATTGTAATTTGCTGTTGTTTTAGTGCTTCTCTGCTCAGTGTAACAACTCGACCCAACCTGTCCTTTTCTAGCTGACTTCTTACCTGCGGTCCATGAGCTACAGTGGCAGTGAGGTATGGGCAGGAGACAGCAACGGCATGCTCCGCTCCTTTTCCATGCAAGCAGGGACCTTAGAAACCCTGTCTAAGTTTGATGTGGGACACACTGCTATGGTCACTGGAGTCCACAGATCTCATGGGAGCCTCTACACCTGTTCATCTGATCGTACTGTCAAGGTAGGATCAGGCAAATTCCCTGGTATGTCTCCTATTTAGCTAACTCTGCCACAGAATTAATGCTATTATAATTATGGATTGCAGGTACACATCCCTTGTGCGCCTCCGAAGACATTATGCACACTGCATCATCAATTTGGAGTCAGTGGGGTTAGTGCTTTGTTCCATATCTTTTAGATAATTCTCATTTTTGAAATGTTTTTTTTCTCCCTGTGCCTTCACCCTATCACCCATACCTCTCTTGTCTCTGTCTCCAACCATCAGCTGAGTGTGGACGCTGGAGTCTTTGCTGTTGCCACAGGAGATGTGTGTGTAGATGTCTGGAGGCCCAGAAAATGAAAGAGCAGCGCCTGCAAACTACAGTATGTGGCAAGAATGGAAGTAAGCCTTTTCAAGTGAAAGGACGGACCCGAGGATTTTGACAAATGCAAACAGCCAGACAACGATGAATGCAATATGTATCTGCGGCAAAGAGTGCAAGAATCTGCGTGGACTAAAAATCCATCAGGCCAGAATGAAATGCCTGGACAAGGAGAAACAGGTGCAATGCACAGGACCAGTTCCTGGTGAGACGCAGGAGAAGCATGGCCAGGACTCACAGAGCCTAGCCCCTCAACGTGCCTGTACCCCAGACCCCATGCAGAGTACTTCGACTGCGCATCAAATGGCCTCCAGCAAACAACAAGAGGGAGTGGCAGCAGTTTGACGATGATGTGTGTGAAATCGTACCAACAACAGCCAAGTGCGACGCTGACAGAAAGCTGCACGCAATGACAACCATCATTGTCAGCTATGCGTCTGAGAGATTTGACCACGTCGAAAATGGGAACAGCCTACAACAAGAACCGTAAGGCCAGAAAAATACCACAGTTGCGGCGAGAACTAAGAACTCTCAGGAAGCAGTACAAGGTGGCCAGGGAGGAGGAACGACAGCCACTAGCAGACTTGCCAGAGATCCTCAGGAAAAAAAGCTCATGACAACTCGCAGAGCAGAGTGGCACAGAAAACGAGGGAAGCAAAGGGCCAAGAAGCAAAAATCCTTCATTGCCAACCCCTTCGGCTTCACCAGGAAACTGCTCGTGATAAGTGGAGCGGCCACCCCGAGTGCTCTGCGGATGATGTTAACACCTTCCTACGCAAGACCCTGTGTGACCCAGCCATAGAGCAGGAACTTGGCCCAGATCAGGACTATATCACTGCTCAGCATGGAAGGCAAGATATTTTTCAATATCTTGTATCAGCGGTTGTCAACGTTCCTTTTACAGAACGATTACATTGACACGTCGGTACAGAAAGGTGGGATCTCTGGAACACCTGGCCGCTTGGAGCCACAGCCATTCAGTCCAGTAAACATCACCCCAGGAAGAAAACCATCACTTTCGTAAAGGCTGGAGAAAAGCTCCATTCCCGACCACAAACAATAACGTGCCAATTGTGCACAGCCCCAGACTGGCAGCTGACAGAGGATCTTGGAAAACAACTAAAGGTCCCTGATCACATCATTCAAACAAGACTCCGCCCAGACTTGATTATCTTCACAGAATCCACCAAGCAGGTGATCATGTGGGAGCTGAATGTGCCCTGGGAAGAGCACATGGAGGAGGCTCATGAGAGGAAGCATGCCAAATACCAGGAGCTGGTAGAGCAGTGCAGAAGCGGAGGCTGGTGGGCTCTCTGCGAGCCGATTGAAGTGGGCTGTCGGGGGGTTTGCTGGCGCTCAACCTGCAAAGCTCTGGCAGTGCTTGGAGTGACTGGAGCAGCAAAGAGGAGGGCCATACGTACCATCACTGAAGCTGCGGAGAAAGCCACTCAGTGGCTTTGGATAAAGAGGGCGAGCCTGTGGATTGTTGCTGCTGGGTTGGGTCACCAGGGTGAGGGGGTCTGATGTTTAAAGACCCGAAACCCCCAATGACCCCAGGAACATCACTGATGATGCATCCCAGCACATCCTTGAGATGTATCTTGCAACCCCAAATTAAAATGAAAAACCTGAATATGAGCATAATATGTAACGTTTAACAAATCAATATTAAAAGGTAAGGGTGTAAATGAAGGTAGTTGTGGTACATGTGGCCAAACAACACATTTAATTTGCTGCACTGCCGAACAAAGATATTTTTTAAAAGTGTAATTAACGCAATTATAGCATTAGTTAGAAAACACAATTAGCATTAATTATCCTTCATGTACATTGAAATATTTGTATCCATGTCCTGATACACTGATTGTTATTGTTTTTGAGGGTATGTCTGTAAATGGTGTGTGTGTGTGTGTCTGTGTAATTGTTTGGATAAATGTAACTATACATTATTTGCACTATATACTTGTCGAATGCAATGTTTAAACACTGAAAGACTGTTAACGCTGTCATTAGATGTCATTAAAATCTAGTGTCTGATTCATTGGTTGTATTTCTTTGGTTTCGATTTATTTGACTTGATCTGAGCCAGTTACTGAGGTAATTCCTAACTGTTATACATTCATACCGAAGCTATTAATATGACAGATTATTTAATTATGCTGTTATAGAGAGCAGTAAAATGACTTAAAGTTGTTAAGTGAAAAAAATTAACTACTTATCAACTTTTAGTCATGATCTGTACGTGTTTTATAACCAGTGATGTCTTTGTATTAGACAGTGTCACATGTTTTCTGCTCCCTCATTAGTGGCAGGGAGACAAATCAAGTGTGAATTGCCTTTGTGAGTTAATACATTTGACTATTTAGGAAATCTGCAGTTGCATTCTCAGACATTATTTGTCCATGGCAGTCTGGTCAAGCTCAAGCCCCCTCTGATGGCAGGGAGACATATAGACATACGTGCCACCTCCAAACAGTGTGGCAATAAAGGCAGTTGCCTCTGAACAGTGTGGCAGCTGCCTTTGTAATCCTACTTGATTAAGGATCAATAACAGTGTTAGGAACATACAGTGAAAGAGGGAAATACATAAAATCGTAACACAAGTATTGCAAGAAAATAAGATCTTGAAAGCATTGGGCCAGACAAATCTTTTGCCTCAAATCGTGGCAACTGCCTTTTCAAAGGAGACACAGTGATGTCTGACGTCAGGGTGAACCTGTGTGAACCTGACTCATTCAAAGAGCAGGGGAAACCGTGTCCTGACCCTGTGAGAACTCCGAGTAATGAGGCTCCTGGGCCTGACCTCCAGAGGTAAGACTTTCATTCACCCTCAGTTAACTGACAGGTCCTGACACTGATAAACGAGTCATGTTGGTCCCTGTCATCCCTTCCAGTCCTCAGCCTGCCGGTCACCCATCCTCAGCAGATGCCAGCCCCTCACCCTGCGCTGAGACAAATGGCTTGTTGTCTTTACCCTGGGAGATGGTCACCCACATCGCCTCGTACCTTCCTGCACAGTGTGTCAGCACTGTGCTGCCAAAGGTACGTTTTCAAGATCGATTGGCCCGATGCTTTGAAGATATCCTGTCGTCTTATGTGCTTGCTTATGTTAAGATTTTATAATGTGATGTATTTCCCTCTTTCACTGTATGTTCCTAACACTGTTATTGATCCTCAATCAAGTTTGTTGTCTGTGTTCCTGACAATTAAAAAAGCAAGTATATATTTTCAGAATTAAGCGTTTCCTAATCTGAAGGTACTGCGATGACTTATTCTAGTAAACAAACAAAAATTGTGTTTGCACAAAACAAGAAATATGTTGGATATATTTCCTTTCTAAAACATTTACAAGGATTATTTTACATTATTCATTATTTATATTCATGTTTACCTGCAAGCAGTCTTCTTCCCTGCCTTGGATGGCACATTGCTGTATTTCTTTGATCGTTGAAATAGTGTAAACACCATTGGTAGGATTGCTTATCATTCCAGCATCTTCCACATGCACGTGAAAGTGTGTTCTGAAGTTGATTATGTCACTATCCTGAGCGTGCATTGGATAAAAGAAAATGTGGACCCACTCATACAAAACTGCTCCATGGCGATACTAGATGTCAGACAGTGGACAGGGAATATTTAAGACTTTCTATTTCTTCCATCTGTTGGAAATTATTCTTGACACTCTTCTTCTCCTCTTTTCAGGTCTGCCTGACATTGGGTAATTTGGAAAAGGACAGCAGCGCATGGCAACTCCGAGCACGTAGATTAATAGGATCCCAAGCTGGCTTTCCAGTGGGGCCAAGGGAGGACTTTGACTGGCCTACTGCTTGTCTGGAGATGGAGCAGCTGATAATCTGCTGGAAAGGCAGAGCGCAGCTGTTGGCCGGACAGGCCCAAAAAGAGGAGGAGGAAAGTAATCAAGTGAGGCAGCAGCAACAGGCGGGGGAGGACCGGGTAGCAGGCGAAGAGGGACAGGATGGTGGCAGAGAGGCTGAGGTAGAAGGGGGAGGGGTCGCTGTGCAGGAGGCTGCATATGGTGCTGGTGAAGAAATGGAGGTGGTAATAGAAGATGGTGACGGTGAAATGCAGCCCATTGAAGGTGAGGACCAACCAGAAACATTAAGAGAACATTTGAATGAGAGAGTGGAGAATATAGTAGCACTGATCGAAGAAGAAAGGGACCACAGGATGCTGTTTGGTGTTAATGGGGAAGATGGTGCTCTTAATCACCAAGAGAACTTGGCTGACCCCGGGAATCTGGGTAATGGAAGACAGGGAGAGATGGAACAAAGTCAACCCTGCAGAAGTCCTAGCCCACCCCCAGCACTGGAATGCATCACCATCCCTACAAACCACAATGACTCAATCAACTCTGTTCTCCTTGTCGGGGGAGAGGGGAAAGTTTGTGCCACAGCTTCCAGAGACTGGAATGTTAAACTGTGGGATCTACAAGCAGGCTCTACTGGGACACTGCTGCACACATTGGGAGGACAGGATGCGTTACACACCCATCGGGGCTGGGTCTGGTGCCTGGCATCTCGAGGGTCTCTGCTGGCTTCAGGGTGCTTCGACAGCTCAGTGAGGCTGTGGGACCTGCAGGCAGGTGGTGCAGTGGGGGGCCTAATCAGAACTGATTCTGCTGTCCTCTGCCTGTCCTGTCAGACAGATGTGTTGCTGGCTGGTACAATGAACAAGAGAATCACCATGTGGGACACCAGAGGTGAGGGGGTTTAACATTTAACAAGCTTGACAGTTTAGTGGCTGAGTGTGCCTCAAGTGCAAATAACAATACATAGTATCATGTATGAGATGATAAACAAAACACTTGAATCGACAAGGAACTTGATTGAAGAAATTATTTCTGAACAATTTTATCTGCAGCGGCCAGCCCCGTGGTGAAAAGTCTCTGGCTCCATGGTGATGCTGTGATGTGCCTGGCTGCAGATGACAAGTACATCATCTCTGGAAGTACAGACGACACTGTAGCTGTCTATGATCGCAGGGCAGGCAAAGTCTTGAAGAAACTTCGGGTAGCTGCAAACACACGGACACAATTGTAATTTGCTTTTGTTTTAGTGCTTCTCTGCTCAGTGTAACAACTCGACCCAACCTGTCCTTTTCTAGCTGACTTCTTACCTGCGGTCCATGAGCTACAGTGGCAGTGAGGTGTGGGCAGGAGACAGCAACGGCATGCTCCGCTCCTTTTCCATGCAAGCAGGGACCTTAAAAGACAAGGGGTCTATGTTTGATGTGGGACACACTGCTATGATCACTGGTGTCCACAGATCTCATGGGAGCCTCTACACCTGTTCATCTGATCGTACTGTCAAGGTAGGATCAGGCAAATTCCCTGTTATGTCTCCTACTTAGCTAACTCTGCCACAGAATTAATGCTTTTGTAATTATGGATTGCAGGTACACATCCCTTGTGTGCCTCCGAAGACATTATGCACACTGCATCATCAAGATGAAGTCAATGGGGTTAGTGCTTTGTTCCACATCTTTTAGATAACTTTCATTTTTTAAATGTTTTTCTCCACCGGTGCCTTCACCCTCTCACCCGTACCTCTCTTGTCTCTGTCTCCAACCACCAGCTGAGTGTGGACGCTGGAGTCTTCGCTGTTGCCACAGGAGATGTGTGTGTAGATGTCTGGAGGCCCAGAAAATGAAAGAGCAGCGCCTGCAAACTACAGTATGTGGCAAGAATGGAAAACAGAAGACAAAACACAACCTGCAGCCAATCAACACCCTACCTGTCTTTCAGTTTTTTGAAATTCGGAGTTCCTATAATAGTAATAATAATAATAATACATGTGGTTAAAGTAAAAGAAGTAGCACATTGAAATTGAATTACTGGATAATTTTTGGTATTGACACCAGATTCATAAACATGATTTCATGGTTATGAATAGATAAAACACATAAAACTACTACTACTACTACTAATTGATACTATATAAATTTAAAACAGCAGCACATTAGCGTTTTGAATAAATTCTGGTGTTGTCAACAGATTAATAAACATTATTTCATGGTTATGAATAACTACACAAGGTAAAACACGTAAATACGACAACAACAATAATAAAAAATTAGAAGAAGAAGAAGAAGAAGAACAACAACAACAACAACAATAATAATAATAATAAATGCAAGCAAAGTAAGATTATTACATTAGTGGGATGTGCAGCAGAAAGGCGTTTTTTGTCAGGTTTGCCCCTTCCGGCTTTCCGTAGTGACAGCTAGCTAACTCCAGCCGACACATGGGATGTTTACAAGTCTTCAGTAAACCTGTTTGTCGTGTGTGTGGAAAACTCTTCACTTCTCAGACAACTGTATAACCTGAGGTCTCTTCAACAACAACAACAGCTGAGTTTTACCTCTGTCTTCACGAGTTTCAAGCGAACAGACACAACACAACCGGTTAGCTCGGTTAGCTCGTCTCGTACCCGTGATCTGGTGTCAAGCTCCGGGGGGAAACACGAGTGTTATTGGGGTGTTTGGGCACCGTGTGCTGCCAGGACAGATGTTAATACACCTCCACATGTCTTCCTCGTGTCTCTGAGCTGTGCTGGGAACACACAGGATTATTATTTTCTGAAGAGAAGCCGCGGTGGTGGGAAGGTTTGTGATGGTGATTCCTGCTGGTTTGTAGCTGGACGCTCCACCGGTCTGTGGTCATGCCACGCTGTCAACGCCCCCTGAGGCTAATTTATAACAAATGTAGATTTTCTTCACTTAATCAATATCAGTGCAACGTAACCTCGTTTTGTTTTTTGCGTCTCACTAATGTTGCTAATATAAGAGCTCGTCTTAGCTGTCGTAGCTGTTGTTAGCCCCGCTACCGTGGTGATTAATGCTAACAGATGTTTGGAGCTGGTTGAACTGTTCCACTCTCTCTCTCACTCTCTCTCTCTCTCTCTCTCTCTCTCTATATATATATATATATATAGTCTATGGTTTCACCAAAGATTCCAGTTTGACTGAATTCCAGCTTTGTTGTGATTCCACAGAGAGCTTCTTATATACACCAGCAGGGGGCGCAAAACACGCCTGGGGCATGAATTGTACTTGTTTTGACTTTGAGCTGGATGAGAAACAAATATATACTTTTGTTAAATTGCTATTGATCAAAAACAAAAAAATGCTTTTCACCTGCATTTGGCAGAACAGGTTATTATTATTTATGTGTTTGCACAGTATGTACTTTGTTTATAATTTTGATATGAAACGAATCATTAGAAGATGAGGATGGTGGTGGGTTCAGTTTGGTTTGATTTAGGACCCCCGACCTCTTTTGCTTGTGGTCCCACCAAGCTCAGCAGCTCAGTCCTGTGCTCTACACGTCAGTCATTATAACACATCTTTGTTCTTGTTAAAGAGATGGCAGACTGTGCCCCCTCTGTTGCCATGGAAGCCGTCCTCAAGCCCAGCTGCGAACTCCCAGAGGACATGACCAAGATCAAGGGCTATGACTTCAACCAGGGGGTCGATCTCCACCAAGTGCTGAAGTCCTACTTCACCACGGGTTTCCAGGCCAGCAGCTTGGGCTTGGCCATCCAGCAGATCAACCTCATGGTGAGGGGAATGGGGTAATTACCTGTAGTAGCCTTGCAAATAGTTTCTATTTTCTCAAATTGTGTTTGGTAAGTAAATGCAATACATATTTTTTCATTTGAATAAATACAGTAAACACAAAAAGAATAGAAAAATAAATAGAACCGCACCTTGTCTTTCCTGAAACAATGTGACAGTCACTGTGGGCACATAAAATGTAAAAGCTTTGTGTCGATATATATCAAGAAAGGCAAGTATGTTTGTTTTAGTTTTTATTGGGGTTGAAAAACTAACCCTTGAAATGATACAGATTCAGTATCATTCCATTAGTCTGTCATTGTACATTGTGACTGTTGTTGTGCCGTGACCCACAGATAGAGAAGCGGCTTGAACCAGTGGAGGCAGGAGAGGGAGCTGAGTCTGGTGAATCCCCCCAGCACTCGGGCTGCACCATCTTCCTGGGTTACACCTCCAACCTCATCAGCTCCGGAGTCAGGGAGAGCATCCGCTATCTGGCAGAGCACAAAATGGTACAAATTCATGCACTTGTTACACAATTATCCATGTCTGCCTCCCAAATGACATCTAAAATCAATTTTGTTTCTGTTACTCTTTGTGAGGTGGATGTGATTGTTACCACAGCTGGAGGTATCGAGGAGGATTTTATCAAGTGTATGGCTCACACATACCTGGGAGACTTTAGCCTGCCCGGAAAGGAGCTCCGCTTGAGAGGAATTAACAGGTTGGCAAATAGTGATACAGAATCGATTGAACTGTCAATCAAGAGCTACTCTACTGGAGTCCTAGAATAACAACATAGAGCTGGGAATGAGCACGATAGGTCCCCTTTAAACATGAGCCAGACTGTTATACACACAGTGTGGCCGAGGGTCCTTAAAGGTCTTAAAATATCTACAATTAAATTAAAAGGCTTTAAGAACTATAAAATTCCGGTTGGCTGGGTCTTGATTTTTTAGGCACATGATGGATACCGTGAATCATTTTTCGTCCAATTGCATGAATCCAATGTGATAATTGATAATAATAATTGGCTTGATGATGACGGGTTCTCGTGGAGGTTTAAGTGCCTGGAGAGCGCTGTGTGCCTAAAGTCTTTTAAGTTTGGGACAATGGGGATCAAGGTTTAACACATGGGTCTAACATGTGTTTACTTGGAACAAGAATATTTTTAGTTTTGCTGTGTATTTCCATTGAGAGTTTAGTCTTAAATATTATTTTAAGTGTTATTATAATGGTCTTAAATTTAGGTCTATTCTTTTTTACTTATCTCTCGGTGTGTAGAATAGGGAACCTTTTGGTGCCCAATGATAACTACTGTAAGTTTGAAGACTGGGTGATTCCCATCCTGGACCAGATGTTGTTGGAGCAGAACACCGAGGTGGGTCTCTCTCTGTGTGACAATTTTTTTCAGTATTGGTAGTTTTTCTGAATCAAAGATTATGTTTCCCTCAAAGTAATGCAGCTGGAATTTTGAAATGAGTCTGCTATTATTGTTTATATCTTCTTTATTTTTCAGGGAACCCGTTGGACTCCCTCCAAAATGATCCATCGGCTCGGGAAGGAGATCAATAATACTGAGTCTGTCTACTACTGGGCGTACAAGGTGAGTCCTGGTTTATAGTGGTAATGTTGTCAGGCATCACACACAAAAAAAAAAATGAACTGCTTCAAAGTCTAACTATAAAGTCTCAAGTTTATTTAAAATAAATTGCAACACAAGTCAGTTTGTTTAAGTCATGAATAAACTGTGGTTCCTGTGTCTTTGTCTTTAGTATCAATAGCACAATTGAAATCAGTAGACTAGAAAACAAGTATGAAATGAATGTGATTTAATTCCCCATTGTTTTCAGAATAATATCCCAGTGTTCAGTCCTGCTCTGACAGATGGCTCTCTGGGGGACATGATCTACTTCCACTCTTTTAAGAACCCTGGCTTGGTACTGGACATAGTGGAGGGTAAAAAGCAACATCACTCGTACAGAACAAGATCACAGCAGCGGTCTTAGTTGGTCATATATGTGGACTACATGTGGTGAATGTGGACTTTATTTCAGATATCCGCAGGATGAACAGCCAGGCGGTTTTTGCCAAGAAATCGGGAATGATCATCTTGGGAGGAGGCCTGGTCAAACATCACATAGCCAATGCTAATCTTATGGTAACTTCCTACTGTTACATCTTTATCTCTTTTGTTTTTACTACATAGATGACTGTCATAGCTGCTTTCAGACATGCGCTGAACTCCAGACATTTTCCTTAAATCTTCAAGACGGGCTGTACAGCTGCATAGTAGGATTATACAGAAGGTATAACAGCAAAGCAAACCTCCTCACAGACACTTTCCCTCTCCTCTGTCTCCCTCTAGAGGAACGGAGCCGACTATGCAGTGTTTGTAAACACAGGTCAGGAGTTTGATGGCTCCGACTCTGGGGCCAGACCTGATGAGGCCGTATCCTGGGGCAAGATCAGAACAGATGCCAAACCTGTCAAGGTACAGAGATTTATCCCGGCAGCGTTGGTCAGGACCAGGCTAATGTCAACATTAGGCTCATTTACTATTATATCATCAAATACATTTCTATTAGACCTTATTTAGAGATATCTCCCCACTCCTGCTTCACTTTATTACTGCCTCAATTTCTATTTAACAATAACTTTAATGTAATTTCTGATATGCATGATGTGCAGAGCATGATGAATTGCATAGCAGCATAATCCTAATGTTAACAGTCTGATTTTATTTTTCTTCTCTTTTAATTTCCTATAGTTTGGTTTGTTTTGAAAAATCTGATGGCTTTACTTTCATCTATTGAATTGAATTTAAATTTGATTTTTAGAAATAATTCAAGATCACAGTAGAACTCTTTAACTAAGCTAAGAAAGAGGGTGAGGAATTTGAGTGGAAACCAAGGAGTTGTATGCCCCCTCGTTGGCCTCATGGGGGCAGTGTCTGCACAGCATTTACATCCAAGAGTACACTTTGGCACCAAAACACAAACATGAAAACCAGGAAGTGCTTTCAGTTAGATGAATTTAGCATTTAACGTAAAACACTAGTACAACAATGTTACAGAGGAGTGACACTGCTTTGTTGTCTGTTCCCAGGTGTATGCAGACGCCTCTTTAGTCTTCCCTCTGATAGTGGCCGAGACCTTCGCTCTCCACGCGGACAAGCTGACCGCTGGAAAGAAAACAGATTAAATGGTTTTCTCCTTAAACTCTCCGTTAGAAACAACAACCAGCTGTGTCGCTCTGGTTCTTCCTTCTTTCTTCTAATTGAACATATGAGTTTGATCTTGTGAACCTTTCCATTGAGAATACATGGTTACCACTTGGCAACTGTAAGAGGCAGCATTGTGATGTTGTCACGCACACAATGCACCAAAGAGAATGCATCAGGTTTTAGCTGTGTGTGTCCAGTATCAGTGTGTTTTAGCGGGTGTATGGTGTTTTAATGTATTTCAGTTCCGCTGTTTTTACATCATCTTGTATCTGGATGACAGATGTGCCCGCGTGGCCGAATAAATCACAAAGTTATAATTGCTTCCTGTATTTAATCTGGTTTTAGTGAATAGTGCATTGTGTGTGTCAGAAGGCCACAAAGGGCCTCACATGTGACTCCTCATTTCACATGACAATGTTGATCATCTTTGCTTTATAAAAGGATATCAATATATTTGCATTATAGGTGACTGCAGGGTGTCAATATCAATATAACAGAAGTCCAATATATATCCATATACTGCTCATGCATTGTGCAAGCACAGTGACGCGGTTAACACCTAATTGACCGTCCTCAGATTTGTAAAGTGTTATATTGTGTTTGTCGTTATGTGACCATAAAGACAAGTTTAAAACCACAACTTTCACTCAGGAGCTATCATCAGTTTTTAAACTTAAAAATAAATAATAATGTGACATTTAACAATTATCAATATTGACTGATATTAACATTTTCATCTGGATATCATTTTTGGCAAATACATAAGGATATTCCAGTTTGAAGTTTCTGACTTGTATTTGAAATATATGCAGCAAGTAGTTGCAGTAATTGTTATTTCTCCACATAGAGCTACACTCAGTGGTGATGTTATTAGTTCTACCTGCATACCTGTGTAACTGGACTACACTCATTGTACCTTTTTACCTTAGCAGTTTACAAGAATACACACACGCATATCATGCTCATCTGCCATTTGGAGCAACTTGGGGTTCAGCGTCTTGCCCAAGGACACTGTGGCACAGGCCCAGGAGGAGCCAGCTATCAAACTGCCAACCCTGCGATTAGTACACAACTCGCGCATCCACCTGAACCCGGCCTCCATCAGTGTAGTTGTTCCAATACAACAGCACCTGTCTTAAATTCTGCCTTTGCAGAGTTTGATATATATTTTTTGATAATGTTTTACTGAGCCTATATTTAAACATGGTGATAATGACCACATTATGCTGAATGGTGGTTCTAATTGGTAGAAAATGAGAAACTCTCTGAATATAATGCAGTCCAGGGCAGCACAATCAATACAAAACACTTTAAACTAACATCTAGAAGACAGTGTCATTACAAGCTGAACATTATAGGCATCATAAAAAAGTTCTTTATGGCAGAACATTTGTGGATAAAGGAAGAACTCAGCTCTGTGCTGTCTGATGCTTCAGTTTATCAAAGACTGTGCGGTTGTGAGCACGTAGGAGTTGTGGCAAACTCGCTCAGCTTCAATCCACCTGTGGTTGCTCTGTTCAAAGTTCGCCTCCAGTCAGCTCCTCACCTTGAGTCCCCCCCGAGGGTCATCACAACTCACGCATGTGTGGTTAGTGCGTGCTGATACAAAGACACACAATATTCATGCACCGAGGCAGAGTTCACGCGGAGTAGACAAGACCGTCGGCTCCGTCTGCCGGCAGCAGAATCAACCACATAATCTAGTAACATTGATAAAGACGTTTCCTAATGCATCAGTCTGCTGCTGTGGGAATGGACGTTTCCTGTGGCTAATCACTGCTCCCATATCCTCTGCACACAGTCATTGTTATAGATTCCCAGCCCAGTTATATTTGCAGGCCTTGGAATGGAAATGTGGGTAATTTAGTTTTTTATCAGATGTGTGTGTAGTACACATCTGGAGTCATTCTAGAGTCATTTTAAGTGTCACAGTGTCTTTTCTTGTAGTGGGAATGTTGACCTTTTCTTTTATGGAAACAGAGTTGGAGAAGTGCAATTGGAACTGGGATAAGGTCAACTTTCCCAAAAACCTCAGCCCAATATGTCTCTCTCTCTCTCTCTCTCCCTCTCCCCCCCCTCTCTCTCCCTCTCTCTCTCCCTCCCTCTCTCCCTCTCTCTCTCCCTCCCTCTCTCCCTCCCTCGCTCTCTCTCCCACTCGCACTCGCTCTCTCCCTCCCTCTCACTCAAGTACACACACACACACACACACACACACACACACACACACACACACACACACACACACACACACACACAGTTGTGTCTCCATGACTTCAGAGGACATTACAGTGACTTACATTCACTTCCTGGTGACTATCTCTAACGTGCATCATAGTTTCTACTTGCCTTACCCATAACCTAATCATAACCTTGCCTCAACCTAACCTGAACCTAAACCCAGCCTCAAAACACGTTGTCACCTTCAAATGTAATGATTAACGACATGGTGACTTGCTTGCTGATGTTTGTACTTCTATCTTAGTGAGGACACTCATTGGCATAATGCATTCCATAGTCCCTAACGCTAACATCCAAACTAAATGCCTAACCGTAACCCTAACCCTAAAACCAAGTCTTAACCCTCAAACAGCCCTTTGAAGAAGTGAGGACTGGTCAAAATGTCCTTACTTTCCAAAAATGTCCTCACTCTGTAGGGTCTATGCTTAAAATGGCTCTCACTAAGATATAAGTACAGGAACACACACACACAGGAGTTGGGCGTTTCTGTCTTGGTACAGACTGCTTTTCCATTCAGTCCTCCTATCATTTCCTATTGGCGGTGGCACTGCGAGAGTGTGTGTTTACCCAGGGCTTGACAGTTAAAAGATTTTTTTTCTTAAAAGGCAGCGGCGTATGCAATTTCAGCTCCATAGAGACTTTATGTTTGCTCTCTGCTTAATGGAAAGATTACAGAGGGACTGAGAGGTTCTGAAAAGAGAGAGATAGAGCCCTTGTGTGTGTGGATGAGCTGTAGTCACGCTACGATAATACTGTGTGGCGTCTGCACGGAGCAGACAGTGTTTGCCCCCTCCTCCTCTGCAGAACAATCAGCACACTGTGTGATGTGCAGGGCTGCAGCAGCCATAATGGCAATTATGTCTTCTCCCAGCCAGATTGGTCAGTTTTCTTTTCATGGTGAGAACCAGAGAGCCAGACAGGGAGAGGGCAGAGGGAGAGCTGACCTGCCCCACAGCTGCAGGGTGGGGTGGATCTGTGTGGAGTGGAGGGAAAAGAGAGGAAATGACATAGTGGAGAGTTTGTGTGCATTTACATATTCATATTTGAATTTTTACGTAAATTCACATGGAACTTGTGTATGTAAATGTGTCATTTCCACAGGGGATGGGGCGTTTGTGCAGAGTTATTTGTCTGACCTCAGTTTTTTGACTTTATGCTCACAGCAATGAGTTAAAGGAGACAGACTGTTTGCCCTGAGTTTTACCTTCTACCTTTGAGTGGTGGAATTTTCCTGAAAAATTCCAGAGTGGAACAAAGAGGTAGTGTCTGTGTCATGTACACGACCGTCCCTGAACAAATCCCACAATGCGATGTGACAATTCCGGATATACAGCTGTCAGCGATGGTCTGTTATCTGTTTGACATCATAATTATGGGTGTGGTGGAAAGGCAAAGAGAGACATCAGGTCGGCAAGTGTAAGTAAACCAAGTGGACCCTGAAGAAATATAAAGGTTCTAAGAGAAACCAGCCGTTACAAGATATAGTCACATTTCAAAATAAGAGCATACAGTCTTGTTGGAAATCTTATTTTGAAACCCTGTCCTACTTTTACTGCAGAACGGGCATGTTGTTTTCAGGCAAAGACACTTCTAAGCATGTGCGTCATGTCTTTGGATAATTGCTTATAAATCACAATTCAATACTATACTTGACCGATCAAGATGTTGAAGCTGTTGTGCTGCAGTGTAGGGGTTGGTAGTTTATATCTTAAATTTATTTCCTGAATCTACATAACTACGATATTCATATATTATATAAAGAGTTCATACATCATACATGTCTTTCTTGTCTGTGCTCGAAAATGCCCAGTGTCAATCCTCTTCTAAACGTCAATGTTAACAAGGTTTCTATCATTTTGCAAAAGTATGTGAGTGATTATTTGTCATAGTTGTCCCCCGTGGACACTTCATCAAACAATGAGCTCCATCAAAGTATGTTGTCTTTGGTTGTTTTTCCTCTTGTGGTTGTTTTGTGCGTCTTTGTGTAGTCGCCCCCTGATCCGCTGCCTCCTTGGGTCTACCCCCACTGAGCCTGTTCACTAATCCGTCCCTGCAGAGCCCCACCACGTTAGTCAAAATGTCACTCAAACTTTTCCCCAAACAAACCCACAACTAAGTGTGACGCTTTCCAAGAACTCAGAGATGAAAAGTTAAATGTTTTTTTTTTTTTATTTGCACAGGAACCAAACATACACCCTTGTGTGTGAATGTGTGTGAAAGTGTGTGTAGGTGAGTGCCTTAACTCCACCTCTATTTACCTGTTATGTTGCCATAGGAACTCCCACCTCAGAAGGCCATTGGCCACGAGGTTGCGGCAGGTGAGGGAGTGTAAAGTGTGTGGGAGCAGGAAATTTACAGAGCGAGGAGGGGCAGGCAGAAACAAAGGGATACATATCCAGATGTGAGGGGAACAATAGAGCAATAAACATACAGAAGGTAAAGACTGATAAACGGAGGAGAGAGGTAAAAGGGGAGAGGCAGAGAGTGACGGGGAGGTGGCTTTGCTTTTATCTCGACCTCCTGCTGCTTTCTCAGAAACAGGAAGTCGTCAGTTGAACCGCCGTCTCCTCCTCTGACGCAGCTGGCTGAGGCTGATGACGGCCTTGTGTCTCTGTTGCTGTGGTAACCACCCGGCGAGGAAAAAACACTGTGGACGCTCTCTGGTAACCAAGGCGACAGGATGCACAGCTTTTTTATTTACAGTAAAAGAACTATTTATTTATTGTGGAGACGAGCTGAAGAAACCTGTTGTGGGGTTTTCACATAGTTACTGTAAATCTGTAGACCATAAAATATGTGTTGCCGTGATGCCACAATAAATAAAGGTTTTACAAGCTGTAATGACTTACTTTAAAGATAATTTGCAAACTGTTAACAACAACTTTGTCCCACCAGTACGATGCTTTGTCTTTTCATCACTCTGATCCATTAGCGATACCTCTCCATTGGACATCTGGACCAAAATCCATTCAAAAAACTACTTATTAACATTTACTTGTATGTGCTCTCAATGGATTATAGTAGTAGTAGTATATTGTTATAGTTTCTGAAGGTCCAGGATATAAGTAATCATAAATTCCAAGAACCAACCTGAAATACAAGTAATGTCTCATTCTCCACAAACCCAAAAGTTATTCTTATAAATGGCTTCTACAGCATCCATGAAGGATTTATTAACCCTGAATTACAGCCTATAAAAATTATGTCAAACATGTTTTTGAAAACATGTTTTTGAAAACATGTTTGACAGAGAAAATGATAATCACTTACAATTGTCTGCCGTATTTATGTTTATGTGGTGATAACTGTCCAGTAATAATATTTTAATTAATTATCACTAAATCTCTAAAGGCATTTGGGTCCCTTTTGTATTATCATTTATTATTTTAATTACTAGTATTATTATTTTAGGTTCCTGGCAGCTTTCTTGTTTCGTTGAGAAAAAAAGTTTAACCCTAACTCACTTTATAGACAATGCATGTGAGGTAGAAACAAAAAGGTGCTGAAGAAAAATAAAAGTTATGCGTCGAAAGTTGTCAAAAATTAACCAAACTTCTCTTGAGCTCCAAAGGGCAAATTCATTAAATTGCACACAATGTGTGAACGGTTGCATAATGCAGATATAAGTTGAAGCTACTGTCAGCAGAGGTGAAGGAACTGTTTTTTCTTATCTGTTATGGCTTCACGCTAAAGGAAATGATTGTTCAGCACTAATCAGAAAACAGACATGCTGCACAGTCATGGCTCTGATGTATTGTTTTTAATTTCAGGAAGCAATGCACAATATCATAAAATGAAGCAAGACAATTACAAAATCTATATTTAGATTTTGAATTAATTTTAATTAATTTTCCTTATTTGATCTTTAGTTCTGACTGGAAGCATAATTTTTGTAGTGATGCATATCTTGTAAATGATACAGCTAAATTGAATGTAAGATGTTTTCCCCTGTTTTGCTTTTTCTCCGGTTTCTGCGTGTTGTTTTCTTAATACTGTGAAAGTGTTAGGTTTCTGATTGGCCAATCAAATGGAAACGTTTATACATTTAAATAACATGGCTCACGGTTCTGAGTGTGCAGCTGCTCAATTCCCTTTTTTTAAAATCCTGTATCTGCCTGTGAGCCAGCACCTCACGAGAGCAGGTTTTCTTTTCTTATTGACAGTAACAGGATAGCATATTTTATTTCCACTTTTCTTAGTTTCTTTCCACTCACAGACTTTCAGCTCTGCAGCTGTGTGGGAAAAGGGTGAGACTGCAGGAAGTAAAAAGTTAATGTTGCATAGCTTTACCGTTGGATCTATATCATTTTAAATGTGAAACATCCAAATAAACACAAGGTGAAAATTGATTTAGTAAATATGAACCTCCTGGTGCAACCTTTGGATTCAGTCTGTGGCACATTTCACTTCCTGCCTCTGACCTCCACCAGGAGAAGAGAAACACGGATGACAAAGCACAACACACACACATACGCACAGTGCTTCTCAAAATAAGTTTAATTTGAATTAATGTTGATGAAACCACATTTGATAATTAAAGTACTGACCAGCCATAGTTTTTGATTTAAACATTTTTATTTGAAAAATGTATGTTTTAAGCTTTATTATTTAAAAAAAAGACAGTGGGAAAAAAAGGACGGTGAGATCTTACAAATATAAGCAACTCATACAAATTCTGAAAGAAAAAGTAATACAAATATTTTATTACAAGAAAGGTTGTGTTTTTCTAAATTAATATTTTCTACTATTTACATTGATTCTTGATTAAAATGGCTAATATATAAAAATAGCTTTTAATGTTCTTTAAATACAGAAAGAGACCAGGGCTTAATCAGAGTCAAGTGGTTTATTACAGGACGGGAGTGTACACATCTGTCGAAGGAAAAAATAGGTTGGAGTAAAGTGAGACAAACACAAACATCCATGTAAATCATTTTATAACTCAGTCTTTTCAAAATCAATTTCTTTACACACGTGTGTACACGTCCAGATACAGTCATTAAGTGGGCAGTGTGTGTGTGTGTGTGTGGAAATGAGACCGGTCCCCTGTTCCTGCTGAACTGAGCCAGCCGACGTCACACACTGATTATCAGCGCAGCAGGCACGGGAGACCGACCCAGCAGGGGGTGAGGAGGGGGCAGATAGGGGTGATCTCTCTCTCTCTCTCTCACATAAACACACACACACACACACACACACACACACACACACACACACACACACACACACACACACACACACATTCATCCAAACAATATGACACTGATAATTCTGCAGGAATCAACAGGTGAATGAAATATGAAACCAAACAAAAAGTTACATCACAGACACACACACACACACACACACACACACACACACACACACACACACACACACACACACACACACACACACACACACACACACACACAGCCTCTCAGAGACCCTGGCAGCCACGGACATAAAAGACGACATGAGTTGACATATTGCTCGCTCTAAAGGAACAGGAGCAGTTTCCGACACTAATGAGTCAGCTGACATTTAGCAGACACACACACACACACACACACACACACACACACACACACACACACACACACACACACACACACACTGAGGCTGCAAACTAGCTAATTCAACAGATTACCAGTAACTGTATTACAAGAAGCTTATATACAGTCATACCTGCTCCCATACACCCCTCTCACAACAGAATGTGAGTGAGTCGTATGTGAACCACACACGCATTTGACCACACGCGCTGTCGAACTTCAACACATAATGTCGGGGACTTTAGTCTGTGTGAGTCGGGGCCCATAAAAAAAGAGTCGGAGAATGAAAATGAGAAACAGCAGACGTTTGCCATTAAATTGGCATCAGACTGTTTTAAAGGAGAATTTACTTTTCGAATAAATCTGCAAAAGAAAACGCCACTAGCGAAATGGTCGTTGAAACATTATTGAAATATGGCATTCGTGTTTGTTTCGTGTGCTTTTATACAAAAAGTTAAAATCTCCTCTTTGAAATAAAAAAAAAGAGCAGACAATTTTTTATACTGTGACGCCTCTCTGAAGTGTGAGTTGGTGTAAAGAGCAGGATTTTTGATACTGCGCTGCCCCTCCCTGACCTTTGCCCCCACCGCCCCCTGCAGTGTGCAGCCCTGTGGCGGCAGAACTTAACCACTGTGAACATGGCAAACACTCACTGTTCACATGTGGGTCAAGTCCTGCAGCCGCACGAGCATCTGTCCGCGACGGCGAGTGTTTGTGTGTGAGTATGCAAATTGGACACACGGACGTGACTGTGTGAATTAGCAGATTAGTGTGTTTCTGTGTGTCTCAGTTTGCAGGAAAGAGGTCGCCTTCTTCATGTCAGCCATTGGAAATCCCTGGCAATGTGATTCAGTCCTGTAGTCTCAAAAATCACCCTGCCAGGAATTCCCCTGGTCAACAGAGACAACTGAACAGTTTGCGGCGGAAGAGGGACTTTAAAGTACGCACACATGCGAACGATAAAGAGCCCAGTAGACCTCCTGCATCACTGTCATCTCAAACACCAAATGTCTCCATCCTGTCGTTGCCTGATTCTCCCACATCTGTATCTCTGTGTGAAAGAGCTGTCGCCTCATGTGCAGCATCTTGGTCATTCACGGGTCAGACTCACTGCGCCCGCTTGCGTGTGCTTCACCCAGACTTCACGTGGCCTCTTATAAAAATAGCTGACCAATGACAGAATGAAGAATTGGGTTATAAGGAAGAGGGCAGTCAAGTGGTGCTCCCTTTAAAGACGGTTCTCTGTTCGGCCTCTTCCCCCTTTATCTCTGCCCCTCGTGTGGCGAGCACTGGGCTGTGTTTCCTCTGCTGCTGAGCCAAAGCTAATTCTCTTAAGAAATTGTTGGGAATTTTTAAGAAAGTGATGCTGCATTTAGATGTTATTTCTTCTTATAACTACCTGTTACGTAATATCTGATAACAACACACACACTCATTGTCTGTGGGGGAGAACAAACTACTCTGAATTCCTTTTCGGTGGGTTTTACACGTCTGGACAGGACACATGTAAATAACTGGCTCTATATCCACACTCAATGCTATTTTGCCATATCCTCTTCTAGTCTCCTTATTTTCCACAGCATGAATATTTCAAACTTGTCAAATAAGTGTGAAATGAGCTTCCCAAAATACGCCGCTTTACTGTATCTTTAAGAAAGTTCAATGTTTGAAATATTACGCAACAAAACAACTTGTATTCTAAATTTTACACAGACTAAAAAAAAAAAAAGTTTCCTTTCTTGCAGACCAATGTTCTTGCTCTCATTTCATTCCAAGATGTGTAAGTCTGTTAGTTAGAAGCGTTACACAATTACGGATTATCACGAAACCCGGTGGTAGGATGCTGTATGAACCCACAACATTTTGGTGAGGATCTGGATCCATTGGCGGCTCCAGGAATTTCAGTATTTACAATTTTCCCAGGGAATCATTCACAGATCTTGATGAAAACAAAGAGGCATGTTTTGGCGACTTATATCTATGGGTGTGTACAAGTTGGTGCATCTTGATTGAATTGAAGGGGACTGTAGGGCCTTTGGTGGAAAATGAGCTCTACTGAAAGCCACTCTAGTTTTAGCGGTTTGGTAACAGCAGATTAAAACCCCTCAGAAGACACTGCGACTTTGGTGCTACTGGGACGAAATGATAAAACTGCTGGTTCTTCCTCCATCTGCTCTCTCTTCGTATTTACTCTGTCTGCAAAGCATTTTTGAGGTCCATGTAATTTTAGGGACAGGTTATCAGTATCATGTCATTCAGTACATAAAAGTGAACCTTTACACAGTTTGTATTGTATCAACCTCTCTAACTCTGTTTTGTTTTATTGAATAAGCCGGTCTGTCTCCATATGGGCACAATAAGACGTGGCGTCACAAGCAAGAATGTCATTTGAGGTCCCAGCACCCATCAAAGACGGCGCGCTCATTCCCCTTTAACTCCTCTCCTCCATCAACCCCAAACCCTCCGTCCCGCCACCCTTTCATCTGGCAGCAGCTCATCTTGTGTGTTATTTTCTCTGCCTTTTCATCTTTTCCATCGTTTTCCCTCTTCTCCTTTGCATTCCCCCCGTCAAACCCGCAGCCGTTAATGTCTATGAGCTCATTCCTTCCCTTCCCCTGTAATGACGGCATTTGGTTGACGCACACTGTCCTGGTCCAGCACATCAAACACTCGCTGTGAGAATCCCAACATGTCTCGCTTCTGCCTTTGGCCCGTCTTGTTTTTAAAGAACTGTCCTGCTGTTACAGTGTTCACAAACTGGATGTTTATTATGGTTAGAAATAATCATATGGTTTGTGCCATATGTGCTGCTCATGGCAGCTCATAATTGTGCCAGCGTGTCGCATCCTGTTGGAAAATTAGTATCATTGAGTGACAATCGCCAGCAGATGTACCCTTGTTAAGTCAAAGTAAGCTTTTAGAGAGAGTCTTCATGGCTTACGGCTTTGTGTGCGGGTGCTTTGATGGTTTTATGGTGCACAGTTTACACTATGTGTGTGTTCTACTACGCTTATATTTGTACACACGACCTGCAGAGGCCCGATTGTAGACGTGGCCATTGCCTGTTTTCTTTCTCCACTTCAGCCTGAGTTCAGAATTGACATTGCCGTTTACACAAGGGCACACAGTTAAGTGGAAAAGCCGCTGTTGAGACAGCTGGATCTCAACCCCTTGTTGTTTCAACACATATCTGCCCCCCCCCCCCACACCAGGCCCTTTTTCTGTGTGCATTAAGACATGCACACAGGCCTGACACAATCTGCATCTATGGACAAAATATGCTCACTATCAATAAACAAACACAGTGATGTTAGTGGGCTGCCGGGCGAACTCGACCTGTGCGTTAGCCGGGTTCTCACTCTGTTTCACAAACCAGGGACAGTACAAATACATACCTCGCTGACATCATTCACACCTCCAGGCTGTGAACTGCTTCACAGAGCAAACAGTGGGCCGGCCAAGCCACAGACTGGATCTACACTACTTTTGTGCACTTCATTAATAATTATGTATTGAATTGAATTTTTTTCTATCTTTCCATTGCATCAGAGAATTTCACAGGGGGCGGTTTGTTTCCAACTTCAGCTTTGTGTGAAATCAATTTGTCTACGTGTAACGGCTCAAAACACAATGTCAACACCGGAGCACAAGGGTTACAATAACATCTGAATTCCCTTCTTAAAGTTTAAATATGCCACGTTTGCTTTTCATTATGGCTGTCGTATCCATTACACATCTTAAACACACTCTACCCGATAAGTAAAGAGTGTGACTCAGCACAGAGAAAATGTGGGAAACTAACTGGATCACCTGAAAAGGTAAATAGATAAGAGACGCCTGATGCAGCAGAATTTCTTTTTTTCAAAACACTGTTTTAAATCTTCAATCCGACCAACAACAAAAAAAGAAAAGCAGAAGCGAAGGAGTAGAAATCCAAACTTTTTTAGTAAAATCGGTTGGTTTGATGCAAATTCAGCTTGAACCTCCAGTGCAGAAATATCAATACACAAAAACTGGTGTAAAACTGCAAAACACATCCCACTGATCTTCAACCTAGATCTTTGAACCCACACACCTTACGCTGTACCACACCCTGGTGCTCTTGCTACCAGACACGGTGTGTGTGTCTGGGTATGTGCACGCATGTGACTGAGATTGTATTTGTTTCATGTTGCGTGTGAGGGCGTAATTATTGCTGAGGCCGTGACATTCAGTGACATTCAGACAAGGACTTGTGCTCCACTATGGGCCTTCTTCTCTGGTGCAGTTTTCCTTAAATCAAAGGGGAACACTTATTGGCCGGTCTGGAATCAATGGAACGTACCACATGTGGGACATTAGGCTGTGAATAAAAAGTATTTTCAGCTCCAGATAAAAAAAAAAAAAAAGAGAAAAGCTCAAAGTCTCTTTGGACTGTAAAGTTAGCCTCAGCAGTGAAGAGCCCAGCCCAAGTCTGTGGTCCGCTCCCAATGTGTGTAACCCTATCCATGGCCTGATCCGCTGCCAAACACCCTTACCACCACCAGCCCTGTACTTAGTGTACAGCCGCCCTGCTGCCACTGAAACACACATGCTCAAATTGATTCAGAAACACACACACACACACACACACACACACACACACACACACACACACACACACACACACACACACACACACACACACACACACACACTTTTATTCCACTACGCCATGGTTTCCTGAGCCTGAGCCCATTCCTACAGATTGCTGCCGGGCACACCCACCCAGCCACCCCACCGCAGCCAAAGCTGGAGTGTTAGATCCCAACCTTCTCTCCTCCTCTTGCTCCTTCTCCCCCGCTTTCTTCCCATCTATTCCTCCATCCATTCAACCCATCTATCCATCCCTCTGTGACATAATGATTCCTCCCGGAAAGGAAGAAAAACAAAACCTCCGCCTCATATTCCCTCTTTCCAATGTCCTTAGGTGCAGAGGTTATCTAAAGCCGGTCCAAAATAACTCATTATTATCTTGTCTTCCCTTTGTGCCTCAGTCACATGTTATCCTCCTTCAGCTCCGTTTTGCCTTCTACTGCCCAGTTCTGCCTATGCCAGCAGTCCCAGAGGGGAACCTGACGGGTCGGCGGACAGGAAGACGGAGGCAGCCGGCCCTGAACTGCAGCTGAAACTGGTTTAGCTACAGTAGCTGCTAGATTCCCTTCCTTTCATGGAGGTTTGGGAGCGCACAGACTTACAGGGCCTCTGAACAATGAGAGGAATGTTTGAGCGCCTCCGGCCTCGCTTCACCACTACCGCTACGTCTCTCGGCTGCTTTACAAGAACTTTTTACGACTTCTATTCTCCAGTCTCTGGTGCCAGCAACACACTGGCACACAGACTGACGGGCATGTAGACGGATGACATACATGCTGTCGGCAGACAGCTGCAAAGGAAGGTAGACAAACAGGTAGAGGCAAAACTATTGTGCATGAAGTCATTCGGATGGGTGGGGATATAATCCTTCAATCAAACAGACACACAGACACACAGACAGAGACAGACGGAAATTAAGCCGTTCCCATTCAAAGGAACTATTTACGTCTGACCTTTGTAATGGAGCCGGTCCACTGTGGCAGACCTGAGATCAAGGCAATATTCCAGTGCCAATGATACAGTTCAGGCACACATCGCTCAGTGTGAACGTCTTTCCTAATCAACAGGTTGCAAAAACTGCTGTGAAGTGAGTGTGAAGTGTCTCTGTGGAAGACGAGTGGTTCAAGACAACAACAAAAAAAAGCAGAGAGAACAGGTTTGCTGCATCGTAAAGTCATAAAACAGTAAAAAGTCAACAATAAACTTGTGAGAAGAGGCAGACATGATGCTGCACCTACCTGAGAAAACATTTTTTTTGTTTTTACTCCTTTCCTGTGTTCACTGTCCTCATGCTCTCCAGTGTCACACGCTCCGGGTGAACTTCACATGTCATCGTCCTTCGCCCTCTTTTCTCTCTCTCTGTCTCTCTCTCTCCATCTCTCAGTGTTTCTCTGTGTGTCCCTCTCTTTGTCAGCCTTCCTCTCCTTCCTCTGTGCAGACAGGAGTGTGTGTGAACCCGAAGTGTGTCTGGGAGCCAGACAGGCTGAGAGTAAGAGAGTAAGGGAGTGGGCGGACCCATCCCATCCCAGTGAAGGGGATTCCTTTATGACGATGTCAGAGAAGAGGAGCCCTCCCCTTCTCTCACCTCCCTCCCTCCCTCCCTCCCTCTCTCTCCTCCCCTGTGCTTGGCCGAGGCTGCTGCTAGAACACAGGAAAGGGGGCAGGGAGATAATTGGCTGCACAGCTGCTAATAAATGAGCAAAGTCTGTGCGAGTCAATAGCAAGAGTTGAATGTGAACTGTTTCACCGGACGTACACACTGACTTATGTGTTGGAGATGTTCTATAGAGAGAAGTTATGTTTTTAATCGCCTCTTCAAGCAGATACAGATCAATAAGCATAATCCTAATTTTGAAGAAATGTTTTTGGGGCGCAAGAGCATATTGCTTTTATCCAGGAATGCACACTTGTGTGAGAGTATACTCACAGAATGATTTTTATTTATAAAGTGCTTTTAACCAAGATCTGAATGAAACTGAATGCAGCAAATATAAGAATAAGAGAATATAAAACCATGGTCAAAGTCATGTTTACGAAGCCAAAAAGAATAATGTGAAGTTTTTCATAAAGGCAAGTTTCTTAATTGAGCACGAAGAGGTGATTTAAAGGGTTTAACCAAAGGTCTAGCCAAAGTAAAATGATTTTACACTAAATACGTATACATCCACGCAAAAATAGTTCTTGTTAAAAGTTTAAAAGTGACTATGTGAAGCCATCAACGGCGTTACATGGGACAGGGGAGCAGGCAGATTGTTCAAGATGCAGTTTCGATGTGGAAATCATTTGTTAGAGTGACACAGATCTGTGGAGTTCAGAGATGTCCTTGAAAGTGTAAATTTGAATGTGCCACAGTTTGTGTGATGACTTCAAACTCCCTGTTTTAGCAGGAAAAGTCCTCTTCCCTGCATTTTACTGATAATATTACACTTTAGATTGTCAATATCTTTGCAACGTCCTCTTTGTTGAATTTCTATTGTGTTTGTTTCCGAGCTTGGATTGATCTGCACCTGTCAACCGCAAGACCCCACCTCCCTCAGCAGAGAGACAGTAACACAAGCTTCTGAGGGGGGGGGGGGGGGTTAGAGGCTTTACAACTTCCCCTTCTTCGCCTGTAGCCTCTGGATGTGTGTGTGTGTGTTGTCCCGCACAGGCAACCACGCCCCTGTGAGGGAGCAGACGTCACACATTCCACACACGCACCGCACACATATACACTTGCGCGTCTCCTAGCAACACATACACTCAGGCTCAGAGAAGTGGCTGTGCCAGGAAGACACATGAGTGCGACACGTCGTTCGCTTTCAGATCGGATAATGTTTTGTTTATGGTCCTCAGTTTCTATGTTGTCTTCACTGGGGATTTACAACTTTGCACAACAGCCGCAGCTGAATGAAGTGTAATCAAAGCCTTAACTTTTTTGATTGTTAGTCAGCAAGGATTACTTGTGGTATAAGTGAACTTGGTTATTATGACAGAGTGTTGGTTCATAAATCAAACATTTCTGTTGTTCCCACTCTTCCTTCTTGTCTTTTTCTCTCTTCATGTGCACATCTGCATTTCTGCATGAACGCTAATCATCTTCTTGTGCCGTGTAGAATGTCTATGTGAGACTTGGCGGTCAGATGAGCTGGATATTGTGAAGACTTAACTGGGTTGTTTATGTGAGAAACCCCCAAAAGAGGAAAAAGTTTCCATCTGCATTCTGTGGTCTGAACATTGATGCGAACTGTGCACATTTCCCTCTCATTTTGCCTCGCAGACATCACAATTAGCATATAGCCACACGCAACAGCAGTACTGTAATGACTGAGATGATGCAGCTCTGAAACAGAGATGCTCTCAAAACCTGCTCATTACACGAAGACAGCTCTCGGTTCCAGACTAATACCAGTTCTTAAAGTGTGGCTGAAATGTGATCCAAATAAACCTGGAATGAAAGAGGAAGCCATATCGTTCGACGTTTTCATCCAAACTCTGAAAAACAACTGTCTTTTCTTTTTGCCCTGAGACCATAATCTCTTCTTTATGGTTCTATGATATATATGTATGTATGTATATGTATGTTTATAAGCATGTTGTAAATGCTCTCATGGTGTGTATGTGTGTGTGCGTTTCACCATTTCAAAAGATAATACTGACAGCTGCTCCAATAACAGTGTCTGTGTTCTTGCTTGTGTTAATACACAGTTTTATGTACTGTGTGTGTGTTTGTGTGTGTGTGTGTGTGTGTATAATAAGGAAGTCATATATTACAACACTGACCTTTAAGGTCTCTGTGGCCAGCAGCTCCACTGAGGCTTGTGGGTGAATTTGTGGAGTCATCTCTGGTCTGGTGTGATCTTGAGTTAATAGTCCAGTGAGATATATGCTCCATAGCGTGTTCTATGGTGGTGGTCAGAGTACAATTCTATATCTGTGTGTGTGTGTTTGTGTGCGTGTGTCAGTTTTTACATATGCACCATAGACTGTGTATAAAGATGGACAACAGATCTCCGCTTTCTCCCACTGTCTAGAAATGAAGCCAAATGATCCAGGATATGAACGCCGCCAACCTGCGCATTCGGAGCAAGAGTCTGTGCAGTAGCGATCGGGGGGTGGAGCCACGTTTGTAAGGTCCCAGCAATACACACGCTGGACCAATCACGAGTCAGTCTTCACTGTCAATCATGATGTTTTGCCCCATTTTTACAGCATCAAATAACTAATAAAAACCAAACTTACTGTAAAAATAAACACTTGAACAAATATCAGTGTGATAAGAATGACCGAAAATGACAGAAACCATCTTTTTAGGATTTTTAAAAATTTTAGTTTGTTCCATGTCCCATCCATTAACATTGAGGAGGCGGGCCTGTGCAACAGCCAATCACAAGGGGGCGATCGAGACACTTTGGCTTCACTCATGGGAGCCATTGTGTTGTCCATCTTAATACACAGTCTATAGTATGTACACATAGGTTTACATATCTTAATGCATGTGCTCTTACACTTCATGCCTAAAAGTGTAAATGTGTGTCTACACAGCAGTGTGTACTATATGCATGTGTATTTGTAGCTGTGTGCGTCAACTGGTCACAGCGGACATTCGGCTGGGTGAACATCTTAGACAGTGAGTCAGACGACAGTAACTGACTCCGATCTTGGCCACAGGGTCTGGGAAAAAGAAAAAATCTACTTCCATTTGGTTGCCATGGTGAGTCAGATCCAATTATGCGACGAGCAGTGGAAAATGGTTTTGGAGAGAGAGAGAGAGAAATGCAGGGGAACGGGAGAGAGAGAGAGCAGCTAATGGTGCCAGCTAATCTGAGAGGTAGCCTATCAGTGCTATTCTTACTTAACCAGACACGTTGGCGATGAGCGCACACTTATTAGCAGTTTCTATGGGGAGAGAGAACTGCGCTCGCACACAGATTCACGCATAAAAACTTGAGTCTACTCTCGTCTGGCACTTGAATGTTTTAATAAATGTGTCTGAAGTTACTCTGAACTTTATTTTCTGTACTAAACCAGACCATTGATCTTTGCTTAACTTTGCTTACAGTGCTGTCAATGACTATGTGGACACAAGTACAGCATAGTAGAGTAGTTACCTTAATCTGAATGACACATTATTTTGATTATAGTGTTTAAATGAGCTGCTAATAGAATATTCCATTGATATTCCTGTTTTCATGTTACAGAGCATAGTCTGATAATGACTCACGACAGCATCACGTCCTACTATTGTTCACGCTCCAACCCAGGGCGTGCGTCGCCAAGCAGTTGGTATTTTTACAGAAAATGTTTATGTTGTCGGAGAAAACATTTTACTGATACGTTCTGCGTCAAGATTCTGACTTTGCAAACATTAATAATCATCATGTTAACAGGAACTGGGTTACAGTAATTAAGCCAAAGCATATTTGCTGTTATTAGTTGTATGTAACATAAATGTAATTTCTAGGGGACAGTGTGCAACCACAGTGGTGCATGAACAAAAACTTCAGGCTTTCTGCTCGTTAATTCAAGGTCGTTATTTTTTTTATGTGTCTTGTTGGTAGGCATTCTTTTGAGTTTTACATTTTATTTGACATTTAATTGAGCGCATATTCCCATACTGTTTGTTTTTTGGATTTCTCTAAATTATACACACATGCCTGACGTCACTTAGTCCCTGTTCAACAAGCATTTCTTTCCTTATTGTTAAACCAATCACCATCCAGTACAGAGTTCACTAGTAGACGTTTAAACCTTCGGGAGTTAACCAACGTCAGCTCAATGCACCTCTCATGAAAAATGGATCAGTTACTGAATTTTCAACCATTAAAGTTAAATTCACTGACACTCTGGGCCAAAAAGACCCCTTGACTCACCTCTTTTGTTGAGCTGTGATATTTATCCCCCTGTGGTGTTGATCCAGTGGTGTATGGTGACCATGAAAGGCAGCTATATAATGAAACATTGAATAAACAATGACACCACATACTATCAATGGGATGTGGGATTTTGAACTTCTGGAAGATCAGGTTCGTATGTATTTTTTTACTTGGGAGCATCATCATAGTACTGGATAGGGTTGCTAGGGAGGACTGAACCAGCAACTTGTCAGCTAATAGGAGGCCTCCTTACTCAACTAGTCAAACCATCATCCCTCTCCTCCTCCTCCTCCTTCTCCTCCTCCTCCTCAGCTCCACCCTGAATCAACCGTCTCTGAACTTTTTTTATCCCCTCCACTTCATCCTTCACCAGATTTTGGGAAATTGAGGTCATATCTTTTTTTTTACACCTCACCCATGCTGGACTGCTCACTGGAAACCAGTCCAGATCTTAGACATAAAGTCCACAAAAATACCAGCACAAGTTCAAAGCAGCCGGTTTGCAGGCTCATAGTGGAACCACTTGACTTTGACTGGTCTGTCCTTATTTTCTCTTTTCCGAGAGAGAGAGAGCGTACTCTCTCTCTCTCTCTCTCTCTCTCTCTCTCTCTCTCTCTCTCTCTCTCTCTCTCCCTCCCTCCCTCCCTCTCTCTGGTATTTATGTATTGGTAGTTGCTGTGGAGACAAGACACACAAACACTGTGGCAGCAGACAGGAAGTGCTGTGGAACCACAATGGCGTCACTGCGGCTCGGCGCTCGCTCTCCTCTTTCTCTCTCTCTGCGCTTGCCCCAGCCAGCATGCATGCTATTATCCTTAGCAAGCTATACGGAGACCACACGTTCTCTCTTTCTCTCTCATTATTATTAGCATTGCTTTTTCAGCTGTCTCCCTCCCTTCTTTCTCTCTCTCTCTCTCTCTCTCTCTCTCTCTCTCTCTCTCTCTCTCTCTCTCTCTCTCTCTCTCTCTCTCTCTCTGTCTCTCTTTCTCTTGCTCTCTTAAACTGTGCACCGCATTAGCGGCTCTAGTATTTGGAAAATCACTGTCTGATTTGCGGTGTCTGGAATGCCTGGTGTGAGCTGATGTGCTGAAAAGCCGTTGGGCATCGGCTGTTTTAAGTGTTCGACCTGTCCACAGGGCGTTCACTGTCGAGAAGCTGCTTCTCTGTTTTTAAAACTGGGTCAAATATGTGTGTGTGTGTGTTGTATGTTTTGGAGGCCTGCGAGTTTGAGTTGAAGAGCGTGAAAACGTCCCAAAAAAAAGAAGAAAAAATCTGTTTGACGGTGCACATGTGTGTTTGCTTAGTGTGCGATCAAGTGAGTCAACAGGTGAGTGAGTAAGAGGCAGATATAGCGAGGGCAGTGCCACAGAGAGAATACAAGGAATGTGTGTGGTCCTATTGCAGAGTCTTACATCAGACGGGCATTAGAGTACAGTGCACACATCCCTCCTGTTCTCCCTCTGTCTTTCTTACACATCCCAGCTCTAAATATACTCCCCTGGAAAAACCCCTTGAGAAGATACTTCTCTCTCACACTCCACATGCTAAAAATATCTGGCCAAGACCACCTTTACAGCCCCCCACCCCGCATGCTTTTCTTCCACTCTGACTCCCCCTCATACTGCCCTCCTCGCTTTTTCACTTCTTGCACTTAACGCCGGTTCATTATCCCACAGAGTCTCTAACTCTTGTGTGTGAAGTGACTCCTTCCTTTAATTTCCTCCTGTTACTCTTTTCTTACTTACTGCCTTCTCCCTCTCAGATAGTACTACCTCTAATAGCCAGTCATCCATCCATCCATCCATCCATCCATCCATCCATCCATCCATGGATCCAGCCAGGCTGTTGACCAACTCTTCTTATTTCCCACCTCCTCCATACATAGATAGATAGATAGATAGATAGATAGATAGATAGATAGATAGATAGATAGATAGACAGATAGACAGATAGACAGATAGAAAGAACCAGCCCGGCTGTTGACCAAGCGTGTGACCAGCCAGCTGGTTTGATGAAGCGCAGGCCGCGGCCGCTGGGGTCCAGCTGGTGGTGAAACCTGTTGAACAGACAAGTCCTGGGGACACACATAAACACAAGAAACAGCAGTGGATTTTCTTGAGGTGAGCTCATAGCATGCGAAGCGAGCGAAAGAGCAAAATCAGAAGTAGAAAGTATAGGATTAAAGACAGATATGCTTACGATCACAGTGTCTCCTGTCTATAAAAGGGGGAATAAAGATTTAAACAGGTTTGAAATTATGTCAGTGTGAGAGGCACAACCCTAGAATTAGAAAGAGCCCTCACAAGAGTCACCGCTGCTCATTGCTTTATCAACATTTTCATCATTTCTCCCAGCTCTGCACCCATCTGGCAGGACAGTAAAGACCACAATGTTCACAGAGACTGTGATAAGACAATCAAACAGAGGATAGAAGTTGTCCCCCCTCGTTGCAGGGGAAACGGAGAAAGAAGAAACAGAAGTTAACCATTAGGAATAACTGTTTGGAATGAAATCGTTGTGCAACATGTTCTGTGGGTACATGCTCTCTTTCGGTTTGAGGAAGTGATGAAAAGCGTCGCACTGTACGTGTAAAACAGTCATTTGCTGTGTTTGTCTGTGGTGGTCAATGAGAGAGGAAGCCAATCTTGTAGCCACATGGCGTTTCTGTTCCTCCGCTCAACCGCTGACATCATCTGGAGTGACACACGGCCAGGTGACTTCCTCCGTCTCATTAATCACTTGAGTGTTAACGGGCGCTCACACTCTCCACAATCCCTGTAGCCTTTGCAGCTCTGCACCACATTCTGCCCTCTCTTGTTAGCTTCCCAGCTCTATAGCGTTAACCTCTAACTCTCTGTCCATGCTGGCCTGCCCACTTGGCCATGACCTTTGACCCCCCTGGTTCACCCTCATAAAACATCCAACATCCACCTGCTGCTCACCTGCAGTGTGGAGGGGGGGGGGGATACTGGTGATATCTGTTGTTTTTAACTGGAGCTTTGTTCAAAGTAGCAAACTGTGCTCTGAAGCTTTCCCGCACTTGTGTTGTGAAATTCAAAAGAGCGAAGAAAGTGAAGCAATCCACAGCCGTTGAAAGACAGGTGATAATTCTGTTGCGTTATCTCTGCAGCGATAAACCTGACAAGAGGGATCAGCAACGCCGCACTCTGATTGGCTGTTTTGAACTGAATTTCAGCCATTAGAGAGATAGAGGGTGAGTGAAAGTAGGGGAAGGTTGCACAAAAAGAAAGTGAGGAAGACAGATTGATTATATATTATACTTATAGTAGTGATTACCGATGCTTTGCTGAACTGAATGAAGAGGACAACGGCACATACCTCCAACAGTCAGCCTCAAATTCAATCAAGCTTGCACCAACGTTCCCAAAATCATTCATATCAGTCCGCTGGGTTTCTTTTCCACAGAGATCCATGAAAAGATCTGGGAAACTGGTGAAAATATGCCCGATCTCGCAATGATAATGAATGTGAAAAAAAGAAAATCCTGGATCTGCACCAAAATTTTAAAGGATGCTTCCCTGACCCAAACTGCACCGGTTCACCAAGTTTTGCAGAAATCTGCTGAAAGGAAGTCGAGGGAGAGAGTGATACATTTAGAAATCAATCAGTGAGAGCTTGAAACTGTAAAAACACACTGATGCATCTTGGATTCTTTGCAGGGAGAAAGGGGGGAGGGGGGGTCTGCATGGTGGTCTATTTTCTGCCGCTGTGTCAGGGTCAACAGAAGCCAGAGCACACATGTGGGATGAGCGGTGGTCTGTAACTACATAAATCACATCCTACACACACAAAAACCTGCAGCGTAAATACATTCTCCCTCACTTAAAATAGTAAAACTCGGAAAATCAACTATTTAAGCAACAGTTTAAACTCATCAGCCAGAGGAAGCCGGGACGAGGAATACAAGAATAATCAAACTACTAATTACGTGACTGACTCAGCTTTATTTTCACCGAAAAAGAAAATTGTTGAACCAATTTCAGAAAAAGTACTTCTATCGAGAACAAAAGAATTCTGTTTGTCAATTATAACTGAAAAGTTATATTAACGGAATTGACTTTGATGACTTTTAACTTTTTGAGGTATTTTTTAAGTTTGTAAACAGTTTTCTTGATTTCAGAGTGAACAGTTTTGCAGTTTGTCACCCAAATGAAGGTTTCAAAAAATCCAGTAAAAGGAAAGTTTCTTGTGCTCAGCCAGGTGGCCTTCCTGCATGTTTAGGCATCAGACAATAAATGGTTGGTTTAGTAAGTTAAGCCAAGGTGTGCACAAACTGGGTGTGTCTGTGCGTGTGTTTCCGCTACCCCCACCCATGTGAAGGGTGCTCTCGGGAGAGGATATGTGCCTGCACTCGTGCCCCTTGCCTCCTCAACCCCCCCATTTTGGTGTAAAAGCTCCCCTATCGTCCTCTCATGCCTTTAGCCCCTTTCCCGCTTTCTTACTTTTCTTGAGTCTTAACTTTTCATACGTTAGTTTTTCTGGGTTCGTGCAAATTCTCATTCCTCCGTGTTTTTTTTTCTCTGCCCTCTCCCTCACTGTGCTTGTTGGTGTAGCTGTCCTTATTTGGCTTGCCTTCGAGTGAGTGTGAGTATGAATGTGACTGTGTGTGTGTGTGTGTGTTTCCTCCTGACTGTGAGTCACTGCTTGTCTGACTCACGAGAGCTAACAAAAACACAGTTGCCATGGGGACAACACCCCCCTCCTTCTCGTCCTTCCCCATCTCGCTCTCTCTCGCCCTCCCTGTCAGTGTCTGGTTTCTCTCTCTCTCTCTCCTTGTGGGCACCGCTGCATCCCGGGCAGCCCTGGCACCCTTCACTGGGTGGCACTCTTGACTTGGGTGGGATGCTGGTAGGGATGTGGTATATGGAGCAAGACAAAAAAAAAAAAACTGAATGAAAGCAAGGCTAGCATTGAGGTGGAACGTGTTTAAAATTGTTTATAATAAAAACTTTAATGAAAGTGGCTGCAGGCGAACAGAAACCTAGGATGTGCGATAAGCAATCATCTATCATCAATAGTAAGTAGAAATGCCTACATTGGCTGAAACAGGCGAAACATGAAGGGCCCACCTGTGGCTCTATTCTCTGCTTTGGTTCTCTCGCTCTGTAATTGCAGACGGCTCTGAACTGAGCCCCCCCTTTTATGTGCTGGCGTCACCACTCTGCCTTGCCATAACCTCCAGGGAGTTTGATAATTTGCCCACGTGTGGCGTTACATTTCGACAAAGATCAGGTAAGGGCACTGGATGTACCCACAGCCTCATGTTATCAAGATTTGGCCTACTTCCTGCTTGCACAACGCTGGTAGTGTGCCACCTAGTGGAGAGACAGTATTCTGGTTGTTCCATTGTTTTGTTGTGTCACTCTAACTAACTGATGGAAATATTGTAGTTAAATGTGTAGAGGAGCACATGTGAAGTGTATGACTCTGATCAACTGACTCATACACATGGTCCATATATACATTAGTTGTCAGTGGTGGAAGAAAAATGTCATTTACTGAAATCTAAATAAAGATAACACAGAGTAGAAATACAAACAAATACAAAATGTCCTGTGTTTGACAGTATGAAAGTATTGGCGTCAAAATAAACTTAAAGCACCAATGCTAAAAGAATTTTGTATTATAGATATTGTTGTTGGATTACATTTCATTCATTTGTATATCACTTTTATGTTTTTACCTAGTAAAGGTGGAATTGAATTTATACTTATTTTATTAGGCATGCAAGCCTGTGACTCAATATCTTAATTTCTTACAAAACATGATTTTTTTTTTATTTACAGAGAAACTTCCCATCTAAGCCCATCAGATGATTTTAGTGTTTGAGGCCAAAAGAGGTGAAATGATCAAGATATGAAAGCATCAAAAAATATGTTTATTACGTTGATCATTTCACGACCATGCAGATTAATTTTGTCGTCCTTTGGAGGGGTCCTAGGTTGAGATCCATATAGGACTACATAAGTTTATATACAGTAGTTAAAACTCAACTAATTACATCAATTAAATACTGCTTACACTTTGAGGCATCATTACTTCAAATATAATAATCATATCTGATATGAAAAATATGATCTGGACATTTATAAATATATAATAATTATTTTTGCATTGTTGCATTTGTACCTTTTACCTCAGAAATTGATCTGAGTGCTTCTTCCACTGTCCATAACTCAGAGTGGTTGAAGATGCAGACACATGCAGCCATAGAGGCAAGACAAAGGAGATAAGAGACTGATCTCCAAGCCCCTGCTACACACAGATTCACACACTCATTTTGACCTGTGTTTAACCTTTGTGTGCCCTGAAAGCTCACAGCAGCTGGCTGGTGGAGAAGTCTGAGAACGGGCTGAAACTGAACGCCGGCGTAATCCTCGGCGGGCGAAAGGCAAGGAGAGCGAGGGCTGAAGGGGAAAAGGGAGTTAAACGAGCGATACTGTAAAGATAAAAAAAAAGGAGGCATGGCGGGAGAAAGAGATCAGGCGCAGTTTCACTTTTACAAAGAGTTTCAAAGTACAAAGTGCTGAATTCCATCCGAGAGGGGCGGGGGGGACGTAACAGAGAAGGCATGAGAGATGACAACAACAGTTTAATATATCCAATATCGCAATAGTCACACTTTATTGAAAAAAAAAAAAAAAGCAACCTGCCATAATGTTTGCTTTTACTGTATGTACATGTGCAGCCATGGTAACAGTGGTTTGTCAAGATACACCATTTCACGCAGAGATGAGCCAGTACATTCCGTGTGTGCTCTGTAAAGTAAGAACAAGGGTATGAATGCATGGGTACCAAAAAAAAAAAACTAAAGCTGTCCACATACATGGCATTTCTCCAACTTGCAGTCCCACTTAGGCTTTTACATCAGCATTGCTTCGGGTTTCGTCGTGGACGTCCTCCCTACACATATGTTCACGGACATTGTGCTCAGAATGTGTGCGAGCATGTGTATGACAGCTGTCCCTGTATGTGTAGTAATCCTCAGTAATCCCCATGGCTCCCACCGTCTCTTTGACCAGATCCTCCAGGGCATCGCTGACCTCACTCTGTGCGTCTCCTGTACGCCATCATGTAACCATGCTAACACACACCGCTCATGTGATACCTCATCACATCCCTTCATCCTAATATCTGCTACTTTGCACTTCTGAGCCTTAATCCCACTTCCTTTCCTGACCCGGAGGAATGTGCGGGGACAGTTTTTGGCAAATATGCTCATTTGCCTTTACGAGAAAATTGTCCCCACTCTCATTTGACAAATTTTCTGTGTTTACACTTATTTTTTTGCATAAAGTAAACAACAGGTGTGAATTAGAGATGTAGTCAGCTAGCATTTGTTAACTTTACACAGAGCTAGGCTAAGCGTTTCTACCTGTTTCCAAGCTAAGTTAGCCTGCTGCCAAGTGTAGCTTCATATTTACCGTCGAACAGGAGAGGTTTCAATATTCAAACCTTTGTCTTTCCCCAAATTACTACTTGCAAAATGTAGTATGACGTACTTCCGCTTTTTGCACTGCCCGTTGGTTTGATTCCCCTAAATGCTCGACTAATGTTACTTCCACTTCCAACCTGATCTCCACACAGTGCTTTCTTACTTTCACAGTTAGCTTTGTATATATTGTTAATAGTGTAATGGACTGGTTAACATGTTAAGGTTGGACCTGCAAGCAAAGAGTCTTGTATGCTCCTTACTGTGGGACACTACAAATAGTATTCACCATTCGTTTTTATAGAGTTTCTTTTTAGCATTTTTATTGTTTTTGTAATCATATCAGTGTCGTAAATCGTTTCCCTGTCGCTCCGTGTAACAGCGAGCTAGCTAGTTCGATTTCCACTGCTTTGGTCCGCTATGGCGCTTTTTTAAATACCAAATGCTTGGATGAGCTGCCAAAAATCAAGGTGACTGACAGCTGCCTTGTGAAAGCCAGCAGCAGAGCACCGCGGGTTTAAACTGTATGTGCTCTTCATTTAGTGGCTAGCTAGGCTAACTGACTGGCTAACCACGCTATTTTATAAGACACTGATTATCATAACGCTAAAAAACGAACTACATTACTCTGTAAATACTATTAACAATATATACAAAGCTAACCGTGAAGGTGGAGGAATTAATTTAAGGACAAGAAAGTACTGTGGGGGGGATCAGGTCAGAAATGAAGGTATTGACAGGAAGTGAACTGGAAAGAAAAAGAAAGAAAGCAGAAGTACGTCATTGTGCAACTGTTTTCCTCATCAATTTAACTTATTTCTTAAATACTTGACCAATATGTTCTGAGAAAATCCCTTTTAAATTCATTCAGTTTAATTTTTATTGTTGATCATTAATACTGACAATTACCTTCCACCATTTATATGGGCTTGCTTTGAAATCACAGTTACAGGTGTAAATGTAACACAATAACTAAAGTAAAAGTAAAAGTGTCCTTCACATATTTTAATGATGATTATTTTGAGTTTCTTTCCTCCACCTCACCTGAATTCATATTTTTTTTTCTAGGACATTGTGTGATGACAAATGATCTCCGGGTAAACACCTACTTAAGTGCAAAAATATGTCTCTATCTGTGGTGTAAGTTTGCCCTCTGCTGTTCACATTAAAGCAACACTATGCAACTTTTTAAACCTTAAAATAGCAGCTTCAATATTAACACTACACTGACTTGGAAAAGGGAGAATGGTGAAGCTTTCATTTCCTCTGCTAACCACCAACACCTGTTCTTGCTCAATCTAACTTTGGTGAGCGCGTACAATCTCCTGTGAGACGTACATAACTGAGCTTGGATTTCTAGAATTAGGTTCAACAAGCTGAAGAGTAAAGCTGAACAGTAGATAGTTAGAAAGACTTAAATGTCATTAAAACCAGCGTTTATCTCCAGTTGTCAGTGGGGAAACTTTTCAAATATCAATATTCCTAAACAGACTTTGGTGTATTTTCTCACAGCTGCAGCTCTCCTGGTTATGGAAGCCGGGGGTCATGGGTAATATCCACCGTTCACTACGGGACTACGCAATCAGAGCTGTGATGGGTTACTTTTTCTCTACATAAAAAAACTGTGTCTGCAGAGGGCGCTGTTGTTAGTAAAAGTTACATAGTGTTGCTTTAAGCTCTCATCGACCCACTCGGCCTGAGAAACCTCCATTTTCTATTATTCACTTCATCAATGCATTTAATGTTAGTGGTGCTTACCTTTGTTATGCACACTGGAGCACAATCTGGGGAAAGAGGTTAGTGGTGATACACGTATTAACGTATTTTATACTAAATAACAAGTAACATTGGTTCTTTCTGAATAAAGCAAGGCAGATCTGAAGCGGTTCAGCCGGTGCATATATGTGGGCTTAAGCTGAGGATAACTTGATTATCTCCTTGTTAAAGTACAAATAGATGTAGAGTACATTATACATAACCAGCACACGCAGCCCTCCTTTTCTCAGTCAGTGGTTAAACGTCTAGGTGGGCTGGAGGGGGGGGAGGGTCTCAGCTCATTCACAGTGATCTTCTGCCAAGTTTGGGCTTCCGCTGACCGACAAAGTCCACAATCAATAATGTCACAGTGTCCATTAAACTATCTAAAATCCAGTCCATGATCCAGACCATGATTTTGGGATAATGCTTATCTGTAGTTTATAGTTTATATATTTTAAATATAAAAATAACTGCCTCCCCCATTTGTTTGAAACAAGTCTCTCGGAGTATAGGCAGGAAAGGGAATGATAAAAGTAGAGGAAGAGTGATGGGGATTGAGGCAAATTCGTGAAAACGTGTTTAAAAGTACATGTCTGTGTACATGTCAGTTTCTGAGGTCAGTCAACGCTTTATTGTACTTTGATGAGGGACATTTAACAGTTTAAGAGTCTCTTAAGTGGCTGAAGTAAAATCCATTGGACGACTTTATCCCTCTGTCACTTTTCATTCCAGGAACAAATTATGTTCAGTTGTTTTGAGTCGTCTTAAGCGTAGTAAGAATGTTCTCCAACAACACAAACTCATCCACGCAGAGGGCTGCAGACAGCTCTGTCCTTTGTTCTGTGAAGTGTCCTGTGAGGGGACTGTCTCAGAAATTACTGAAGAGTTCATATTTCTTCATCCAGTCCATCTGTGGTGCCTTCCTCTTTTCTTTGGCGTGCACCTTCATCTTTTCCTCTGCTGCCGTGGCGCTTAGACTCAGGCCCATCTCAGCGAATGGATCCAACAACGGGCTGCCCTCATCGTCCGCCAGCTGGACCGGAGATGGAGTGATTATCGAAAAGGGGAACACAGATAGAAAGGTTGAGAGTTCTGACTTTACATGTGGAGAAGCAAACACAGCATCATGCCTGAATGCCCACACCCACCTGTGTGCTGTTGCCCTGGCTGCTGAGGTCGGAGCGCGTGGACCTGATGGACTGCGTGGTGGAGCTGCCGTTGATCTGAGGGCTGGGGGAGCCGTTGGATATGGACGGACCATCATAGTCTGTGAAAACAATCAAACAATGCACACTTTACACACAGTCTCACAATATGTCCTTCATTGATTCAGGAATCAATCTGACTTCCCTTTAATTGTTTGTGTAACTTCCAATCGCTCAGTCAGTAGCTAAACATGAACAACTTTGCAGGATTAACTTTCCAAAAATAAATAAATTATGAATAAATGTTCACAAAATTTAACGCAATTCCCCCCAAATAACTCAAATAACTGAAAGGACAGATTTTTGGTTCCAATAATTATCTCCAAACTTAACATAGTTTTTCAGGAAACCTAAGAGAAAAACATGGAAAATATAATGTTCCCCTAGAATAATTGAGAACTCATCTTTTCCAATATAATGTCTGTCATTCCTCCCTCGAGTGACATGACCGCAACCTTATTGGACAATGTTGCATCATGGAAGTTCAAGTTTAAATGCAACACACTTCCTTTTCGCGTTGGGCAGTGCTACCTTTGACATGAGCAACTGTGGGGATAACCCCCCTCCTCTTGAAGTGATCGTCTGTGTCTGGATCCACCACCAGCAGCCAGGTCTCGTCTCCCCCTTTCTTTATGAAGGCCACCACCTCTGCATGCCGCATGCCCTCGATGTTCACACCATTTACCTGGAAAACACATAAAAAAAACAGAGAAGTGTTTTATCGATAAGCAGGAAAGAGGTTTTGTTGTTGTTGTGTGAGTTGGATAAAGATGATGAAAAGATGAAAAGAAGACTTTGTGTGCCCTGTAAGATAAGATCACCTTTATTGATCCCTTAAAGAGTGATGATCACTTTTATTTTGAATATAGCACCTGTAAGAAGTCTTGTCTTATCAATGATTTTTCATTGTTGACATATTGTACACAACACGGAGAGCCTGTGCTACTTAATTTCCACAGTAGGGGGAGCTATACACCAATATAATGATTCTAGACCATTCAACATGTCTTTCAGAGCCTCGGACCACTACACACAATGTTGCTCCAACTCTTGTTGTGAATTATTAATACTTGCAACAGCGACTCAGGAAGGCATTCAGTGCACATGCAGCTGCAGACGAAGCCCGAAGCTATGATTTACCACAGCGAGACTCTTCTGAAGAACAATTAGTTCCAGGACCAAAAACTAAAGCTGAGCAACAGGACATAATCAACATGTGAGCAAGGAACTGGCCAATCTATTCGACAACATTCCCTTTGCCTCTACACCTATAGCAAAACACAACAGACTGTTATTGTTTGGTCGAATCTAGACGTGTATTAAGAGCCGTTTGTTTCAACAGCTTTGTGCAGACCTTGGCTTCTCTGAGGCCGGCAGCTTCGCACAAAGCCAGGTTAGTGTTGGTACATATTCAATTATTGATGGCTCTCCTGGGCTCTGGGTTTAGTGGGGGTGTCAGGTGACAAGAGGCCCGAGGCCGAAATATTTTAAAATATTCACCGCTTATGACAAGAAGTGAAGTGGAAATAGAAGCCGGGGGGGAGATAAGGTGTATACTGGGATAGACTTTACAGGACTTTCAAGGGAGAGAGGAAGGAAAAACAAGTCAGAGAGTGAGTGAAGGGAACAAGAAGAAAGTGGGATCAACAGATGGAAAATGTGAAAGTCTCCTCTCCTCTCCTCTCCTCTCCTCTCCTCTCCTCTCCTCTCCTCTCAGATCATCGGTCAGCCAGGACAACACACACAGACAGTGCGTGATAGTACGAGAACAAGCATCTTTGTATTCCGCCAAACAACAGGTGTTGTGTCATGTTTCACAGCCCTTCATTAACAGTCCATCCCACACAAGACAATACACTCTGTTCTCTGCCCACTGGGCTAATTAATACATGCTGTAGGAACAGTACAGACGCTTATTTCTCATGGGATTATCCCTCAGGAAACCTCTCGAGACAAGAATGCGTGCGTGCATGTGTTGTGTGTGTGTGCATTATAGTGCACGTCTCATCAAAGTCATGATGCGTGCAGCCACCTGAAGTCCAACAGTTCATATTTGAAGTGGTTTGTGTGCGTGTGAGGAGGCCGCCACAGAGCAACCTGGGATTGATCAAAACAAGCAGGATGCATGTGCACATCTGTGAATATGACGCTTGTGATGTGTGTGACTTTCAACTTTCTGGTCGCCAGACAAAACCGCTGTCTAACACCGAGAGCTCATTCGCTGGAAGTGGGACCACGAGGGAAAAAATAGGTTTTGAGAAGTCACTGAGTCTGTGAGCCTTATCTCCTCAGTCCGAGGGGCCCCGATGACACATACAGGGTTCTCTGCAAGCAACAGCGTGAATGAAAGAGAGAGTGAACCGGTGTCCCATCACTGTGCAGCTGATTTGTGGCCTATCTTGGAATTAGAACCGTAAGTGCTGTGTATGTTTGTTGTGACGGATACGAGGGGTTCAGGGTACACACGGTTGAGCTCCGACACAGCAGAGAGCCTGATGAGGCGTTCACTGGTGTCAGTGCTTGTGCCAGACACTGACAGAAAGCTGAGCTCTCTCATCATAGCCTCTATACACCACACACCTCCAGAGCAATGGGGCGTGGTGAGAGAAAAAGACGGCGAGCGACAGAGGGCGTGAGAGGGACCTGTCATGGTTGTTGACCTCGACAACAAGCCGCTGACAGACGACACAAGAGATGTTCTGATGCGTGGTCAGAGACACACACACACACACACACACACACACACACACACACACACACACACACACACACACACACACACACACACACACACACACACACACACACACACACACACATGCACACTGAAAAGCCGACTATCTCCACGGGGGGTTCAGCATTTTTCGTCCAAACAAAACAATCACACTGAGATAAAGTTATTATCCTGGAAAGAAACCACAGATTTACCAGAATGCTTAAAATCTAATAAAGAATCCCAGAGGACATTGAAGATGATTACACAAGAACACAGAGCCAAAGTCCAAAGCTTCACACGACACGTTTTCTTTTCACACAAATGTAGGTGAATAACTTAACTAAGCAGATACTATCAGCTTATCTTACATTTACATCTTTGCTTTATTTGGCAAATGTGCAAATGTGCATCATGCCAATAACGTTCCTTTTATATAGAAAAAAAACATGGCCTGTCACTGACTTGTCTCGAACTTCATTGTGTGTGTGTGTGTGTGTGTGTGTGTGTGTGTGTGTGTGTGACTGTACAGTATGATTGTGTGTTTGTGTGGCAGACTGTTCCTGCCATCAGTGACCTGCTACAGGATGTTCCCACACCCTATCACCAGCCAACTAATGTCCCAGCAGAGCGTCGCTTCATCAGCATCCTCTAAAGCTACGACTCTCACTGCTGAAGTCAGATTTACAACATATAAACCAGGCTCATTGTTTTCCACTCGCTACCTTAAAATTATTACTTTCTAGGCATGAGATGAACATTTAAAATATTTGGTGAAGCCACAGATAGTCCATTACAGTGAATATATTATTGTGGATATAACAGAAAGGAGATATAACCAGAGCCCGACCGATTTATGGGTTGGCCGATAAATATCGTCCGATATATTTGCCAATATGAAAACTTAATAACAATACAGAAAAGATGGGCATTTATGTATAAGGTATATAATAATCCTAATTGCATTTCTATATGTTTTATTTATAATTATTATAGTCGATGGTTAAATATCAGAAATGTTTCACCCTCTAATATCCATTACAGCATTGGGGACTGACAAAAAAATCCATATTAGTTGTGCGTCATATATATTTTGTTAATTAGGGAAGAGCTGCTAGAAAGTAGACCATATATTTGCTGTACTGGGAGAATGGAGAGTTTCATCTCAAATTTAAGTGTTTTCTGTGTTTGATTTATTTAATGAGTATAGTGACATTCTGTTCATAATTTGAAGTTTCAGGCAACATTTTCTACAAATGGAACCATTTGTTGCCCATGCGGTGTGAAATACATCAAAAACTCATGTGAAAAAGTTAAAAACATGTAAAACCTCCAGTGAATTCCTACATGAACTGTGCCTGACCTCTGTATCAGTCCAGCTCTGCAGCCTGATCTGGACCCTGACGTACAGCCACTGAGGGCAAAGGCCATGGGAATGAAGGGTGAATGTTTTGTGTGTACACTCAGATTAGAAACTGCTTATGATGATGATACCAGCGTTTTTTTTAAACCAGGGGAAAAGTTGATTTAACACCCATGCTCTTCGACACGCATGTGTCTGTCTCGTACAACACACTGTATCGGTCTCCATTTCTCTCAAGGTTTTACAAGAGGAGACACACACGTACCACCCCCCCCCTCCTCAAGCCCCTGCCATTAGTAATCACACTGATTTATAACCGACTGTCCCCTGTGAGCGGCCTCTCCGCTCTCCACTCTGAGATGGAGTCAAGATTGAGTCCAGATTCCAGGTTCTGTTCTCCTTAGAATCTGGGGCCCGACGGCAAGTGTGATTCCTTACCTTTTTAATTACGGCTGTAACAGTACAAGAAGTTGAGGGGTCACATCTGGATTCGATCAGCAAACTTAACTTTTCTGTAACTTGTGACTTCATTTAGATAAAAGCTATTACTTGTTATTTTTAGAACATGTACGCACATGATCCATCTTCATTTGTGCTTTTGGTGGCATTATTCTACAAGGACCTGGTGCATTCAAGTGTTCTCACACACCTTTTCTCTATAACTACACACAACCAACTAAATTAGTTCCTATGCAAACACTATGCAAAAGCATCTGGTGATGACAAAGATAGTGAAAATCCACTCTTTTCTAAAGTGGAATGATGAAGGGTTACAGGAAGCCTCTCGGAGTATTTTCTCACACCCAGTCAATCACTATGATAAATATACCAGACTAACCTGAAATCATTTATTAATTATCTCCTCATTAGTGTGCATGTTTTTTACGATCCACCTCCTTCCTCTTTCTAGTCATGCCAGTCAACTGCACACATGTATGAAACACACATTAAACTCACTAACTTGAAAGCTAACATCTGTATTATAGACTGTAAATAAAGACGGACAAAAAGTCTTCACTTCCTCCCACTATCCAGAAAAGAAGCCAAAATAACCCGGATACGAACGCTGCCATCTTGTAAATTTGGAGCCAGAGTCTGTGCAGTAGAGATCGGGGGCTGGAGGATGGAAGCGAGGTCCCGCCGATGCACTCTGAACATTCAGATGCATCTCATATCTGAATGGTGTATTTGTGTTTGTTTCCATCACTATGGAAAACATTTCCAGAGAGTGTAGAAAATAGCAGGCACCTCAGCACCTTACAGACCCTTCATCCACACCCTTTCTTCTTACCTCAATGAGTCTGTCTTGAGGCCGGAGCCCGGCGCCGTCTGCAGGTGATCCTGGGTCCAGGGAGCGGATGTACTGTCCGGGTCGTGACCGTTCGCTGTGGAGGTTGAAGCCGTAGCCCGTCTCTGTCCGCACCAGGTGGCACAGACGTGGAACAAGCTCAGACGGGTTGACCGTGGGCCGTGGCTGGGTTTGCGTGTGGATGTGAGCGTCGGCCTGAGCAAGAGCCTCCTGGATGAAGTGAGACAGAAGTATATTGTCCTTTAATAAGTTCCATGCAGAAATCCTCGTACCTTTTCGTTTCCCTCTCATTAAGTTTTTGCATCCAACCAGCAAACACACTAACCAACAAAGAAATGGAAAGGGGTGAAAACGTAAACCTCCTTGGCGGAGCTAAATAAATATTTCAGAGCGTCACCTGGTTATTTCAAGATACTTAAAAGTGCAGAGCATGTGATGATTTCCAATGACGTGAGACTCAAACACATGGTTGATTCACTGGTCCTTTATAACAAGCCTGCAGGGTGAGTGTTTCATGCACAAAAATGTGGGTGGAGTATCACTTGAAGGTACAAATGAATAGAGTATTGTAGAGTAACGCAGTTTCTCCAGATCATAGTCAAAAGAAAAACACATCAGAGTGAATGTGATCTAATAGTTTTGAATAAAAAGACCCAAAGTGTTCTTTGTTGGTTGAAAATTGATTCTCCCCTCTGTTTTCACTGTGTGCTGCCATTCAAGCCTAGAGGTTTCCATCTGGAGTGAAACTCTCCATTAGTAGCATATAAATGAGCCTCGGAGAAGATGATCATAGAAGCTGGAATGGTGCCCTGAGCTCTCCAGTGTGATCACGCTGATTTACCACCTACATTAAAAAAAACATGCCGTGAGAGGAATAATAGATGGAGGCCATGCAGCTCTGCACCCCCAGCTGATATTTGCTGAAAGGTGGCAAACGGGTGAAGCTCTGGGTGACACACATGTCGTGTACATACAACAGACCTGCAATCATGTTACGCAACGTGAGAGGTCTATTGTTTTCACTGCATGAGTCCATCATGCACATGCTAAAAATACATATAGAGTATGTGGGCAGGGTGAGAGAGATATAAAGGTACTGCAGTGTTCTGAGAGAAAAAGTGAGAACTGTCCTTTATTCATTTCACCAGCAACGTACTGCACTATTTATTATTACAAAATTTACCATGAGCCTGCCTCAATCACCACAATACTGCCTCCAACTTTAGCCCTCAACCGTGAAAAAATAACACAGATGGCAACATATAATTTCATTTGAGGAACCAAATTCCTGGGCAATGATCTGGGCAGCTTGCCCTGAGAAAGAGGGATCGAGAGAAAAAGAGAAAAGGGAGAGGGAGTAACAACAGAATAATTCAGAGCACTTCGACGCTCATGAATCCCCCCAGACCCTCCTTTTCCTGACTGGAGAGGAAGTCCCTGGGTTTGGCGACGGGACTGGATCTTCCAAAGGAGAGAAAATGTATTAATATAAAATCAAAACCTATTAGCATTCAGGGATCTGGGCAACAGAGGGAAAACAAAATGTCATGAGAGAAGGAGAGGAGGAAGGGAATAGGAGGGAGAGGGTGCGTGGGAGGGATAGAAAATTAGATGCAGCTAAAAGGACTGAGAGAGAGTTCGAGAAAAGAAACAGCGAAGTAAGCGGAGAAACACAGCAGAGAGATAAACGGACAAATAGAGAGACAGAGCGGTGCGGAGAAATCAAGACAACAGTAAGTTTCCAGTAAGAGACGATGGGGAGGAAAATAGTTTGCAGTGGAACTCAAACATAAACAGTGGAGAGTAGCACAGCTGGGAGTCATTATGTGGGGGAGACGTGTCTGCCAATCTAACCTCTGACTGCCTCTCTGCCTTTCTGCACCCCACTAATCATCCCCCGGGGCTTGTGCCATCCCTTATACCCTGCGCCTTCGACGTCAGCGTCCATTTAGGACACTTTTGATTCTGTCTCGATGTCCCGTGGGTTTGATCCATATGAATTTCATTGTGAAAGTCTGGTTTGTCGACAGGGAAGGGTGACAACATGACTCCGCGTGTGTCGAAGCATGTTAAACTGCTGCTTTCTTCGTATTTCATGTGTCAGCCTATGAGGTACGAATGGCCTGAAGTCACCACATGAAGTCTCCTAACCAGGAGGCCATCAAAGGAAAATACGATCATCTGTGTTTGTTTGAAATGTGGGTGTTGAAAACATATTTTGATGGGACAGAAAAAGAGATGTAACGTTTTCCCCCTTTATCAGCAAACTAACCTGTCATCAGTCGGCTATCTGCGTCGGACATTTGTTTTGATTTTTCAAAACACATGGGAGGAGGAGCAGCAGGAACAAAACATCCATGTTTTGTTTCGGGCTCATGTGAATAACTGCTGAGCTGCTCAAAACAAGTTCACGTGGAAAGTTCGGCACTAAATCAGGCTATAATGACAATAATATGGAATATTTCACGCCTACTGCAGAACATTATGGACACACACACACACACACACACACACACACACACACACACACACACACACACACACACACACACACACACACACACACACACTGACCTCGGTGTCCTGACTGTGGCACACTGAGAGGATGTGCAGTCACAGTGACAAGTGCCATCCCATGAATTCCTTTAACTTCCTGCTATAATAAGCCTTTGTTTAAGTCACTGAGTGAGAACATGTGGGGGAGAGTACAGTGTACACACAAGCCTCTATGGTAGGATTGCACAATTCTCGATTACATTAGATGTTCATGTTAAAGCACACAATCACATTGATTAATCCATTCATTACCTTTTTGCTCCTGTATGTGTGGTTTTGGTGTCACATTGGTTGCTGAGCTTTAACTCAACAATCACTGTCCAGTGGAGGAGTTGTTATTACCAAGGGGAAATCAGTGTTTGTCACAGGATTGTAACAGGAAAAAAAATATGTTTTGTAATGTTGCATTTAAATAGAATTATTTAATTGTAAATGAAGCGGTAACAGTGTGTCTGTGTTTGTGACTGTGAGTCTTGGGAGTAAGTCAGAGTTTTATAAGGTCTGTGACTAAAAATGAAGACTTACTAGTTTACGTGTTTAATTTGTGTGTGTATTTGCACACACACACACACACACACACACGCACACACACACACACACACACACACACACACATATTTCCTTCTGCGTGTGACCGCTGTCGGTGGCGGTCGCAGTTGATGAAACTAGATCTCGGCTTGCTGAATAATTGAGTGGTAACCTACTGCGATGGATGGATCATGACCACCATTAACCCTTTCACAGCCAAGGATCACCGGCTCACTGGTTTGGTTATGGATGTGCGTGCATCTGCCAGCGTGTGCTGTTGTACAACAACGAGTGTCTGTGTGTGTGTGTGTCTGTGTCGCTCTCACTTTTATGCTTCCCACTGGCAGTTGCCATAAAGTCGATTAAGTCAAGTTTCCTTTGAGCCCTGAGTCAAGTCATGCAGTGTTTCGGTCAGTATAGAATATTTTGTGATCATTCTACAGTTTAACACACTCACCACTATACATGAATGGAACTACCACTACAGTTACAAGCTACAGGTAAAAGGAAATATAAATGTACTGAATAAATGTAAAGCATTCAATGGCAGGTTTAAACAAATGCAGGGAAAATCCGCCCTGTAGTTAAAACAAACATGCATTCATCAGTTTTTGTTCCATGGCTCCTTCTTCCATGACCTAACAACTGAGTGCCAGTTCTTTAACGTTATTTCACTGCTCGGAAAAAAAAAAATCGACAGGAGGTGACTGTCGGTTTTCCAGCTATGAAGAAAAATCACACAAGTTTCATGTTCGGAACATTTTAAATGCACTAAATGGAATTAAGCTACAACAGTTGTCACTTTCCACAACTGACTTGTATGTTTTTGTATAGTTTGCATCCAAACAGTCTTTTAGGTACACATTTATAAATTAAAGTGCACTGAAATACTGGGGTTAATAAGCTCCACCTACATCCCCCACTGGTTTGTGAGCTGTCGTTTTGAAGCCGCCAGGACAGGATTCTGTCCAGCGCCATCTTGTTTCTTTGGAACCAGAAGTAACTATATCTAGAGGTGAAGCCTGACTGAGAGGTTGAGGACACTGCACCCCCACCTACACTTATGACCTGCACACACAATCACATGGTTTGCACGCCTCAACGCTTTAGTCTCTTTCACTCTTAATGGGACCATAATTACAATTACCAATAATACAGCAAATTAACTCCATGCTGTATTGGAGAAGACTTGAAACTTATGACATATCATCACTACATATGTGTATATGTATATATATGTTTTCGACCTGATAGAAATGAGCACACGTGAACATTTCCTGGAAGCTGCACTGACGCCTTGTGAGCGTCAGCCTAAAGCCAGACTGCACAGAGCTCTCAATGGAAACACTGCTGACGTTGCATGATGCACTGACAACAACAGCACATGGGACGTTTGCTGATGTCATCTTTGACAACCAGTTGCCATGGAGACAGCGGTGGAACCAGTAGAACCACTTCTATCTGACAGAGAGAAGAAGTGAAGCTTTAGCACGAGGAGGGAACCATACAGACATATATAATACAGTAGATAGATTTCATGTCCTTTCAGTGACACATGGTCCTGTGTGTGTGTGTGTGTGTGTGTGTGTGTGTGTGTGTGTGTGTGTGTGTGTGTGTGTGTGTGTGTGTGTGTGTGTGTGTGTGTGTGGGTGTGTGTGTGTGTGTGTGTGTGTGTGTGTGTGTGTGTGACGCCCAAATGCAACAGCAGCTTTTCAAACGTGCTAGAAAAGACCTTAGGAAGTTCATTTAACTGGGCTTTAACAAATCAAACAAGAAGAATGTCTCAGACAATCATGTGTGCGTGTTCATGTGCCCCACATGCAGCTGCTTTAAATGTTGCTCAATCCTGAGAGGAAAATATCCGACCTGGCCATAAAGTGCACAGTGGGCGAGAGAGGAGCGAGGAGGGAATAAGAGAGAAAGGAAATGACCGGCAGCTGGAGAGAAGCAGAGAGGGATTTGTAAAAATGAAAATGAAGGAAAGGGGGGATGACAGAGAGAAGGAGAAATAGGGCAGGCAGAGGAGGAGATGATGCACAGCATGTGGAGGACAGGAAGAGAGGTCGAGAGAACATGACAACACGAGAACTGGCCAGAGATCTTGATAACAGTTTTTCCCACTGTTGTTGTGGTGTGTTGCATAACTGCTCTGTGACATGAAAGTGAGCTGTGTGTGTGTGTGTGTGTGTGTGTGTGTGTGTGTGTGTGTGTGTGTGTGTGTGTGTGTGTGTGTGTGTGTGTGTGTGTGTGTGTGTGTGTGTGTGTGTGTGTTTGTGTGTCCAGTGCTGCTCTACCAGGACAGAGCTGCTGATATCTGTTTACAAAGTCTCCTACTCTACTGTGGTGTGTGTGTGTGTTTGTGTGTTTGTGTGTTTTACATATAACCTTAGTATTACCGGCTGTGTTTCCTGAGATCATACTTCAGGAGAAAGTGAACGAGGAAGGTAGAAAGTAGTAATCTAGTGATCTCTAATGTGCTGTTGACAGTAATCAGATCCACCTTACAACTAGTTTGACTCTATACAACAGGATTCTGGGTCGATGGACACCTCAGGTCAAAGTTGAATCCTTGTTATTTAATCCACAAATTTAGTCGACTAAAAGAATAGTTTGACATCTGGGGAACTATTCCTATTCTAATAAAACTTATTCACATGCCTGTGATAAATATGTAGCTGGACCCAGCAGCTGTTAGCTCAAGTTAGCTTAAAGATGGGAAATAACTAACCTGGCTCCCTGTGAAGGTAATACAATCCAGGAGAGAAAACTAATTTGTTAACATACGATATCTTGTTTTTGTTTCTTTAATTAATACGATATAGATTGTTTTGGTGGAGGTGATGGGTAATGGATGTGTAGAGTCAGGCTTGATTTTAAAGATGGACTACACAGAAGCGATCAGGGATTGCTTGGACAAACATCAGTGTGATAAGAAATATCTAAAATGCAAGAAACCATCTAAGAAAAATACAATTTAACATTTATTTTGACTTTTTAGCTTGGTCAATCTCCCATCCAGTAACATGGAGGAGGAAGGATGTGTGACCTATACTGCAGCCAGCTACCAGGTGGTGATCGAGACACTTTGGTTTCACTTTTGGGGAGTCGTCATCTTTATAAACAGTCTGTGTCTGCACATCCCCTGATAACTGTCTGTACCATGATGTTTATCAATATCATTACAGGTGCAGCTTTCTAGAATGTGCTGCAGGGATATTAACCAGCTGTGGGAAAATGTGGTCCTGGTACATGTAGTTCTTTGGCAGGTGTTTAAATGGACAGATTATTTTTACAGCTACAAACATCCAAACAGTTAAGACGTGAGCAGGAAAAGCCATTTATTAGTCTGGGACAAAGTTTAACTCACTGATGAGCTGCTCGTTAATGTTTCATCCTTTTGTCAGACTGTCCTAAATATCTGATGAGGCGGACATGGATGCTGATATTTGTTGTCATTTAACACCTGCTGAAGATGCCCACAGCTTCATGTGGACTGTAACCAGTCTGCCTGGGAAGCTGCAGGGCTGACGCTGCAGTTATCTGCAGATCTCCAATGAGTGGAAACATATTGTTCAGGGTGTCGTAGCTCCAGGCTGAGCTGTCACCGAGCACAGATGAGATCATGGCTCTCATCTTGACTTATCGCATGAATAAAAGGCACAGAGCAAGATGAGACCCATGTAGTAGATGAGTCTATATGTTAAGGGAAACAACTACGTTTCTTCCAATCATTCAATATTTGTGATTTAAAACAACGAGCCTAAGTGAGGCCAGACTGAAATTTCGCTTAAAAATGTTCCATCCTTTGTTATAACGGACATTGCACAACCTATTCCCCACACATCCAAATGTCAAGAGGGTCTCTTGAGGGTTTAAAAGTTAAATTCCCTCAAGGAGTTCAACATCCCTGCTCAGTGACCTGAGATGTTACCCTATACCCTCTGGAGAACAGTCCACATGAATTGAATGCTCTACTTTGCAAAACTATAATGGGAAGAAGATGTGCAAAAGTCCTATAGTGTGGTCCTCTGATGGTTCAGCTGCTGATCTCATCAAACTGTAGCAAATATGTCCCCATGTTGCTGCCATTTCTTGGCTGTGGCTGATCTCGGGTCAGATGTGGCTCAGGCTGTTTCTGAGCAGACAAAGAAGTGCTTCTCAGGATCAGCATGGTACATCAAAATAAGTCCAAAAAACAGAAAAATGTTATTTCCAAAACGGGCTAAAAAACATAAAGAATTATACATAGCTGATGGCTCATTATTTAAATGAGCTAGTTTTCAAAATAGACTATATATAAAGACGGACAACAAGTCTCCACGTCCTCTCACTACCCACAAATTAAGCCAAAATATTGCAGATACGCATGCACGCTGCAATCCTTGGCATTCGGAGCCAGAGTCTGCGCAGTAGTGATCAGGGGATGGAGCGACGGTACTGGGGTAGTGTTTCTTGATGTCATGTTTCCATGGACCATTTTCATGCTACAGTATCTTGTGGACACTGCAGAAGAAAAAGCATCAAAGGCACAGAGAAAAAAACCGCAACATCTAGAGAACTAACCAACACCACAACAGACCCCCCCCCCCTCATCGATTTCAGCTCCCTCCATCATAATGACATCTCAATATATCCAAGTGAGAGTGTCTGTTTCAGTTTCAGGGTCAACATATCATGTGGGTGTTTGTGAAACTATGGGAGGAAAATGCCGCAGATCAACAGGTGGTTTCTCTTACATTTTCTACATCTTTCTACACCTCGTTCTTCCTCAAGCTCCAGTTTGCTCTGCGTTTCACACATCCACCGGCCACGTCGTGCTATTTCATGTCTTCCTTCAGCCCGAGTTTTTTCACCCTTATCTTTGTGTTACGACCTCACAACATGTTCACGTGTAGTTTTCAGAAGCAGGAGTGAAGAGAGTGCAACATTTCTGCTTGTTTGCATTTAAATGCCAAATTAAATTGTGTGGGCGGTTGGCCATGCTGCTAAAGTCAGTAGTGATGTGTTGCTATACGTGTGTGTGTTTGTCTTCTTGGGTTATTCTCTGTTTTTCATGTGTGTGATGAGACAGCAGTTGATGCTGGGGATTTAACACGTGTGTGTGTGTGGGTGAGTTGGTCCACACCCTTGTTATCAGTGTGTTGCAGATATTTCTCGTCCCTGGTGCTTATTGGTTTGCGTGTGTTTTTTCTCTGGGTGTTAGAGTATTAAAAAATATGTGTGTGTAAGATGTGACTGAAGCTCAAACAGTAGCCGATTACTCAGGAAATGGATCAACACAAAATCGATAATGGATTAAAAAGAGCTTATTTAAGCATGTGATGGATATCTTCACATGGGGGTGGCTGGCTGGTGGCATAAAATAATCATTCATTAATCGTAATTGAGGTAAAAGTTTGACATAATCGTGGTATTAATTTAAAGTCAAATCGCCCAGGCCTATAATGAATCAATCAGAGGGGATTCCTGTCTGCTGCTACCCCACACGCATCCTCTCTCAGACTCAAAAAACACTACGCTCACCTCACACACATAAACCAAACCTTCTCCTCTCATTCGTGCTACTCAAGCATCTATAGAATTCCCAGTCGATCCATAAGGATACAAAGCCTCTCTCCCATTACATCCACTCCACTCCCACACACAGAGAGAAGGAGGCCCGCAATTAAACTGATCCAAGATGCCGACGTGCGAGCTGAGTGAAACAGAGCAGGGCCAGTGGGACATCAGAAACAATCGGCTGTGTGTGTTTTTTTAAAGTGTGTGTGAGCGGTGTGTGGGAATGTGTGCTGGCTCACAGCTGTGGGTGCAGCAGGGAGCAGATATAAACTGAATATGTGAAGGAACAGAACATGATGAGTGGCCAGGATTAGAAATACAGTCAACCTGTGAAACTGCACAGTTGTGACAGCAAGGCTGATATTTGCTTGTGCTCGCTAAACAGATACTGTCACACTGTAGAAACACACAAGGTACAACGCTGTCTTCAGTGCTGTCAAGGACTTGATGATCAGCAACGATGAGGTGAAGTAATGAAGAATTTCTTGAGGTAGTTTTGCTTTCTCTCTCTCTCTCTTATATTTGCTGCCGGTGCTGTTGTGTGGGCAGCACATTGATTGATCCTCAGCCTGGCTACAGCTGACCTGCGCTCCACTGATATTCCGACAACAAGTCATATTTAAAAGATTAGATTGAAAAAAGGAGCAGAAGAAGCAGGGCGAGTAAATATTTCCCAAGCAGACATCATTCAATGGGATGGACCCAGAATCTAAAAGTTCTGGAAACTCATCAAAACCAGGTTCAATATGTTCTTAAAAGGATTTGGAGAGAACGAGTACGAGGCAAATTAAAAACTAAAAGTAATGGCAGGTCCCACACATTCTTACCCAGGAGGAGCTTTACAGAACTAGTGCGATCTATAAATAATTCAGAAGATTTGGGTCAAGTGTTTTAATTGCTACGGACACAATTTGTGGTTCAGTAAAGGAACGTTGCAGCTTCATATTCTGTATAGTTATGGTTTGATGATAATAAAAACAATTGAAGAACAATAGTAAAAAGCTAGAATTACTGCCCTGCGTTTGCAGGGTCATCATTGTGTCCAGGTGAATGTTTTTGCCAGATCAACAGAATTTCCCTAAGGGTGCTCCTGATATACAGTATCACATTCTCAAGAACATGAGGTCACTGGGACCTTGACCTTTGACCCTGGAGGCATGTAGGCATAGAAATGTTTTACAGAATTCATTGATATAAAATACAGGCGGACCTAGGATGGAGCCTTGAGGTACTCCAGAGTTCAGAAGGAGAGTAAACCAAAGAGGTAGGAAATAATATATGTTCGTCAACAAATTCTTGTAAATGCAGACACCAAAACCACCAGCTGGGGGCAGATTTTTGGCCTCTGAGAACAGTCTCTCTAATAGCCTTTGCTTGAAAACCAGATTGAAACTTGAGATGGAAAAGGGAGGTTCTTTATTATATCATATCAAATGATGTAAACACTGTGACTTAATCCATGACACAGTGACAAAGACATTTCCTGCTGCGGTCAAAGAACTATTTTAGTTGGTAAACTGATTCAAACTGCATCTGAAGACCGACAGCAGGGTCAGTGTCTCCTGGATTAACGAGGCAAGCATTTGAATATATTATCAGCCCTGCGTGGGGAGATAACAGATGCAGACACACAGCTGTGCTCACTCTCACACCCACACGCATTTGACACAACACACTCGATTGTGCTTATTCCTCTCATATTACTAACTAAATCACAAAATTCTTCCTTTTCTTAACACCCACAACACACACACACACCCTCTTTTCCCACTCATGACTTGTCCACATCCTATAGGCCATGTTTTTACTTCAGGAATTCAGTTAATGGTCCACCCCCCCCCCCTCCATACACACACACACACTGAATCTGGACCCCTACAACTTGATGTAACGCAGTTGGTATTCCAAGGAGGGGGGAGGGGGTTCTTGAACACCATCTCCAGATGTTAGTAAAAAAGAATCTGAATCGCTTGCTCTTGCCAATGTAAGGTCACTTTGATTTAAAGTTATGTTTCATCTGAGATCTTACACTGACAAGTTTGATTGTAAAAAAAAAGCAGAAATATTGACTTTAAGTAAAGAGGAGAAGTTTGACTAGTTGGCATGCCAGGTTAAATCAAGCTTTTTACCAAAAAGAGACAATGCTTCCACTCTCCCAATCGAACTGCACTGCTACTGTACTGCATCGTGCAAAACCTCAAATGCCTCATTTTGTCAAAGCTGCAAGAAACAACCTCACATTTGCCCGGGTGGCAGGCAGAAAACATGCACGTACGATCACACATGGCTCAAGTGCTGACTTTACCTCCAGACAACTCCTGTGTAATGCTCTGTTTCATTCGAGCTGACAGGCAACATCTTTTTCCTATTATCTGGGGCAAATGAGAAAACTGAGCCACGGAGCAGGGCACAGAGGGGGTGTGACTCTCCCAGAGTCGGGGAGCTGCTTGAGCCATCATCTCATTTTGTGTTGTTAAATCTAATGGTCGGAGGATGATCATGATTTGGCTGCAGTGACACAAAGGAAAAACCTGATAAATCTAAAGGACAATTTGATAAACGAGTAAAAAGAGCAGTTTTTCTGACAGCCTGACAACACGTCACAGGGGAAAACTGGGACACATGTCAGAAGAAAAACATTGTTTGGTTCAGTTGTGAGTCTATTTATGATAAAATGCCCAGGAAGCATCAAAGAAGAAATCAATGTTCAATGCCACACACTCACAACTGCAACAGCACCTCTCATTTTACTTTTGTTCATTGCGACCAAACATCTCTCATCTGTTGCTCTGTCTATTTGTGTTTATTCAATCCTGACCTCATGACCTCAAGCCCTGACCCTTAAACACTGTCCTCTCACGTCTCACGCAGATCACTTCCACTCAAATACCACAGACTTTAAAATGAACCAAGCCTCAAGATGTATTTACTAAATACTACTGCTACTATTTCTAAGTATTTACAGATCAGAGGATTGTCTCAGGATTCTTGTTTTACTCCGTGTTGTTTAGTCTCGGCTGTTGTTTAGATGGAAATCAGAGTTTGTTAAGGTTTCACCACCTGCGGCACACATGTGAATGAGGGTCAACAGGACTCTGAGCTTGTACGGTGATGTTCACAAATAACGCTAATGTTTGTTGTTGTAAATCAACCTTTGCAAACCTGCAAAAATAAATCTGAAATAATAGATATTTGTGGAGAAGATTTACATTTTTGTGAGTAGGAATTACGGCCTTGCGGCTGTTTGCCTCCGCCGGCCAGTCAGGTCCCAGTTTACATCCACGTCTGTCCAGACTTTGTTCAGCTTTGTGGTTTCTTGTTGAATGTGACAGAGTTAAATTTCTTGGTCAATAAAACCGATTCTGGTAGAAAACAAAGTTGTAGCAATGTCAGCAGATGATACTTCAAATATCAACCCAGCAGCATAGTAGATCTAATTTCAATGCCGGCGCCCAAGATCCGTTTTACCGATTCAGTTTCTGACCAAATGTGAAATGTGATCAAAATCCTCCCTTCTATTCCTATGTAATGTATATCTGCTAGAAAAGTGTATTTTTAACACTTGCTATGGGAGCCACCAATTCCCACAAGATCTAGATCCGCACCAGAATTTAATGGGTTCCTTCCACCAAATCTCATGGTAATCCGTCCAGTAGTTTTTGCGTAATCCAGCTGACAAACAAACACAAACGCAGATGAAAACACAATGTTGGACGTAAGGACTTTCAAATGTCACACAAAGCTGCACTACATTCTTGGCAAAGACAGAGATCCACAATCCCCCTCTCTCTAAAATTGTTTTAACAGATGTGTGAGTGTGTGTATCCAAACACAAACACACAACTCTACAACCAACCCTACCCATACACATCTTCACCTTTACCCTCTGTCCCTTCATCGTCTCGATCCTGTTGACAGGACATTCTTATCCAGGGAATGTGTTTTTATACAACCCTTAGTTACACAATAGAAAGAACTTTATCAAGAGTCAATCTCAACTTGGCTGAAGAAAAACATTCTTAAATATGCATCTTGTTGCCTAAGATATATAAGCAAGTTTCCACATCTCCTCCCTTTTCTCTTTGTCTATATTGACCATTACAAACCTTTATTTTTGCACAAGTGTGCTGTTTGTATTTATTTCCCACCAACAACTAATTCTGCTGCGGGCCGTTACCACAGCAACGATTTCTGGTGTACCTTCTAACAAGCCTGGCGTGACAAACCAGGAGTGCAACAGGACTGGAAAGAACAATGACAAAAAGACCACAATACTGTGTGTTTGTGCATGTGGTGGAGGCTCTCGCCACCAACCGAGAGGGAAAATTCAGACCGGGGAAAATACCAGAAACTATATTGCCCCCAGAACTTCCATAAACAAGCCAGGAACATGCCTCTCTGTGGCTGTGGAATAATGACGACCCCTCATATGTCTCCTTCTCTGTATGTCTCTCATTTTTTATTTGCAATTTATGCATGCCACCCTTTTTGTTATTTTAAAGCCTCTGTTGTTATTGTGACTCTAACTATATGTTGATGTATGTGTGTGTGAGTGTTTGTGTTTGCAAGTTAAAAAAAGGTTATGGTAAGAAAGTGACAGCTGACACTTTATCTTGAACTTAAGTCTTAATGGCACACCCACGTAACACACCCTGATGCGTGTGTGTGTGTGTGTGTGTGTGTGTGTGTGTGTGTGTGTGTGTGTGTGTGTGTGTGTGTGTGTGTGTGTGTGTGTGTGTGTGTGTTTGTGTGTAAGACAGTGTGTTAAGGTAAGATGATACATCTCATACCCCATTCACAATGTTCTTGTCCTTGAAACGTCTCTTCCTGTCTCCCTGAAACACCTGAGTATCAAACCTCGCTGCAGGCTTCCATCGTGCCGTCACCAAAATGACTGAACAAGAAAGAGAACAGAAAATTGTCTGAGAGACAGAGATTGTCTAGACGAACTGAGCTTGTGCCTCAATTTGATGCAATTTCCTCTGTTCTTGCGGGACTGAGACAAGACAAGATGCTTTTTTTTTTTTACAATATGGGGTTTAGTTCAGGTTCGTTTTATAAATTCCACTTCAATTTCCCTGACTTTCCATTTAAAAATACATGAATACTTCACTTCATTATTTGCAAAGTGAAAGATCACTGATTTACATGCTGTTTCCCCCCCCAGTTCAGCTCATATTTACTGTATGTTTACTGGAACCTTCTGTAAAAAGACAACAAAAAAGCAGTGCCACGGAAAATCATGGAGGGGGGCCCATAGGACCATAGGACACAAGGAAGACATTTCAACAATAATGAGGAACTTTTTGAGGAGACTTTGCGAGCTGGTAAGTTGGACCACTGCCATTTACAATGCTGCCACTTTTTTCTCTTTTCTTAAGGGGAGCGTTATCAGAAACTCTCGCCCTTACGCTGCCCTCAAGTTGCTTAACAACCATGGCAACGTGAAAGATGCATGGAAGTATCTGGGCTCTGGCGGTTTCCGTGGTTCGAAAATTGGACGGATCTTTTTTCGTAAGTAAAGGCAGCCTTAATGAGGATACAACAACTGAATAATCTCAGCTAACTACACAGCAGGTTTCAGCTAAACACAAGTCCCTCTGCTTACCAGGCTTAAACAAGGTTATTCACGGCTGGTCAGTAACGGCCTGTTAGGGGCTGAATATGGATTTCTAATGATTCAAATGAAGACACAAGAAGAAAAGACCTGTTTTTGGTCATAGTTTATAGTTTGCTGGTTTAGAGATGCAGCAAGAGAACAGAGAACGAAGGGGACACAATACAACCTACTGTATGTATACTGTGTGAAGACAGGAGTAGTACGCACACAGATACAGAAGCACAGAGTCTGTGGGTCATCGGTCTCCCCTCGACTCTTTCTGCTGTGTCACAAATCTAGTGGAAGGCAAACATGAGAGGAATGCAGCAAAAAAGGAGACCTGGCGGACGAGTGGTCATAAAACCGAGGGAAAATACAGACAGAGTCATGTAACCTGGGGAACACGCACACAAACACACAGAAAACCTCTGGTGGGGATATTCATTGAGCGAATGTGCAAGTGATTATAGATGGAAAAACGATTTCTACCATGTCGATGTACATGCCTGTATATGTGTGCGTGTAGAGTCTGTGTTGTGTGTCCTCTGGGGCCTTAGACTGTAGCTGCAGAAGATTCCTTTTGCTTTCACAGAGAGCAGCGGAGAGGAAAAACACAACATCAAATTTGACATCTGGTTCCACCGCTATATTTAGAATATTAAACCACAAAAGACATTTTAATGTTAAAGCAGGAATTTTCACAGTCTGACACTGTGGTCCCCTCTTTTAACAAAACTTAGAAAACAAAGGCCCCCTGGCTACTACTTCAATTTGGGTAGTTCTCAAGGTTTGGAACTACAGCTCCCATAATTTTGTGGTTTTGAGAGACGTAAACAGGAAGTATAGTGTTGCCAAAGAGTGGGTTAGCTGTGGAGTTTGGTTGTTGTTACCACAAACTGTACATAAAGATGGAAAACACATCTCAACCTCCTCTCCTTGCAAAAATGAAACTAAAATATCCCGGACACGGGTGCCGCCATGTTGTACTTTTGACGTCATTTCAGTTTGTTCTGTGGAGCTGCTGTCCCGCCAAGACACATGCTCCACCAATCGAAAGTCAGTCTCAGATGTCAATCATGATGTTTTTTGTTTTTATAGCATCAAATAACCAATTAAAAACAAAACTTATAGGCACTTGGACACACATCCGTGTGATAAGAGATACCTAAAATGACAGAAATCATCTTTGAGAAAAATCTATTTGACTTTTTAGTGTGGTCCATGTCCTGTCCACTAACATGCAGGAGGTGGGGTTTGTGATCTACACTATAGCCAGCCACCAGGGGGAAATCAAGGTGGTTCGGCGTCACTTGGACATCACAGTAAATTGCACCTCTGCGAAGTGCAAGTCCCTCTGAATGTAAAAATATGTGTATCACGTCTGAGGGGTTTAAATTTTGATGCAGAATGAAACCAGCTGCTAAGGGTTTTAAAAAGTACTTTAACTGCCTCCATGAGTGGTGTATTAGCATACATCTAACCTCCCCCTGTGTCAGAACACCCACATGCACCTGTGCCTCTCACCATCAATATCTTTGTCTCACATCTCTTACTCGCCACTCCCCTTGCATAGCAACGTTCAATATTCAGATACAATCTCCTCAAAGGGAAACAAAATGGCAAAGAAAGCAGGACAAAATAAAAGAGTATGAACCCAGTTGCTCAGGCAATGCCAAGCGTCCATCATCAAACCTTCCAACAAACCTTCAAGGTCCTGGGTTCTTTCTGTCCAAGAGTCTGTGCTCTGTCTCTCTTTCCTTTAGTCTTTTTTCTCCTATCCCTCCCTTCAAAAATAAATTATGAGAAGAAATGTGCAGCTCTCAGCACTTTCTTAAAGATCAGAGAAAGAAAAATGAAACATCTCCCTGCAAACTGTGCAAACTTTACAGCTGTGAAAGGTTGTTTTGTTCTTTTTAGCTTGGATTCTTCACTTGGTGATTCATACTTAAATCTCTGATCAGTCTGTTTTCCCCTCTGCTTATGTTGCGGTAATTACTCAGACATCATATACTGTATCATCTTACAGTCACAGGAGCTGCTTTCAGACGAGCACTGAACCCCAGACAATCTCCTGAAATTATCCACAGGGGCTGTATGTGAGAACACAAATCACAGAGTCAGAGGCCCCGGACAAGGAGAGTTTTTCCTGCCAGCTCGCCTCGTAAAAACTCTGGATTATGTCCAGGTGAGCCCATGTGAGAATACAGCCGGATGTTGAGAGATTTCACCACGAGCAAGTTGCGTGATTAATAACAATCGAAAAAAATCTCCGGATGAAAAAGAGGAGTCCCCCACAAGTAGAAGGTGCCGATGAAGATGTCAACTTGGAAAGACGAGATTTGGGAGTTTTGGTGATGAGGGATCGACGCCAGTGTTTATATACGTCATGTCCTGCCTCCTGCACGCAGGACGCAGAGGGAGGGGATGCAGAGACATTCAAACCTTTACAGACTCAGAAGGTAACAGAGTCTTTCCCCGTCCTTTCTTCATTTTGCAATGCTAATGCCGTTTGGCTCATCCTGCTAAACCTTCTTTCCTTTCTTTCATTAGAGTCATTAAAGTCTGAGAGAGAAACAAGAGACCTCGAAGCATTTCCTGAGCTTCAGCTGGGCCAGCCTGACCTCAGCGAGTACCGGGATTCCTCCTCCCCACGGGTCAAAAAGACAAATCCACACACATTTCAGTCTGAACTGTCACTGCTCTTGTAGCAATAGTGCCGCTCACATATTGGCAGGACAAACCTAAGTGAAAACACATGTTTGTGTAAAATGCAGAAAGCAGAGATGGAGCGACCGCCTCTCGCTGATACTGCGCATGTGAAACTGAAGACGATCGGATCTTTGCGTTCCAGGAGAGACGCGGCGGATGGAAACACCTCGAGGAGGTAAAAACAAACTGGGAATTTAAAAGAGAATGAAAACAAAAGTGTATCAAATGCCCACTGAGCATTATGCAGTCAACAGTGTCAATAAGTACAATAAACACAGGAAGATGTGGAAAAAAACATCCCCTCTTGAGAACCCTTTCACAATAAATGCAATACTGATAAAACAAAAGCTTTCAGAAAAACGTTTTTATCCATTTATTATTTATTTTTAAGATTTCTGTGGATTTCCTGTTCTGCAGAGTCACAGCGTTGTCCAGCTTCCTAACCTCTGATGGGCTCTGCCCTCTGACCTGTGTTGCCCTCTTTGACCCCCACACACAACATCTGGAGCGCTTTCAGCCAGCCATGTTCTTCCCTCGGGACACACATACACATACTCACACATTTGTAAACAGACACACACCACATGTGCACGGAAGGCTACACAACAGGACGGAAATTCACATGACATCTGCTTAATCTAATCTCAAACTGGCAAAGAAGCAAGTTAAACAAGTCTGTGTTGAAAGCCGGTGTGAGCAGAGGAGAATCCTTTCAAAGAGGTGACTCACTATCAGCAATCTGTTCACTGTTCAACGTGTTTTGTAATTTTAACTCTTGTGTCTGGGTGTAGACAAATATGTAAGAATGCTCTGATTGTCTGAGAAACCTTGTATCATCAGGTCAAAGCTACTTATTTGTTGAGTAGTATGAAGAGTGAGGCGTTATCATCGATGACCTGCACCTCACCTCAGTTTCAACTCGCTGTCTGTTCGCTATTCCCAGTTAAGAGAATAATGAGATAAAAGTTCAACAACACGATTACACGTATTAATCTTAATCCCACATGTCCCGCCTCAGTGGGAAGGGACACCTTACCTTCTTTGCTGCCTTCGATGGCGACCTCCTGGTGGGCTTCTGCACCTGGCCACTCAGCGTGAGCGGCTGCTTGGACACCGAGCCGTTCTCCCGCTTCTTGCCCGGGGTGGACGGGACTGAGGACGGGGACGGGGACACCGGGGGAGAGGACGAAGGGCCCGTCCCAACAACAGCCATCTCCTCTGTAGCCGTGAGGCGCAGACTCCGCAGACTTTCGTGTGTCTCATTGTCCACCACTAGTAACCTGGTCTCGTTGGCTATGGCTTTGATCCACTGTACCACCTGAGGGATGGGAGGGTAGGTTTTTTTGTAATTTACTGGTTGTAGGGTAAATGTTATGTACAATATTAGAGAGGTTCCAATACCAATACCAGCATCGGAAATGCCTCAGATACTGACAAAAATGCTGTGTCATCAGCAGGTACATAAATGTGACGATCAGATACCACGTCTTTGAACGATTTTGTGTGTTTTACCAAGATAAAATGCAACTTTCTTTGCCCAGAAATCACTTCTTCTTTGCTCTCTCCAAAACAGTTGCTGTACTACGACTGGCGAGTGCTGTTTTTAGAGAGCGGCAAAGAGGAAGCGATTTCTGGCTGTGTAGCATTAGCCAGAGCTAGCTAAAATGTCAGCGATTTGACAATATTTCAGTAAACGTTGACATGTATGTAAGACTTCAGTTTCAAGCTATATAAAGTAAGTAATTGTTGTGTGTTCCTGTAGGTTTACTCATTTGTGTTCTTTTTATTTTTTCAAATATCAGATTGTTACTCAGTTTCGGCCAATATGCAAAGCCCGGGTATCGGAATCCGTATCGGGAAGGGAATAATTGTATCGGAACATCTCTACACAATACTTATTATAAATGTGTTGTAAGTAAAAACTGTTGTGAGAGCATCAGACATACAAGTTACAGAGAAACCTGGACAGGACATGTTGGTGCTGATCTGCCTCTGCAAGTGAAATGATTATCTGAGCCTGCAGACCAGACCCCAGTGAAACAGGATATGACCATCATTTAATTCTCAGGGAGACTTTCTGTGTCTTATTTTTATACATATTTCAAGACATTTGCAGGATTGAATATGTAAACATACAAGTGTGGCCTGCTGATTGTCACCAGATGAGAGGAGTGAATATGTGGAACAACACACTATGACACTGATATCATCCAAAAGCAGACAGTGCTGTCAGTGCTACCTGAAGCTCTTTATCAGATTCAGTACATACCTGCTCAATCATAGCAACACGTAGCTCTGTGTGTGTGTGTGTGTGTGTGTGTGTGTGTGTGTGTGTGTGTGTGTGTGTGTGTGTGTGTGTGTGTGTGTGTGTGTGTGTGTGTGTGTTGAGAGTTTCACAACAGTTGATAACTTGACTAGTGGCTCCTCAGAGCTGGAGGAGGGTGGTCGTCCCATAGATGCACCCTCCAGCCCCGTGTGACCTGTTGATGTCCCCCCAGCTTGCACATGCGTCCTGTGGCACAAAAACCATCTACTCACCTGATGATGCGTCTCTTTCTCCACGTTCACTCCATTCACTGCCACCACTCGGTCCCCTGCGCGCATCCCCGCCGCTTCTGCGGGGGAGCCAGCCTCCACTTTGCGGATGAACTGTCCGCTCTTCCCTTTCTCGCCATGCAAGTGAAATCCATACCCGTTGTCCCCTTTAGCCATGACACAAAGCCGCGGTTTCCGCTCGCTGGCCATGTCGTTTTAAACCTCCCGCAGAGTTCAGTCAGAGGATGATGATCAGAACGCAAAGATGGGAGTTTGGGTTAGGGGAGCGGGCGCACGGCTAAACTTCCACAGAGCGAAAACATATCTGCCCATTACGCACGCACGGTCTCCCCCATAGTAGAGCAGCACACGCAAAAACACAAAGTCCTCAATTCTCAATGTTCTCCAGAGGAATAAATCCCACTGCGCTGAAAGAGGCAGCAGGGTTAAAACTTTAAAAACGATGCAACCGGTCCACCAGCTCGTGTGTGTTGGGTCCAAACTGACGCGCACCGCTGGCGACTCCAAAACTGATCGTGTCGCAGCGCGCACTCAGCCTGCAGGGGATCCTCAGCATCAATGTTACTGCAGACGTGTTCAAGTCGAGGAGATGACCTCTCCCTCGACGTTTATCATAACAACTGATCGGGGGGAAATACGCATTGACTCAGAGCCTACTGGAGTTGGCGCCCCGGTGCACCAACAGCACCATCTACCTGCAGCCAGGCTACCTGTTGGTTTCTCAGGGGGAGCTGCAGTGTTCAGGGCAGAGAGGGAAGATTCAGAATGATGCAACAGTGTCCCCGGGTGGTGGGAGACTGGTAAGTGAAGAAAGTCCTTGTATAAAATGATGATGGCACCACAGTTACCATGAACCTTGCAAAATGTATAAGTAAATGACCAAACCGTATTTTCCAACTGTAAGTATTTTATGAAGTTTTAAGTCTTATAAATTAATGTCAGAAGAGTGCATAAGTGTCCCTGTTCTATACAGTAGAACTGTAAGCTGAATGTGTGTATATATGTTTAAAACAAGAGAGACTCATAAGTCCAAAAATGAATATGAAGATTTAAGAGTAAAGTTAAATATATATAATAATAAATAAATCGAAGTAATTTGACTTTCCCAGGGAGTAGAACTATGAATTAGTTACTTCAGATATGTTTTTATCAGCTGACATTAGATGGAAAGTTCAAAGTGTTTATTTTTGTGGATCACAAGATGATCATAGTGTGTAATCACCTCAATCGTAAGAATTGTTGTTTTCTTTACCCTCGAATGGGCCCTTTATATTTAAATACTTTATATTTACATCGGGAGCGGGTCCTCTCTAAGGAGGCTGCCATGTTTTTTACAGTAGCCCAAACAGGACAAACTAAACACCTTTTGAGTTTTTATAACAACTGAAGGCTTCCACAAATTCTCCTTCATGATTGGAAGGGGAGGGTGAGGTGAGGGCTATTCAGCTGCAACATGCAACTTCACCACTAGATGTCACTAAATTTACACACTGAACCTTTAAAGAATCTCAAACGAGAGTGAAGCTGAGGTCAGGAGGAGCGATTAACCTTTCTGTGCAAGGGGAGGTGTTTTGAAGGGGGAAGTTATTTAAGGCCTGGGTGTGTCCAGCCAAATCCATGTGGCCATGCACCAGTAAGTAGTTTGATTGTGTCAATTGTTTGAGAATTAATTTTCTATTCTTTTTATTATGATTATGTATTCTGCACCCTAACTTACTTATGTTTTTGATGTCCATTAGCCCCTAGTGTTTGTCGATGCATGAAATGAATTAGTTTCTGGTGCATTTGTTGTCTTAATAGATGCATGAGTAATGTTAGGTATATTTCTTCGTTTTATTTTTGTAATGACACACATGGTCATGGGTTAATCTGTTGTTTATTATCCAGACATCATCCATTTATTCAACATCCATCCATTCATTCATCCGTTCCAACAACAATCCACCTTGTGGTATCAATATATACTTATTGACTCAGTCACCTTTTTAGATAACTACCTGAATTTGATCAGTGTCCTCAGGAGGTTTATAATTGTGTCGTCTGTTTCAGTCGGTGTCCAGACAAGCTGGTATGATGTGTCTCCCTGCTGGAAGGCCGGCGTCCAACAATCATCCTTATTTTATTTTATTTTGCTGCTTTTATCCTTTGTGTGGAACAAAGGATTGTTTCCTCTTATGCTTTGCTCATTCTAAGTTATCACTAATAAACAGTTTTCACTGTCTGTTCACTTTTTTCAGGGTCTCTTAAGGGGAGTGGCCATGTCGAACATCTTTAAAAGTCCGTGGATGAGAAACTCAGAAAGTGCTGACGTGGACCACAAGAGGTCAGCAGTGCAGTTTTAAAGATGATGTGCATTTAGGAATTTCACCACATGAACCAATTTAGTCGAAAATCCATGGTGAGCTTTCATATCTTGCTGTTAGTAGTAACAGACATGAATACAATATTAATGACTTTAAGGAAGTTCAAATGTAACATAATTACTTTGTGGATTTGACTCTGCTCAGTAATGTATATAATGATGTTGAGCTTCAGTTACACAACAGAATGAGAATCCATGTGTTGCCTGTCTCAATGTGAATAAAACCCTTTGGAAGAAAACTGTCTTGTTTGTGATACGGAGACGAACATGAGGTGTTTACGGAGCTCATCACCTTTCGTTACCTGGCAGACACTGAAACAAGCAAAACAAGCTCAGCAAATCTACTGTTAACACAGCACCGGTGAAGTATACAAATACTTATATGTAGGTACTGGGGGAACAAGATGTGAAGTGATGGAATATTAGGGGTTATGTTGTAGTTATTTGTTATCTACTAGATCCCTATTCTATTGTAACAGGGTATGGATTATTACCCACTGAGAAAGAATCTGGATGTTTCACGGATGTGAGCCACTTCAGGCAATGATGCTGCTCTCCCAGCCGTCTTGTGGCCTGCACAGAATGGATGTGAGCTCACAGTTGCTAACTTGAAAATCAGCCCAAACATCCCCGAACAAATTATTTCTTTATAATTTTGATGGGGGCTGTTAAAATGTACTGTGTGTTTTCACGGCCACACCAACTTTTAAACACTTAAGTTGTTTTTTACCTTAAAGCTACACCTGCCATCATCGGGCAGAGTTCATCCGTCCTAGATGTGCCCTTTGTGTCTCGGATGTAAATCACATGTTTTAGGTTTTCTCCCGGTGTGTAGTGTTGGACCATACAACTCCTCCATCTGGACCTTTTACAGCTCTGTGCACATTCATTCTTTCAGGGTAACTACATGCAGGCTGTAATCTAAAGCATTGTTAGATTCCCTCTTTGTTGCAATGTATGCTAATATAAATGGTTTATTTTGTGGCAGTCGATGACAAAATACATTGAAATTTGCCCCACAATAGATGCAGCTTACAGGTTATGTCCATCTTACCAAAAGGGCCAGTGCAAATCCAGTTAGATCCAACAGCATGTCTTTATTATTTGATACCATTTATTATCATTGTGGCATCCCACAGAGCTTCCTGTCCACAGTCACTGGCTCCACTGGTCCAGAGCATCATTTCCTCTATTAGCTCCTCTGGGGAACACACACACAAGCAGATCAGTGTTTGTCTGCTCTGGTGTCGTGATTTATTTTCACCCACTCGCTGATAAATGGTCTCATCTTGATGACTTTTCCATTTCGTACATCAGTTTTCAGGCAGGTGGAGACGGGAAGGATCATTTTCAGCAGTACAGCGCAGATTGTATTCAGCAGCGTAGATGAACTGCTGCCTCTGATTGAGTACAACGCTTTAACCCGCGAGGTTACGAATGCCTGCAGATGTTGATGATACTATGACCTTTTGCTGCTTTGGGAAAGTGATGGCGGGGGGGTTGTCGGTCGTTTGTCAGCATGTTGCTCTGCCACCCACTGACACTGCTTGATTAACAGCGAAGGTGTTGGTCTCAGTTTCTCTGTGTTTATATTTAAGAAGACGGCGGCTGCCATCAGGGGGGGAATCCCCAGGAGAAAATCCAAGTTAAGACTTTGTTGAAGCTGTCAAAGCTTCAGCTGAACGATTCCATAAGTCAGCAAACACACAGGACACACACAGCGTCCGCAGCAGGCTGATGACAAATCGTAGACAAAGCTCTGCAGGTCAGTTTAGCGCCACCAAAATAAATGCTTGAATTCCTTTCTTCACCACCTCGCTAAATGACACGTGGTTTATTTGGTGAGAGATTATAATCCTCTCTCTGCTCCGCTTGTGTGTCTCGCTGACCTCACCTCGATCTCACTGAATTCCCAGTGTCAACAAACACAACTTGTGGGTCACACACTCCACCAGTCGTATATATTTTGGGACAAACCCATTTTCTCAGTTCATGTAAATGGTTTGTGTTTATGTCGCGCTTTTCTAGTCTCACCACTCAAAGAACAGTTTCACCACTCAAGCCAATCACACAAACATTCATACAGCTTGTTTGTGTGCAGCACTTTCTCTATCACACATCACTAACCAATGCCAGCACAGCGTTCAGTAACAATTTAGAGTTTAGTATCTTTCCCAGGGACACTTCGGGAAAATGCAGAATAACCGATAGTGTGTTACAGGTGTTATGACTTTCCTTGTGTCTCACTTATAACTTTAAGTGACTATAAGCCGCGGCTCTAGAACTATTTACCTGCTGTAAAATCATTGCTTAATTTTAAGAAATTCTTTTAATACCAGATTTTTAACTGTTTTAACGGATGCAGTTTGTTTTTTAATATTTTCTCTTAGATATGTTTCTTATCTTTGTCTTTGTCTTTGTCTTCTTCTTCTTCTTCTTCTTCATAATATTATTATGATTGTTATTATTATGTCTTTTAGTCATGTTTCTTATTTTTTGTTTTGTGTTGTTTTGCTCTCTTTTGTTTTATTCCCGTGTATTTTGTAAAGCACTTTGTAACCTTGTTTACATAAAGTGTTATTATTATTTATCATTATGTCTCATGTCTCTCTTACACTCAATATTATCTGCCACTTCAAACAAGTCAGAGTGATTTCCTGGAGGTGATACTGAGGCCAGAACACAGCCAGTGCATTGCATGAATTGATTTAAAATACCAGTTATTTCACTTGACATCGAGACACATGGAGCAAAAGCAGAATGACCACTAACACAGTGGTAACCAGAGGCCACAGAAGACCCAGAGTGTGTTTCTACCCCCACAGCCTGCCATGGAAACAGGTTGTCTGTAAATACACGTGGAATAAGGGCTGAGAGGGAAAACACAGAATGGGTGATGGAGGGAGAACAAGGAGAAGACACACAGCTGAGTTTCTGAGGAACAGAGAGATTAGAGCAGCAGAAAATGAAAAACCTCAATTACAACCTTAGATTTATTGAATCACATCCAGTCAATTATCTATGTGACATAACATATTTCCATCTAAACAACAATGGAATCTGTCCTCTTACCGGTTTAGTGACTGCAACACATAACTGCACAATATGTCTCAAAATGTGCATTTGACCTAAATTCATTATGGCTGCTTCAGACACTTTGGCCACAGGGAACCTTGGCCACAGGGGGAAAAAAAGCCTGTCTGAAATTAGTGCTGGCTTTCTGTCATGCGAACCTTTCTTACCTCTCCATGTGATGACAACACAGTGTTATGTGTGACCAATTTATAAATACTATGGTTATACATGTTCCTTGACCCTCAATGACAAAGGTTACATTGGCTGAGGATGCGGATATCTATGCAGTCTCTCACACAGGCGTCTGCTTTCTGCACTTGAACAGGCAGTTCTTTGAAAAGACTTACGTAAAAATGAAGTTTATTTGGAGGCTTCAGGTTTGCACACAACACGTTGGTTTGCAAAACCCCTTGTTTCCTTGAATCTCTCCCAGAATTTCCCTTTAGGATGTATTTGTTTCCAGATAATGATAAAGCAGTAAGAGGAGTATATTATGAATAGATTTGCATAGCTGTTTCATTTATACTGTATGTGATATCAGAATGAGAGAAATGGAAACAAGAGCCAGCAATGGTGGAAGGTCTATGGACAAATATTTACCCCATTTTTAGGCATTTTAACAAGTTCAAAGTATCTAAAGCTTTGAGGATGCTGAATAAGCAATTTTGATAAAGAGGTTTTAAATTTCCAATTAAAATAAACAACACATTTGTTTTATTTACCATTTTTATTATAATATTTGTATTCCAAATCTGTCTGAACAGCAAACTTAAAGATGGGAACCAATTTAAAACAAGGTGTGTACGTATATTTACTATACTTTGGACAACATGCACAATATAAACTGTTTAATGACACTGTTACATTTATTAACATTGCTAGATCATTATTCTGGGGGAAAACAAACAAACAAACAAAACCCCACCACCAACAACGAATAAAAGTTAGCTCACATGGAAACTGGAAACTGTCTCTCTATTCTGTGCTCGCAACAGATTTTCTGATTGTAAATGTTTTATTTCGGTGGTAAGTCTAAGTCCTAGAGTCATAACACGAAATAAATCCACATTTTTACCAGTTGCCTGCTCATTGGGAAAAAAAATACACTTCTTCATCTTCTTCCTCCGTCTGATGAATGTTGCATAAAACATTTACTGCAAAATCAAACTAAGACATTAGCTAAAAATCTGAAAAACAAGACAGAGACAACGACATTCAAGTGTAAAGCTGCCAACGTTCTGTTTCAACTGGAAATATTGATAAAGTGGCTCAATCTGAAACATAAACCTGACATAATGTTCATAAATCACAGCAACAATACGAGATGGATGCACAATAAAAGATCATAATCACATAACTATGTTAACATTTTTAGTTATGTAAGAGCATCATGAATCCGCAGTCTGTTCAAAATTATCATTTTAAAATACACAGTGTTTCAAACAGAAATACCTCGTATCCCTATTTCCAGCTTTTCGAATGACCTCAAATTTACCATAAACATTGTGGACCTGGTCTTTTCTTGGCTCAAGTTACAACAATGGAGACGCAACAGTGTTGTCCAGCACATTCCCAATGATGTGGGCATCAAATGTCAGCCTCAACAGTCCAGTCAGGCCCAGATAAACGGTGAGTGAGGACATGACATGTTGCAGAGGATGGAAAACGATCACTCCGCCAATGACAGCGGTCAGCAATGTGAGGGAGCAGGAGATATTACCAACAGACACAACCAGCAAAAAAACATTTGTTATGACAATCAATACATTTCAACCAGCTTTACAATAACCTGCAGAACAGTTATCTCTCTGGCTGTAGGAGGTCAAATGAAATACTGTACATTCTCCAATCAAAGCAGATCAGACAACAGGAACTCTCACTAAAGTATGATCAAATACAAAAATGAATGAATGCCTGTTTCACAATAAAAGTCTGGTTATACCTAAAGCTTTTTGAGAATGTACAGGATTTCATGACTTTTGAGAGCATACATCAATACAGAAACTTTGAGGCCTACAATGCAGTCAATATAGTAACAATACAAACACATAGGGCCTGATCTACTAAAGGTTTGCACGTGGAAAAACGTGTGCAAACCTTGATTTCACCCGCAAAAAAACATGCAAGCTGATCTACTAACGGTGCAGAATAACACGCGCTGTCCATTTAGTACGTTTGCCTTAATCAATATGCAATATTGGGCATTTCTTCCCGAGTGCACAAAATATTGGGAGGCGTAGATGCAAATACTTTAATTTAGCCCACGCAATGTGATTTACAAAGCCGGAAAATAACTGCGGGGATTGTGACTGCGTCTATATTTAGTACGTTTGAAAGGTAGGTGCTAATCAGCACAGCGTTGTTAATATTACTTTGCTGTAGCTCAACAACATGTTTGTTTGCCTCTTCCACTAACACCTCCAATTCCATGGCATTAAATTTCGCTTTGCGCTTGCGGTCACTCTGCTCTCCTTAAAAGTCCATGGTGGAAACCAGTAACACACGCAAAACACTTATTTAAATATTAACCATGTTTGCACCTGTTATGCAATTATTGTTAGTAGATCACCTGCAAAACGGCCATCAACAAAACGTGAAATCTGTTGTAATTCACACGCAATTTAGCACTTTTTATTTGGGATCTTAGTAGATCAGGCCCATAGAGTACAAACAAAAATGCTTAGTGATGAACGCTGTAAGAAGTTTTCTCTCCAGGGTTTCTCCTCTGGTCCTTTTTAAGAAATGTCCCAGTCAGAGAGGAGGGATCAGCATTAAAGACTGGACGTACAGAATAATAAAGTATCCAGGGGTAAACTGTCTGAGCTCCATGTGGTAGTTACCACACCGGTACATGGCGGGTCGCAGCGTTCACTGACCATCCACTGCTGTTGTTGAGGTGAAAGGCTCCTTGTCAAGGCTGTCAACAACCTCCATCTGGACAGACTGAGGAAACACACACAGACATTGTAGGGCACACTTTAGTTGAGCTTTAGTATGAACAACTTAGCGTTCAGTATTGGATGCCTGCCAATCAGAAATAAGTTGAGCTGGATGCTCAGATACCTCTATCAGTGTATAGAAATATAAAACTTTAAACTTTCCAATTTATTAATTTTCTATTTTTCCATTTTCTATATTTTTATTGATTTTATTTGATTTAAAAAAACATTGTGGTTTACCTTGGGTGCGGCCTGTCTGCTTCTCATCTGGTCCGTGGTGCTGACGCCATTTGGTTTGTAGAAGCAGAGCACTTTCTGGAAGCTCTGCTTGAAGTTGTCGGAGAGGAAGCCGTAGAGGATTGGATTGGCGCAGGAGTTGACATAGGTGAGGATGACCAGGAAGAAGTAGACTGTGACGGTGGAATTGCTCTCAGGGATGATATAAACCAGGTTGACAAGATTGGCAGTAAAGAAGGGCAGCCAGCAAAGAACAAACACCAACACGATGATCACCACCATACGCGTCACCTTGCGCTCCGACCTCCGCCGCTTAGTCAGGCCTGCACGCACACCGGCAGACCTCACCTGAAACACAGATGGTGGATTGGAAAGGCTTTGTGAGATCATGAGAGCAGAACCTCGCTGGAAACATATAACATTTTCAATTGACACAATCAAAAGCAGGAGTCCTGGTTTATCTGACCAATTACCTTGATGACAATGATCAGGTAGCAGAGGCTGATGACAAAGAGTGGACAAAAGAAGCCCAGGATGGATGTGTAGAGGATGAAGACAATGGACCACAAATCATTTGGATCAGGCCAGGTCACGTTGCAGGTGTAAAAATTATCCTGTACATCCGAGTAAATAGTGACTGGCAGCACGATCAGGAAGGACACAACCCACACCATGCCATTGAATACCTTGGCCACCTGTGGCTTCCGCCATTTGGAGCTGCGAATAGGATAAACCACGGCCAGATAGCGATCAATGCTCATTACTGTTAGGCAAAAGGTGGAGCTAAACTGGCTCATGGCGTCAGCAGTCATGCACACCTTGCAGAAGAAATCCCCGTATGGCCAATAGGAAAGTACACTATTAGTGCCAAGGAAGGGAATTCCCAAGATGTAGAGTTCGTCCGCCAAGGCTAAATTGAGGATGTACATGTTTGTTACAGTTTTCATCTTGGCGTAGCGGACCACCACATAGATGACCAGCGTGTTACCCAGAAAACCCACGATGAAGACGATGGTGTAGATGACAGCGGTGACCACGCTGAAGGGCATTGGCGCAGGCGCCTCTGAGGAATTGTTGTTGGTGTAGTTGGGGTAGATCTTGGAGGAGGTCCTCGTGACGTTCTCAGATGTCGACGTCCAGTTGAAACCGTCCATGTTGAAGGAGGGAGTGCTGATGTCCGCTTTGATTACAGTAAGAAGTAGCTTACAAGAGAAAAGACAGATACAAACTACAATTATTATGTGGGATACATTTCAACAACCAATAACTGAAGAGATGCTCTACTGTTCTGTACATTTCTGCGACAGAGAATTTCACCCTACCCACTGACACATGGCCGCTCTTGGCACGATGGCCATTTTTACCAGGAGAGAAGAAAACTGTTCCATTGAACTGTCTGGGCAAGGGGTCAACATTAATATCTCTTAATAGGAAGTAGCACTTTAGAAGAAGACATTAGTTGAGCAGGTCTCAAATATGTTCTCTGTCATTGAATTAGATTTCCTAAACGGAGGGAACAAAACCCTCGGAGTGCTGGAGTGCAGTGCAGGCAAATGTACATGGGGACAAGACGTATTTCGCAAAGGTTAATGACTTTGTAAATCCTGTCTGTATACAAGTGGAGACAAGTTCTTCACTGGGGTTCAAATGTTGTGAATTACTCTTATCATTTGTTTCCAAGTCGGGTCCATGTGTGGTGGAGACTGAGAGCAGAGTTCTACGGAGAAGCTTCTGTTGAAAGAAGAAGTTTTGCCACACTGTGCGTAAAGATTCAACAGGAAGTGAAGAGTAACACAAAGACTTTGCAACAACAAATGAATTGTCAACTTTGGTCGAGGTGACTTTCGTGCGCCTGGATCTGTGTCCTTTGGCCCCCATTTAGATTTTTCCAAATCATTTCCTTACTTGTTTATTGTAATAAAAATAAAGGTTAGCATTCACCCGTGTATTTGACGGCCTGCAGGTTTGGAAAATAGTTTGAGGATGGGATTTGATCTTTTCATTGAAGTGTAATTACTTTCTGCAGTTCAAGCTAAAATGAAAAAAGATATACGTTTTCAGGCAAACTTTAAAAAAAAATCCTTAAGTGTTTTAAGAAGGGGGGCAGCGCACGTCCTCACCTTGTGGTCGACCTGAAATAATCATGACAATCATATAACTGTCAGGTGTCAGACATTGCAACCCGAGGCTGAGCAAACGTGTTGTACAAATAAACGGTGTGACGCGCAAATTCACTGAACCGCGCTCCAAAACACGGGAGTGACGCGCAGCCCGCAGCGTGTTGTTGGGAAAACAAACACTCCGAGTCCCCTTCAAACTGCATCGGGCTTGACATTTTTCTCTAACAAACGATAACAGCTATAGCCCACAGACCTGGGAACCAATTAAATAATGCCCGGGTCATTAAATGTGAGGTTAATACATACAACTGTAAGCGTAGACCCACGCATCCTCTGTTGGGGAAAAAAACACTAAAATAAATATGATGACAAATACATTTTAAATATTTCACGCCCACATCTTTATCCAACACATCAGGAGATTCAATATTATTTGATAAACACATTTCTTTCCTCGTTAATGCTGTGAGATTCTTTGATGGGATGCCACCTACCTGTGCGCTCCCGTGCGCCTTTTCCTCTCCGCTATGCGCTGCTGTGATGCGCGTCTCCTGAAGTATTCACACGTTGCGTGAGGTTAAAATCAAACTGCGTCGCTCCTGTCACCTCAGAATCCAGCTCAGACTTAACTTTTCATGTTGACGCATTTTCTTGATGACAGCACGATTAAATCTCCATCACCAGCGGCGCATGTATGGCACGGTATGTTTAATTCTCCAGGATTTACCCCTCACAGTTCAATTCTGAAGGGAATCCTCTGCATGGTGAAACGCCGTCCTCAGCTCCTAGCAAGTCAACCACAGGGTCTTTATGTGCCTCCACGCACTGCCAGTATTTATATGGAGAACGTCACCCAAGCAGCCTCTGAATGTCCCACCCATTCACCTCACAGCCCAAACCACTGTACTGCCTAAAAGCGCACACTGCAGCCATCTTTTCCTTTCTCTTCTGTTCCTGTGCAGCAGAGACTTTAGCTGAAGTCTTCCAGTCAATCATGAAAAAGATACTGATTTTAACTTTCCTTGCTGTATGTGAGAGACAAAGAGGATAGACAGAGGAGACATAGAGCAATGCCCATATCCAACCTTGGGAATGAACCACCTTAGTGGTGGTCTGGGGGGCACCTGAGTCAGAGAGAGAGAGGAATTAGGATGAAGTGGGAAAAATGGGGATGAGAGGATGAGATTGAGGGATTTGATGGTAATTGTCTGGGAAAGCTGACGACTTTTAAGCAATTAGCTCCACGTTGTTGCCATCCAGGTCAGTGCCGTGTTAACAACAGGCTGTCACACACAAATGCTTTAGTTATATGTGTTTCAAACCAATCTGTTAAACAGGTAAAAGAGATTTGTGTGTGCATGTATGTGCGTCTGTGAAATGCATGCACCAACATGTGTACCTGTGTGTGTGTGTGTGTATACACAACAGTACATACTATATTCCTGCATTTTCCATCAGTGTCAAGCATCAAAGGGGTTGATAAGGGGCAGCGGGAGGTTGATGACGTCTCACACTATGTGGGTCCTGTTTGACTGGTTCCAACAAGAACAACTGGTCATATTTATGAGACTGGTGAGTGAAAACACAGTCACACAGATGTGTGTGCGAGGCCAAGATAATAAAGTGGTTAACTTACACTGCGTATAATACCAGGCCTCATTTTCAAGGTGGCGCACACAATAACATTTCTGTAATATCACAGAAATTTGTCAATAATTGTGAATCTTTTTGTAACTGAGAAGGTCAACAAAGCCAGTTGCCATTATTGAAATAAAAGGTCAAGTGAAGAAGTCAAGACAAAGAATCTGCAGCAAATGTCAAACACTGGTGAATATCAGTCCCCTAAACATGCCTGATTCTTTTTCATCAAGATCCATGAAAGTGTTGCAAAAGACAAATGTTCACGAAAGTGAAAAAATGGATCCACACAATGTAATGTGTAATGTGTTCTTTCCTGACCCACACTGTATCCAAATCTTATTGTCATCTGTCCTGTAGTGTTGCTCAATCTTGGTGACAGGCAGACAGACAGACAGGCAGATGAAAACATAACAGCCTTGGTGGGGGTAATTAAAAACCATACATTTAAAAGGTCAAAACTAGAATAGCACTCAGACCCCATACCTCCACCAAGGCCAAATAAATCTATACAGGCTCTCAACAGAAAAATAACAGGGGAAAAGAGGTTGTCTGATAATCCAAAAAGTCTCCAAACTGCCTTTTTAAATTTCCAGATACAGCAGCTCATCTTTATTACATTATACAGCAGTGATCTAATTGCATTGTTAGTCTCATCTGAACTAATCTATAGAGCTAAGTACTCCCACACTGCGTGCACAAGCCATCAATGATGCATGACAGTCTACTTACACTTTCACATGAAAAGTAATCACCAATACACATTCACAGTAGTGGCACAAGCATGGATATTATTGTTTTCAGCTCTTTATATCTTTAAATGATGTCACATGGTTCATAGTTTTAATTGTAAAAATGTTGTTTATTAGATACGGACGTGAGTTGTTTTCTTGAATATGATTTAATTTCACGTCTGTATCGGCAAAATGTTCAAAAATCTCTGAGAGAATCAGCCCAGTTCCTTCTCCCAACTTTCTCTCCCTTGCTCAGATGAGTCACACCGGCTTCAGGCAGTTTTCATGCAGCTCTCGCCTTTCCATATAAAGCTTCCTCTCTGTGGGCATGTGCAGGGAGATTATGTCGAGGCGGTGTCAAGAATTCCGGCAAGGATTGATTGAGCACAGAAGTGCAAGTCTTGGTGGCCCAGAGGAGCTGTCGTGTGTGGGGACTGAAAGTTGTTTGTGTGCTTGAGTGTGGCGCTAAGGGGCTGATTGGAGGTGTAAGAAGGACGAAGGTAATGGAGGTGAGGTCCAAAGGGGCGATTCTGTGGCTCACACTACGGGCTGAGGTCAGAGGATGAAATAAACTTCTAAAAAACTAAATGTGTCTGTTGTGAAGCTGTTTTAATAGTCAACAGTGACTGCATATGAAAATAGACGCTGGGTCCATATTGGAGCCAAAGGGGAAGTGCCTGAAGCCTGTGTTCCGTCTGTGAGAAAATGACTTCTAACTTGGTTTATAACGTCATAAACATCTGAGTTTATGGCCTCAATCACTAGTTTCTAATTATACTTAATGCAGCATGATGTTCAGTTTATAAACCATGGTCCCATTTATTGTTAAATAGACGCTAAAGCACGGTTCGCATTGTGGATACCATGTTTGACAGCAATGTCATAATGATTGAGTGTATGTATTTCAATTACATGTGATTTTATTAAATAAAAAGTATTTTTTAATGTATATATTTATGTAGTTTTTTTTTCAACATGATAGAAAACACTTAATAAAATGTGACCCTTCACATTGAACTTATGTGATGAAGTTAGATGGAATTTGAATATGTTACTTAAATACATAAAGTCACCGTTTTAGGCTTTGTTATCTTTTTGAGTGTCCCCGAGCTCTCAGTCAGGCTCCACCCCCTGCTCCTCCAAATATGGTTACTTCCAGTTTAGAAAAAACCAAGATGTCGCCGGCCAAAATGCCAAACTCGAGGCTCCAACCTCAAAATATGGAGACAATAACTGAAACATCAATGATTCCTTTGCTGAAGGCATTTGAGTGTTTGCAGGTTTTCGTTTTCATTCGGCTCAAAAGTTATTACACCCCCACTCACAAACCCCTTTTTTTTACTTCTACGCAGGGCCATCATAATTAGGACATTATGACAAGACATGACACTATGTGGGTGAATGAAGAATAGATTTTCCCAAAAAAGACACTTCATTAAGCATCTTGGCGTCATTCTTTTTTTATGGAAGTGACAGCCTGTATTTACCCCCCCGCAGCTGGGCCACGTTCTTTCAATGTGGATACGTGACGTAGCTTGACGGTTGATGGTTTGACACTGCAGACCTGTGTTTCACAGTTCTTTAAAGCTGTCTGGACTGATTGTCCAGTTTGGGGTTCTGCGTATGAGTCGAGCTTCACCAAACGTTGAATAAACAGGTGAACAGATCTTTGTGCAGCAGAGGTGGCGATGCGTCAGGGTTCTGCAGACAGCGGCCTGCAGTCTGTCTTTATTTTCCTCTGCTTGATTCCTGCAGGTCACTTTTTATAGTGTCAGAAAGAAAGCTGCAGCCAGCTTCACCACAGGCCAAACAGACAGCCTATCGCAAACAAGCAGGTTAGAACTCTATTATTGTAATTAATTAAATACAGCACCAGCTAATACAGAGTTCCACTTTCAAATCAATTCACTTTGATGCAGCTCTTAAAAAACCCAGTAAACTACACTATAATTAGACTTCACATGCTTTTCAAGGTATGTGCATTTTTTCCCCCTGTCACACTTTTGAAGTAGCCCCAAAAAATTGGCGGTAATTAATTTTCACAATGTCCAGAAAGGGGTTGAGCGCCTGTGATTGCTGCACAGTTGAGTCAAAGGCCACTAATTAGAGGAGAAGTTTAATGGAAGATAATGACCATAAAAAAGGAAACAGAGTAGGTGTGAACATGAGTGACTCATACAGCGCTTCCCTTTTACAGCTATAGTCATCTGCTGGACTCACCTCAGTGGATCCCATTAGGGGCTCAGGCAAGGATGTTTAAAAACTGCTTGGGCTCCAGGGACATGTATCATGTCATCCACTACTACATGCACATATAGGCAACATGTGTAATTGCATGGATATACACACAAAGGAATTAAAAGATTGAGAAAAATACTGGCTGATTTCAGCCCAGACAATCAGATATTTAATTTAAAATGCAACTTAGACTCAAGCAGCTTTGACATGTTGCCACTGTGCTCTGGTAATTCTACCCTGGTCGGCCTGAGTGGGAATTAAATTCAAAGATCACATTTAGTTTCTTCACCATGAGCCTGATTTAATGGGACGTGAGAGGCGATGCGTCTTGTCACTTATTGTCCCAAAGGGAACCTGCATTATTTTTGGACAATAAGGATGAAGTGTTTTTTTTTTTTTTCTTCATCGCAGAAACCTGAGGTGACTCTTAAAATGAGTAAGAGGATTGTTTTTCTTTTTTGGTTTGTAAGGACAAAATCTATCGGATGTTAATTGTTGATGAGACAACACAGAGTCTTTTATTCAGGTTTCTTCTTTGTATAAATCAGCCATCATTATCAGAATATTGGTATTAATGAAGGAAGGAAGGTTTGTTGCTTTTATCGCATACTTGAAATAGCTGGAAATATCCTCAATCCTCTCTGTCCTTGGTTTTAGCTCAGTCAGCCATGGGTGGAGCATCGGTTTTAAAAGTGGGGGGGTTCTGAGGGTGGTACATGAGCCCTGTATACCAAGGACCCCCAAACTGATGGAGAGATGGAGCAGGGACCCCCTACTATATATATTGTATAAAATTGTGTTTTTATACACAAGTTTTAGAGGTCCTCCTCTTTGTGTACAGGAGGCTTGGAGGGACAGGTCTAGGCTAGTCTCGTGCTGTGAGTGAACCGGGGCCCAGCTTGAGAGAGCTTTTAGAAAACTAGCCGGTGGTTATACAGAGGTATTAAATAGTCATGTTTATAAAGAGATAGTGAATTAAAGTCAACTAGAATTGCAGTTGTACACCTCTGCCAACATTGTGCAGTTTCAGTGTACATACATTTTTATTCCAGATTCATAGGAAGAAAGATGTTTTTTGTCCCTGCTGCAAATCCAAGTCAGAGCAGACGCTGCCACCTGCACTTTGCTGCCTTGTGCGACAGACTTCTGATGTGCTCTGTCTCTCTGACGGCACTGACATGAGAAGAAAAGCAAAGGTTCCACGCTTCAGTTATTCTCTTCACTCACACAGATTGGTTTACCGGGTGGCACAATAGCTGCAGGATTACAGGTGAGACTTGGGTGACGCACTTTTAATTGTCCCATTGGTTAAGAAAAAAGAAAAAAAAATGATGCCCTGCACTCATGAAAAGAAGCCAGGTAGGAAAAAAAGAAACGTAACACCTTGACACAAATCCAGCTCCAAATGCAGGAGCTGCTTGTTGATTTGATTTTTTTACTTTTCCCACGTATCCTTCCAACATCTGGAAACCTCATACTGCCTCTATCCTGGCTCTCCCTTTTCCGTTTGTCTCTCTTTCATCAACTTCCCCGTCCTTGTTTATTCTCTCTCTTGTTCCTTCTCTTCTCTTCCTATCTCATCTTTCGTTGGCTCCACTGTTTGCCTTTGTCACTGGTTATGTCCCACATCCACTGTTTATCTGTTGTCAGCATGGATGCAACCATTTGGGAGGATATTCATGAAAAGGAAAATTGACCAACAAATCAATGACTGTGGTCACATGATCTGCAGTACACTGATCGTACTCTGACTAAAACACGGGGGTGGACACCAGTTTTTCATGACAAATAAAATAACTGAAAAAAACGCTTTGCTTATTTTTGTATGTTGTCAGCTGATTAACGTTAAATGTTAGAGAGATTTTGTTTATTCATTTTGGACTGAGCCAGGCTGCCTTCTTACCCCTGTCCCTGTGCTTGTGCTGAGCTGACATCCTGCTGTCTGCAGCTACATATTTCTGGTACACACATGAGAGAGGCATTTTATCTCTCAGCAAGTGAGCAAAAATATATATTTCCAGGAAGATTGAATTATTCCTTCAGTCAGAAACTTGCAAAAGCCACAAATGAAAAGATAAGAAGCACAAATTCGAACTCAGTGTCATAAACCAAAGTGAGCACTCAGTATTATTACCTTCACTATTTGACCACGCGGCATATCAGGATCCAAAGTTCCACCAGGATATTTTTTTATTTTTATGACAGTGATACAGTTTAATCATTTACCAACTAACACTGTACAAATATTGGTAAGCCGGTATTTAAATATAGTTAGTTTGCATTTTTGATGAACAGGGTTTGCAGAATAATCATTGAAGTCAGCATTTGCATCATTTCTCAAAGAACAAGAACATTATTAAAGTTTACAAAATGGCCTTTTCACTATGATTCAGAAACCTTCTGTTTTCAGTTGATGTTTGATTTGACGAGCAGCAGCTTTACTGGTTGCTAGTAAAGAACACAAGGCATATGGAGTAGGCAGTGTCCAGGGTGTAAACAATGAAGTTGAAGATCGTCATGAAGGTGACCACCACCAGTTTATCCCAGGCACAAAGGTGGCCACAGTTGCCGGGTCTCGGATTGCTATGGAGGCTGTACAGCGGCCAGATCACCATCGCTGTCGCGTACATCACTGCTGCCAAAATATTGAAGACGACCACCAGCTTGTCAAATGAGATTGGAAAAAAAGAGGTCATTTGTCCAAGGGTGAGCAGGATTATGATGATGGAAAAGATGAAACACAAGGAGTACACGGCCACGCACCACTGCAGCGGCGGGGAGTTCACGTACTGTTTGCTCTCCAGGGACGTGTAGATGAGACAGGCGATGAAGGTCTCCATAATCTTCATTATACCGGACAACGTGGAGAGAAACCCGCTGTTCTGTCCGCAGGGGCGAAGGCGTGTCAGGACCACCTCGCCGGCATACACCCCGAAACAGACCCAGGACACCACAGACGCACCGATCTGACAGTAGCAGGTCGTGCAGGTGAAAAATGTGGGGTAAATGATGGAGGTGGCCAGGAACATGAGGCTGGCCAGCATTGCAAAGGCAGCGGTGAAGTCATCCCAGGCGAAAGGTAGCTTTTTGCTTACAGTGGTGAACTCCAGGATGAGGATGAGAAGGGTGAAGAAGAAGCAGAAGCACCACGTGAACATGCACCATGCCCAGTAAGAATATGATTCATTTCCCGCCGTTGCTGCCAAGATAAACGACATACAAGCGAGGATGGCTGCCAGTGTTCGCAAGATGCCCACAGGCTGGGTGAGCGACCGCAAATCCACTTGGGCCATGGCTGGACAGGATGATCCGCTTTCACATAAAAAGCTAAAAGTATTGTTTAGTTTCTAAATTCAGTTTATTCTTCACAGTGCATCAAGGCAGCAGGGTTGGTTTCGTAGAAATCCATGTAGGCAAACGCCCGAGCAGGTTTCTTCCTAGAAACTGAAACTTGAGTGTGGTGGTGTATCTTGGGCTTATCTCCGTGGTTTATGACCCCTGTTTCATGTCACTGATTGGATGGTGGTTTCGTGTTACGTTCACTTCATGACACACACACACTGGACTCTGATCTTCATCCAAGTTCAGAGGAATCTACAACAATAGGTGTGTGTAGGTCACATATTCAGGAAACTGGCTCTTATCCTGTCCTCGAGTTCACTTGATTTATTGTTTCTGGGCAGGACTAATGTCAGCGTTTGGAGGAGGGATTGCTTTCAGGCCTTTTTCTAGATTAAAGGACACTTCCGGTGGAAAGTGAAAAGTTGGAAAGGGAACCTTTATTAACTTTAACAAACCACTTTTGAAAGCTGTCTTCCCAGACTATGTGAAGTGGATTTTGAGCTTTGTGATCACAATGAACACAAGTTAAAACAAAATTGATGTAATGCAAAAGATCCCCATACACCGAAAAATACAAATAATGACATAAAATAAAATAATAATTATTATTATTATTAAAATTAAGATTTTCTATTTCATTTTGCATTCTAATAGATGTGTTGAGAAAAATGAGAGAAATAATTCCAAATTTTACAACATTTGTTCTTCGCTTTGCAGTTTCTTCATTATGGTCCATTTCTGTGTTTTCTTACCTTTTTTCTCTGGTTCTTTTATTCCTATCTATTCCTATTTAATATACAGTATGTCATATATTTATTGTTTATCACTGATATCATTCATATCAGTAATTCCGGTTTTGAACCTGAACCAATTACACTTTTTTATTTTATTAGAAACACACACATCTGCTCCGTTAACCAGATGGTTGGTAGTTCGATCCCGGCTTCTCCAATCTCTTCCTTACTGCTGTGCCGGCAGTGTGTAATAGAAAAGTAGCGCAGTGTGAATGAGTGTGTACATGTGGCTTGTGGTGTAAAACACTATAACAAACTGCATGATAAATGTACTTCAGCTATGATTGCAACTAAAAGTGATTTTCATTATAGTCTGAGAATTACTTTTTCCATTTAATGAATTCTTGGCAAGTTCTTCAAATGTATGAAGTGTTTCAAAATGTATTTTAAATCAGGTTTTAAATTAAATATCTTTAAAATAGTTTCATTTCAAAATCCAAGGACATTCAATCAGTGATAAGAGATTTTTACAATCTTTTTGCTTGAAAAATAGATGAAGTAAATAATTGTGTTTATAAAAAAGTTGCTGATAATTTCTTTTATCTATTGTATGGACAGTTTGATTTACAGTCGAATCGTTTCAGCTCTCTCCCTCCCTTTCTCTCTCTTGTCATCCATTATGGGAAACTGGGAGTGGAGATTGAAACCTATGCTGCTGTGTGTGTCCGGGTATGCAAACCATCACACACCCATACAAACATGCTTTGAGAGGGAGCAGTTTAATCATTAAACAGGTTATTCCTCCATTTAACAATAGCCTCACACTTCTGGAAACATTTTATTCATATTTCAAATGATTCAGTCGAAGAGAACACACACGGAAAAAGTATAAATTCTGTAGCAAAATAGGAAAATTAATTAGAATAAGATAATAATCATGATTTGATGAAAAGAGATTAGTTACATTATCTCCTGCTGAAAGCGAAATGAAATATGTTATACAAAAACATGTTCTATGTTTGAGATTGAAGTTTGTAAACAACTACAACCGAGAATATTTGTAAATGAGGAACATTTGTTCTATGTTCTTCTGATGAAGAACACGAGTCTAAAGGAATAAACCGTATCCACGATGTAAGCAATGAGGTTGACACAGGTCATGAAAGAGATGACTACTAAATTATTCCATGTACACAATCTATTTATTGAGCAGGAGCTGGGTCTGGAGTTGTTCTGGAAGCTGTACAGCGGCCAGATTACCACCGCCGTCATGTACATCAACACCGCTAACACATTGCAAGCTGTCAGAACTTTGTCAAACGGCGCAGGGAAGAGCGTCAGGAGGCGGCAGATGGTGAACACGATGACGAGGATGGCAAAAATGAAGCAGATGGAGTAGACGGCAACGCACCACTGGAGTCCGGGAAACCCGGAGAACTGGTTGTAGTCCAAGCAGATGAAGATGATGCAGGCCACAAAGGCCTCAAGAACCTTGAGGAGGCCCGGCACCGTGGATAGAAATCCGCTGATCTCGCCGGGTTTGGCCCGGGTCAGCCCGACCTCGATGGCGTACAAGATGAAGGCCAGACAGGAAGTGACGGTGGCGCCGATTTGTTTACCGCAGGTCGGGCAAGTGAAGAAGGAGGGGTAGATGATGGAAGCTGCCAGCACCTGACAGAGACAGTGTGAAATGAATCATTCTTCAAAGTTGTAGTGGTAGTAGTTGTGCAGTAGTCCCAAATAAAGTATGGAAGATGGATACGTTTGACATCTATATCGTATTACCTTTCAGCACTTAAGCATTTTAAGCAATTGAATGACTAACTATTTAAATTATTTCAATATTAATTTAGCGATTACAACTGTTATTTTATGGTAAATATTTTTTAGTACATTTCTGCGAAATAACGTTTTTCTTTTTACAGTGCCGGCTTTATCTATATCATTAATGACACTAATGTCCGGTGACCGTGGCTGTAGTCAAGTAATTTACTTCTCCAAAAACAGACAAAGACAAATAACAGCAGTGGAAGATGGCACACACCATTAGAGTAGCCAACATGGCAAAAGCGGTGGTGAAGTCGTCCCAGGAGATGGGCAGCTTTGCGCTGAGGGTGGTGAACTCCAGGAAGATTATGAGGATGGTGACACAGAAGCAGAAGCACCAGGTGAACATGCACCACGTCCAGAAGGAGTCTGTTTTGTGGCCTACCGACGCCACCAGGCTGAAGGAGATACAGGTCAGGATCACCTCGAATATCCTCACAATGCCCACGGGCACCGTCAGTGTTGTGAAGTCCAGCATAACCATGGTGCCTGTAATCCTGTGCTCAGTTAACTGAATTAATCTCTCACCTCTTAACTAGTGTGTCTTTGCAGATGTAATATTTTTCTTATTTTTGAATAACCCGTCCTCCCTAGCTCCTCATCTTGTGAGTTCTGCCTGAATGTGACGGACACGGAGAGGGAGGTTGCTCTGGCCGCTCCCTCGTCGCCGGCCTTATCAGACCTTCTTCCTCAAATGTCAACCAACCATATCATGAATGCACGTGTGTTACAGAGTTACATGGAGTGTTTTGAAAGGGTGCAGTTGTTCGCACTTTACCCCCATTTGCTTATCAGTTGCACGAGCCTCAGTTAATAAATGAATCCTGTTGTACAACAAATGTATATATTTATACAGAAACTGCACCTTATGACACAGAACACAGGTCTCCCGCTTCACCCTCTTAGTCATCCATTGTGTTTGCTTACTTAGCTGCTCGCCCACCCATAAACTGTTGAAACCTGTTAATGTGTTACGAGAGGTGTAAGAGGAATTAGTAAAAAGAGGAAAGTGACAGGAGTGATCGCAAAAAAGAGATCAGGTGATTTTTGTCTTTCACTGAATAAAAGCAGGTGTGAGACAATGGAAAAGAAACAAAATCCACGATTTAGCCTAAAGGTTTTGGCTTTAAGGTACTTTAAAGGTTCAGTGTGTAGAATTTAGTGACATCTAGTGGTGAAGTTGCGTGTTGCAGCTGAACACCCCTCACCTCACCCTCCGGCTGCATGGGTATGAAATAGTGATCACATTTACGAAACAGAAACACTAACAGCAGACAGACATAGTGATGTGCACCGAAACACAACTTAAGATGCTCAAATTCCATGGTCATACAAATACTTCTTCATTGGTATCACACTGTGTGCCATTAAATGATCCAGAAGAAATAGAGCTAAAGAAATAGCTGTCTGCATGAAAGGATGTGGATGCATGTGTTTGCTCTCTGGGTTACAATAATGTCTAATGTTGGAATTATTCTGACCTCTTGTGGCAGTAAAAAATAGACAACTACATTCTCTGGATTTGAATTCAGAAACTACAACTGAAAGTCGTGTTTGGGAGAGAAGGAATGACTGTGCAACTTCTGTCACATTAAAATAGTTAATAAAGTTAGTATCAAGGGTTAATGTTGTGAGAGTGTGTAGTCTGGTTCAAAACTGAGAGACAATGAGCTCCACATGCTGCTCGGTTAAATCACAAACATTCGCTACTTTGTCAAAACCTGTTATCTTCTTATTTCCCTTTCAGCTACTGTAACACACTTCTGCTTTTTTTCCACTACTTCTGCTTGATTCCAGTTCCTGTACGTGATCCAATGTTTTGAAGGAGCTGAACGTCCCGAGTGAAAAGTGTTTCAATGAGCTTGACAAAATGTAAACCACTGCAAGTCACTTGTGAGTACACACAGAGAGGCGGCCGACTGTCTGCGTGGATGGTGAAAACTATGTGGATGATGCACATTGTGCAGGCGAGCATGCGGCCAATTAAACACAGCGATACAATGCAGCAAGGGAGAACAACACCAAGTTAGAGATCTGTTGTTATTATGAGAAGTGAGAACGTTTCTTTTGGTTCATAATGAAAATGTGGCAGCACATATTAGAATATGTAGGGCGACCACAGACTAGAAGATTATGGGAAATGCTGCTATGACTTGGCGAGATAGGGCACTAGCCTTGATGGAGGTTTGCACTCTCGACCGCACTTCTTGAGTTTTCGTTTGCGCTTGTTTTGTTTGTTTGTTTGTCGAAAGGAATACGCAGAATCTACTGAATGAAATAGGTAAATAAAAATCCTAATCTAGTGAATTCAAATGTGTTTTCGAGAGGGGGCTGTTGGGTGTGCGCTCTCTAGTTTGTTGGTAAATTCACTATGTTTTGGGAATCTTGTCTCCAGCCCGAGTGAGTTTGAACCTGTGTGACTAACTTGCACTCAAAAGCGTGTAAATTCCCTGAACAGTTTCCTGAAGGTGAAACTCCCTCAAGTGATGCAGCCTGCTCTCCCTCTCCTGCTATCGCCACAATCTTTCAACAAGGGAAACTTTGTTCTTAGCAAACCCACATCTCTCGCCCTCTGAGCTCTGTCTCTATTGCTCATATTCCAACACTGGTCAACAATCCATTTAAATTCTCTGACCCACCCAGTCACAGTCATATAAAATGGGAGGAGAAACAAGGAGGAGGCATTGTACAGCTGTGAAGCTCATTCGTGAGAGTATAACCCTTCCTCTGTTCAGTTTTCCAATCATATTTCCTGTACTGTCCTCGATATATTTCTTCTCAGGATATTACTCGCCTTCTTCCTGCATCTCTTAGGACCAGGCAGCTCCAGGACAGATCTTCTTGTTGAAAAGTCACAGGTAGGTACAATAAAACTTACTTTACATATTTGAAGCCATACAACGATGATATTTTGCTGCTATTGAGTCAAAGTTATCGGCCATGAGTTTGTGTAAGGTCGGATTATCAATATACTTAATTCAGCTTATATTCAGATGTGGTATAAACATATATTTTCTATGTCAAAAGCATTTTTTATTCAGATATTTATGGCGTTTTGCATTTTCCAGCCTCGCCGTCCAAACAAAACAGGGCGAGGCACGAGTACTGTGGTGAATGAAGATGCATGTGGCTCATGCTGCTCTAATGGATTTAGGATGGATTGATGACGAGACACAGGGACTGACTGGGCCTGTTCACCACGAGCAGACTGAGCACAATACACTGTGGCACTGCATTCTTCTGTATGATCGAAATACAGACTAAACACTCATGTTGAACTGTGTTTGACATGTTGGGACTAATGAAGACTGGCTGCATCATGGAAAGATTATCTGGGCGGGTAGTGCCCTCCACTATCAGAGTTAATTGCTTTAAACAGGAGCTCTGTTGCCCAACATCTCTCCCAATAAGGAAATGATTCATCAATCATTAATACACCAAACATCCAGCTTGAGCAATACATATTGAAGTCTATAGTCCAACGTTACTTTCTACTCTTATACATCACAACATTTTAGAGGCATTCAACTCCACTATATCTGGTCGGGGTACACCCTAGACAATCTAAAACCTCTGATTGATCAAAGTCCACACAGAAACACTCTGCCCTAACCATAGCTTATATCTAATGAATGCCCCTGATTGTGCAGATTAGAAAGAGGATATGAAATATGAGGTTTGAGGGTTGACTTTACTTGGAAATGTAAGTTTGGTTCCTCATCTTCTTCCTTTATTTTCTAAGGTAACGAAACCTATGAACCTAATACCTCGTTCACAAAAAGAAAAGTATGTATTATTTAAATGCTGGAAAAATGGGATTATCTCCTTTCCCATTGTTGGAAGAGGAGTTTGCCTCTCCTCTTGTTTCCATGTCTGACGTCACAAACGCATTGAAAACTGAGGCGTTCTTTCACCGAGTCATTAATGAATCGGTCCCCATTTAATTTCTCCACCTTTTCCACAGATCACAGTGATGACATGGATACATAACTTGTTCACTTGTTCAAATGCAGGCATCAAAAGCAGCAAGCCTTGTTGTCCATTGGCAGATTACATATTGTAAAGATATTTGGCCATTGATGAACAGGTCTATGTCAAAGGGAGTGCTAGCAAATCTTTTCGGCTAAAACCTAAATACATTGTTGCTGAGGTGACACTTATTAACGTAATAGCTTGTATTTAATAATGAATATTATAAACATTCTCATCTACAGTGAGGACATCTGAAGATGGAAAAAGCGTACCCACCAGAGGAATCCTCTCCACCGTACCCTGGACCACCAATGAACTACGGTGGTGTAGCACCTCCGCAAGAAATGTATCATCAGCCGGGATTCTCACCTGCTGCACCGCCATTTGTTGCACACCAGACAGGTCTGTGTCTGAGATGATGCTTATTCTTTTTCGACTGTAATGTTTGATTTTTTTTCTTCAATGTGGCCCTTATACTCCATTGTACATAATCACATCAAAAGATGTTCAAATAGAGAAGAGTTCAGGAAAAGGGATACAAAATTGAAATGCTACACTATTATGCATGGTTTTGTTGTATATTATATTTATGGAAAAGCTCAAATGTTTTGGTAGATGATGTAAGGAAATATATATATTCTGAACCTTCCCTTCCTGTTTTTGTAAACAGAGCACTCGTTACAAACCAGAGCACCATCCCGTTATCAAATTACAGTTGTTGTGCAGCCTCTGCTACTCTGCAGAGGAGTCAGTGCAGTGGACAGTGTAGCCACAGAAATGACCACAATAGCATCTATCTATCTATCTATCTATCTATCTATCTATCTATCTATCTATCTATCTATCTATCTATCTATCTATCTATCTATCTATCTATAATCTATCTATAAAAAAACACAAGGTTGATTTCTATTTAGGTGCTTCAGGTTCTGGGAGTTGTGTTATTTCATATTCTCACAGTGTCTTAATGGAACACTTGAGCCACAGGGTGTGAATGTTAATGTTACCAGTAACGCCTGTGTATTTCCTACAATGCCATGTCAAAACCTCTGCAGTGAAAAAAGGCCCATTGTGTCAGTGAATGCGTCGCCATGTATCAACCAGAGGTTAGTATTTATCCCAATCATGGTAATCTGACGTCACTGTGCCATTCAGCCAGTGTCACGTTGTACTGTTTGGCCTGATGGTGGTTTCCATTAAATTGGTGACTCCTAAATACTGGTCGGAATGTGTGAAAGCGTTTACACATGAGAGAACCTATAGAGACAAATTCTCAATTTGAAGTGTTGTGCATTTCTCATCCTCAGTCGCTCACGTGGTCGTGATACCTGCACTGCAGGACACCCCAGGACAAGCGGTGTGTCCCCACTGCCACCAGACTGTGGTCACCGTCACAGAGCAAAAACCAGGCCTCATGACCTGGGCCATCTGCGGCGGCCTCACCATCTTTGGGTAAAAATTATCTTATGGGTAAACATTTGCTGCACAATAAGTTCCTCTGCAACTGATATCTGATGGAAAAAAATAAAGAGACGCCTTAAACTATAAATCTGAAGTGCATTTAAACACTTGAATGCCCAATTTGTCTTGCAAAAGATGATCGAAAGTTAGAAAATATCCTGTTGTATCCTGACATCATCACTTTAGGAATAAACCTTTTGTTTTCCTCTTAGATGTTTTCTTTGCTGCTGCATCCCGTTCTGCATTGATTCCTGCAAAGATGTGGAGCATCACTGTCCATCGTGCAACAAAGTCATCTACTTATACAAACGATTATAAAACCGCCCTGACTGTGATCGTGGGACAAGAACTTAGACTACTTTCCCACACATTAGCTTATCAGTGGTTTTAGCTGCTTGACAACATTCCCTTGATAGTGAGGGATACAATATAATATGAAATGCACTTACTGTGATTGTATGCTGACTGTTTATTTTGCAACAATATATACTTCTTAATGTGAATTGTAATGACGTGTGATAAGGCATGGTACTTTAGGGTGATTTATATATATGTCAAGCAAAATGTGTAACATCTGTGATTTATTATAAATGTCAACCATTTACATCAACAAATATGCCAATAAAAGCAAGCAACAGAAAGGTGTGTGCTGTAGTTTTGAGTTGGCTGCTTGATGTCTTACATTTTCACACATTTAGTGAATAACGTCGTATTTCTGTAGAGGCAGGCTCTAAACTCTCATAATCATTTTTTTTCAAAGTAATATTCGAGGAGCACTTATTGTTTGGCAGGACTTGTACGTGATTTGCTCTGCCCTCTTGCTCCTCCCCATGGTCTCACACTCGAGGAACATAAAAAGCATTGGCAAGAATAAAAGCCCTTTCTCAAACCACCCCTTACAACCTCTCTCCCTACCCACTCCCACTCCATCTGTGTGATTTGCAGGGAGCGTCGGCCACATTAAGTGCAATCCCAAACCAATTAGCCGGGAGTGGAGGTGGGTTTTAAAACCCTCCAACAGCGAGTTTGCATTAATGTTGATTTATGGATGTGTGTTCCACATGCAGCATGCTTCATGGAAATTTTTGTTCTATGCAAATACCCAAATATTCAAGCAGGGAACGAAATATTCACCGTGTCAATCAGTAGTTCAACACAATAAAGTCATACTTATTCTGATTCATGTATCATTATTGTTTTATTCATGCATGTCATGTGAACAGCTAAATAGTGTCAGACATTTTTTGTAACACCTTTGTAACCTTGTTTATAGAAGTGCTATACAAATAAAGTTATGATTCAAGTTATTATTATTACTATTACTGTGACTGTCAAGCTAAAGCTAATTTCTTTACTGCATCAAGTGAATAAACAGCAAAACCCCATGGGGTCATTTTTCTCACGTAACCAGTATATGCTGCTGGTAATAAGTAGCTCAATAGGAATTTGACAGAATAATTCTTACTCATATAAAATTAGATTTTGTATTGTTGTATTGGCAGTTATGCTTAAAGGTTCAGGATGTAGAATGTAGTGACATCTAGTGGTGAAATTGCATGTTGCAGCTGAACACGCCTTCCCTCATCCTCCCCTTCCAAACATGAAAGAAAACCTGTGGTAAATAGTATTTAAATATAAAGGCCCATTTAAGGGTATATAAACAATAATTTGTACAATTTAGACAAAGCACACTAGTGAAAACATCACTAGGATTATTTTATAATCAGTTTCTGCCAATAGATCCCTTTCACCATCATCTTACACACTGGACCTTTAAGTTACAATCTGAATGCATCTTCCTCCTCTGGGGTGAATTCCTGCATTAACATGTAGTCTGAATGTTCTACTTTACAGCAATGGCATCAGGTAAGTCCTGTTACATTTTCAGCTTCTTGTAATAAGTACCAAATATCCTGAATAAACAAATGAACAATAACAAAAATCATTCTCAAATAATCACAGTTTTGTCCTTTTTAGCTCCTTCAGCACTCTTTGAGCAGCCATGGAGGGAGGTGTCAGCGTGAGTATGATCTAACATTCAGTCAGTGTGTTTCCATTGTGCCCTCAGTGTTTGTGCTTCTGCTGCTCAACACATGACTTAAACAGGTCGTTGTTGTGTGTGTGACAAAAAAAAGAGCACAATTGCAATGTTCTGCAATTATTAATAAAAGTAATGCAGCACTTTATTCTGATTGTTTTTTATTTTCTGTAATTTACAGGAAGTACCAGAGCAATCTTAAGTTTGTGAAATCTTACCAACCTGAAAACAAACAGGTCAAACATCTCAGGATTCTGCTTCATGGACCAGTTGGTGCAGGAAAGTCGAGCTTCATCAACTCTGTCGACAGCGTTTTAAAAGGCAGACCTGCTGTTCGAGCTTTGACAGATGTAATCTCTGGGAGCACCTTCACCAGAAAGGTATGAACAACAGGAAAGGATAAAACTCCATTGAGGGTAACAAACCACAGGAATTAATTTTCAATAGTAGTTCACTGATGAAAATACAGAGCAACTTCTACTCATATTAAAATGTCAAAACAGCAGATTTATATCAAATGTTTTGTACAAATGTTGTCTTTATGTTTCATAGCAATAAATTCTAGTCAACACAAGCTAAATGAAATGAAACATTACATCTTTCTAAATCTGTCTGTTGAAATTCTTAGTACTTAATGTTTTTTTTACTTCTTATAGCTTTGCACCCATTTAAATTTCAGGTTAATGTGTGAACTAGAGGCCCAGAGTTTTAATCTGATGCCACTGTGGATGTTCATACAAATCACCTTTCTCCAGCCTCCCCACACATTCCTGATCGGCCCACAGACAACTGCTGATATTTACTTTGATTCATTGATGTAAATAATTGAACCTTCTGCCTTACAGTGCCAGACCTTCAAATTTCGAAAAAATCCAGAGGCCACTTACTCTTTTGTTTTCAATGACATCATGGGCTTTGAGCAAAGATCTGACAGAGGAGTCCCTGTGGAAGACGTCAAACTGGCCCTGAGAGGACACGTGAAAGAAGGTTACGAGGTACAACACTGTGAACTTTGACATTAATTAAAGTCTAATTTTAACTAACAAACACAATATTTGTTTTATATTTATCGTAGTTATCAAAATTAGTATTGAAATTTGACAAACGTGATGTGCACATTTCAGACTCAGTGTCTTGGTTAAGTGATGAGATGGTGGAGAAGATGAGAGAGGTCAGAATGGCAGCCAGTGAACTGGGTGAGTGCACAACAATTGTTTCTCTGCGTGGACTGATAGTGTCACATTGGACTGTATGAGTCAAAATACCAGGACACAAATGTTTGAAATACTGATTAGGTTTCTATATCGACAGGAATTCCCCAACTGGCTATTCTCACCAGAGTTGATGAAGCCTGTCCTGAGGTTAAAAAGGACACAAGCAATATCTATAAGAGCAAGTACCTGAAGGAAAAGGTACATTTTGGAGTTATTGCACAATGTCATTTTTCTGCATATATGTCATGTTTGTTCATCGCTGTACGATTACTGATCAACATAAATGTTGTTACTTTGACTCAGGTAGAAGGATTCCACCATCTGCTGGGCCTTCCACTGAACTGCATCTTCCTTGTGAAGAACTACAGTCAGGAAATTGAGTCAAATGACAAAATTAACGCTGCAATAGTGTGTGCACTGAAACAGATGGTTTGCTTTGGAGAAGACTTCCTCAACAACCTGGAAACATGAAGACCTCTGAGGCAAAAACACAGTAGGCGATTTGTAGGGGAATGAGGAAATATTCAGCCAATGTTTACTGTCTTTGTCAAGCAGGCAAGATTCAACATAAACCACCTGCATGTAAAAATTAACAAATCCCCTACTGCAAATAGACGATTGAAGCATAAATCATGGTTTGCATAAAAAGTTAAAATAATGCACCCTGCACTCTGCATGCGAAAGTACAGACATATAAATAAAAAAGTTACTGTGAAATAAATAATCCCATGAATAAATACACAACATGTTCAGTTACAGTAAAGTTACACAGTTACAGTTACAGTGGGAACTTTGGGTTTCTCTATAGTTTCTAAGGTCTTGATCTTACTTTATATCTATAATTGCTTACTTATGATTTGATGCTATAGACAAATACAATCAAATTGAAGTTACAGTATATATGAAGTAGTACATATACATATACATTACAGTATATATGCTTTGAAGGGTAAAATAATCCTGCAGTTTTTTGTCTTGAGATAATCTTCCTGTTACAATGAACAAGTTAATTTCAGGTCATTTTTATTCATTTCCATCAAAATCTTGTTTATTAAAAATCTGTTACAATGTTACTCAACATCAACTGTTTCATTCCTTAATGCTGCCTCCTAACCACAAAGGATTTGTTGATCAATGAAGTTGGAAAAAATTAACTATTAATCAATACATTTCCAGGTAATAAATGAGGTGCTACTGTCTTTATATGATTTCTCTCATTGAGACTTTGCACAATAGCAGGACAATGCTCTGTCATTACATCGTTAGCTTGGTGTGACGTCATCACGTGATCTGGTCAACAACTCAGCTGTTGTGATGGTGCCTTCACGTGCCGCCGGAAAGGAGTGATTCAAAAGCTCTCATCTTTATTGTTGACTCCCAGTATTTAATACATCACCTGCTTTAACAAATTAATTCTACATTCCTTGCTTGGTCTGTGCTTCATTTTGTTTATGTAAAAAAAACCACAAAAAATCCGACTAACAAATGATTTTGCTAAAGAGACGAACAGACAAATATTATATATTATGTATAATATAATCATCTCAATCCTGCGCTTTACCTCTCTGGGGACACTTTGTATTCGTTTTCAGTTTGACCAATATTGTGATGTACTGTTATATGATGTTCTTGCAATACACGTTGATTAATAATATTGTTATTGTTGGCTTTGTATCATGTATCATTGAGTTCCTGGTGGTGGCAAGTAATGAAGTAAAAATATAAAAATTATACTCTGTTGCTCTATTGAACACATTTGAAGCTATATAACGATGATATGCTGTTGCTATTTTGTTAAAGCTATGAGTTTGTTTGAGGGAGGCATAGTCATACACCCAGTTCAAATTATATATTCCACCACTGTGGCACAGATGTTGTCTGGATATATATGTTTTTATGTAAAAAGCATTTGTACTATAAAATATATCTTATGATATTCATGACGTTGTATTTTCCAGCCTCGCTGTTCAAACAAAACAGGGCGAGGCACGAATACTGTGGTGAATGAAAATGCATGTGGCTCATGTTGCTCTAATGGATTTAGGATGGATTGATGACGAGACACAGGGACTGACTGGGCCTGTTCACCACGAGCAGACTGAGCAGAATACACTGTGGCTCTGCATTCTTCTGTATGATCGAAATACAGACTAAAGAAGCACTGATACACTAATAATACTGGTTGTATCACTGAAGAAGTATCTGAGCAGGTCTCGGCTTCTACTGTCAGAACAAAGTGCTTTCAGGGCTCTGTTGCCCACTAAGGAAATGACCCATCAAATCACTTGCTGTTGTCAACCGCTCACATCCGGCCGGAGAGAGACCTACTTTTCTTCAACGTTAAAGTTATCGTTCTTGAGTCCAATGTTGAGGTATAGGTGCATGTAGTTCACTTTGTACATCTATATCATGACACTTAACTACACTCCATCAATTTGACACCTTCAGTAAGACTTAAAGTAGCAATAAAACTATAACAGTGCTTTGAAAGTACTTTCATGGATTAAAGTAATACTTACAATAAAACTGTTGCAATGAGCCTCATCTTGACCAACTAAAATGCTGCTTACTCAAGGAAAGTTATAATGAATTAAAATGTAATATAATAAAAAAGTACAATACCCACAGAAACCATTTTATACATTTAGATACCTAAATACTTCACCTTTCCAGGTTCTCCCACAGCTCTTTAATGTACAACATACATTATTGTCTATAAATGCTCACAAGTATGTGGATTGGAAAGAACAAAAGAGACATGAAAGTTTACATCCCTCAGAAATGTTGATGGTTCTGAAAAGAGAACGTGTGGTAGCCTTCAGTTATAATACAAACTCAAAAGGTGTTTACTTTAAAATGCAATGTGATTGTGAGTGTCAGTTTGTGTACAGCATATACCTTCAGTACCTTTTCCTGTATGTATTTGTTATGGCAACAATACATTAGATTGATCTTATGAAATTAATATATAGTCAATAAAACCATTGTTGAACATTCAGATACAGCAGAGCTAACCCTGCTGCTGTCAACAGTATTACTGCTGCACATTTACAACCTATTTTGTCAACAATGTTTAGTGATGTTTGACGTTGCTGAGAGGTTTCACAAATTAAGAATTTCATTGAACTGTGAGGCAGAATGTGTTTCCTGTACATGTCATCAAATATAAATTAAATTGAATTGAATACATTCATACTTGTTCATTTAACAATGAATTTGACAATTTCCTCTCATCCAGTCAGGAAGTCTGGAGATGGAGAAGGGACACCCACCACAGGTCTCAGCTCCACCATACCCTGGACCACACATGAACGATGGAGGTATGGTACATCCGCAAGAAATGTACCCTTAGCCGGGACTTTCACCGGCTGCACCTCCACCTGTTGTTTATCAAGGAGGTCTGTGTCTGAGGTCGCTGCTTAAGATGATGTTGTTACTTTTCCTTCTTCATTTCACACCTTTGAAAAAAGCTCAACTGTTTGTATAGTGTGTAAGCAACTTATATACACTACTATACTGCTTTATACATTATTATGTATAGCGAGTTATATGTTAGTTGATGTATGCAATTGCTATTATGTTTTGATCGGTGATTAATCTAAATATCTGTTGTAAACCTTTCTTTCCCGACCACATGCTCCTTCTGCTCCAGTCCCAACAACCTCAGGTGAGGAGATGTGTGCGTATGTAAAACACAGTATAGATGCCTGTCCATTTCCCAGCACATGTGAATGCACATTCATCTCTTTATATACTGTCTATGACACATATGCTTGTATTAAAGGTTCATGGACACGTGTGAACTCACATCTGTGACAAGACAGACCAGTGAGGCGAAGTCAGTGGGTGAAATCCTCGGCTTCCGACCAAACTGATCTGAAGATTAGTCCAATTGTAGCTCAACAACAAACCATTGTCCAGTGTTTTGTATGTGCACAGTCACATTTTGAGGGTGTCTGTTTCCAATGAACTGTTTCCATGAATATGGCCCAGTTGGATGACTCAGTAGAGTCCTCACAATGTAAAGCTGATGGAAAAACAGAGCGCTCATCACGATACAGACGACGATCCCCTGATCGAATTACAGTTGTTGTGCAGCCTCTGCTGGTCTTGTTGAGTCAGTGCAGTGTGGAGTACCAACGGAAATGATCCCAACAGTAAAACATATAGCAAAAGCATGTGTTTAAATACAAGAACGAAACAAATATACAAACACAACAGAACTTCTACAGTGTGCGTAGTGTGTGATGAGTTGGATCATACACAGCAGTCAGAAGTTGGTCTTGAAAAGGGACGCTGTGTAAAAACAATTGAGAAATTGTTAATTTCACCGTGCTGTGCATTTCTCATCCTCAGTCACTCATGTGGACGTGACACCTGCACTGCAGGACGCCCCAGGACAAATGCTGTGTCCTAAATGCCACCAGACTGTGGTCCCCACCACGGAGCACAAAGCAAACCTCCTGACGTGGGCCGTCTGCTGAGGCCTCACCATCTTTGGGTAAAAGTGATCGTTTTGATTCAAACTTTCTGCACATAGTTTCAATTGGAGGATATCTTATGGAAAACACAGGGAGACATATTAAAGTATAATCTGAAATTATGTCAACTCAGGATAAGAAAAAGTAAAGGTACAAAAGATCCTGTTTTAGAAGTTATTGTTGTAGGGAGAAAATGGTCGTTAAGTCCAAACTCCCTTTGTTTTCCTCCATCCTGCTACAGAGTCATCTACAAGTGAATGTGAAACTATCCTGACTGTGAATAAGAGAAGGACTCAGAACCTACACATGCAGTGGCTTATTAGTGGTTTTACTTGCTCTACAACGTTGATCTATAACGAATCAAAAATGGCCATGTATATTTTTGGCCAATTATTTCTATTCAGTAATGTATACAGTAAATATTTGACTTTTAAACAAAGGACTTAAAACTCTTAGTTTGTAAGCTAGCTTCCGCGCTGTTTGCCGCATTGCAGATTTACACTGTTGTTATTTCTATATTGTTTTCATATCATTTGCTTTGGTAAAAAGAAAAGGTAAAATCTTTCTTTTCTGGTGCTAGTTTTATTTGAAGAGGATTATTTGCAAGGCAACAAAGTGAAATCAAAACTGTCTCTGTGATGTTTCAGTGCAATTTCACATAGTTTTACTTTTGTCAAGGTTAACTGGTTTTAAATGATACATAATGACGTGGAAAATAAAAGGTCAAGCATTGAAAGAATTGGGACTCCTGGTTTCAGTCCAACAGTGTTACATGCAGAAACTACATAAGGTGATGTTGAAGTAATACAAAATACTTAATAACAACTTTGTAATAATTATGTTATTGTTAGACTAATTCACTTTTTATTTCGGTTTGGTTATATTTCAGTTAACTGTCATAACCATGAAACACACTATTTGGATCTTCATGTGTCCACCACCAGGGTGTGCTATGTCCTTGGTGCAGGCATAGACTGTATATAGGTTTTTCAAGTTGCGGAAAAAGAAAATGAAAGTTGTTAGATCCCAGTGTACACAAGGAAACATGTTACTTTATGTTCTTAGCTCATGCTTTAAGTGGTGATATCTCGATCCTTCTTGACAAAGTGTTTCCTATAAAAACACTTTCTCCTTCATTGTTGCAGAGTCACTCCCTCCAGAGGCTTATGAGGACTTACATCTGTCTCTTACTACAACTGTGACTGTCAAGCTAAAGCTGATTTCTTACTTTGACATAACGATCAGTGCATCAAGTGAATAAAAAGCATGTGTAAGTTGTGCAATTTACTATTTGATTAAATTCTCAAAAGTGTGTGTACAAATGTATCCTCATATGTTTGGTTACGATCAGGTTTATCTGCTTTGTTCACCTCTAAATGAGGTTGCTGCTGTCACTGTTGATGCTGCTGCTGGAGGGCTGTATTAATCAAAACCATAATCATCTACTTTTGCAAATAATCAATAATATACCCAGTTTAAATTATGATAGAATACATTAATTATTGTTGTTGTATAAAAATGTAACTGTATTTTGAAAACCTGGTACATGTCTTGTCTTTCATTACAGGCAGTAATGAAAGTCTCAAATGAAACAAAAAACTAGACACTGAGGTTTTACTAGTTATCTAATATCCAAACAGAAAACAAAGTCCCACCCACCATGCAGAGGCCAGTGGGTGGGCATTAAAGTATCTGAGTATCACGTGCTTTCCGATAAACCATGTGAGAAAACGAAAGTGAAAGTTGCTCATGTCCTATAAAAGCGAGTGTCCAGAGCCTCAAACTCAAAGGAAAGGACTGAAGGGGAAACATTTATGTTCATTTTTTCTATTGGGTAAGTTCTCCTCATGCTATTATAACCTTAAGTGTAAGTGTTATTTCAGTGTAGTGCAATGATTAATATGTTGAAACGAACCCATAAATAATGATTTGTTTATGATGATGATATATGTTCTGTCTGTTTATCAACCTCCTCTTTAAGTAACCTTTCTGTCCATGGTCCTAAAACAGAAGCCACACTAAAGTCAGAGAGAAGCAAAACATTGGCAGAACGGACAATTTTGAATATAATTACACAACATTTATTTAAAGATATTATAATGACAAACGAGGTGCCAGATCCAACCTGGAAATTATTAATAAAGAGTTATGAGTTTCAGACGCTCTATAGGGTTACGATCATTTTAATTAGTTTGGTTTGATTTGGTTTGACCTGGGTCCCTGCCAGCGAGTGAGTGGGTGTCTGAACAAAGCAAAGGTCTGGACTTTGTTCAGGTCACATTGTTGACTTCAGACTGAGCCTGAAAAAGAAAGTGAAAGTGTTGCCTATAAATGCATCTTCTCCTCCTTGTTCCAGAGTCACTCTGTCCAGAGCCACATAAGCAAAGGTAAGGACTTCAATCTGTCTATTACTACTATTGAACTGAATGGAATACCTTTTATTTGAGTTCGTTCATTTTTTGCCATGAATTTTTGTGAAGCCCTTTGTAACCTTGTTTATAGAAGTGCTATACAAATAAAGTTATGATTCAAGTTATTATTATTACTATTACTGTGACTGTCAAGCTAAAGCTAATTTCTTTACTGCATAAAGTGAATAAACAGCAAAACCCCATGGGGTCATTTTTCTCACGTAACCAGTATATGCTGCTGGTAATAAGTAGCTCAATAGGTGTTTAACAGAAGAATTCTTACTCATATGAAATTAGATTTTGTGTTGTTGTATTGTCAGTTATGCTTAAAGGTTCAGGGTGTAGAATGTAGTGACATCTAGTGGTGAAGTTGCATGTTGCAGCTGAACACCCCTTACCTCACCCTCCCTTTCCAAACATGAAAGAAAACCTGTGGCAGCCTTCAGTTACCACAGGTTCAAACTCAAAAGGAGTTTAGTTTGTCCAGTCTGGGCTACTGTAAAAAACATGGTGGCCTCCGTAGAGAGGACCTGCTCCTTGTGTAAATTTAAAGTATTTTAATATAAATGGTACATTCAAGGTTAAAGAAACAATAATTTGTAAAGATTTAGATGAAGCACACTAGTGAAAACATCACTAGGATTATTTTATAATCAGTTTCTGCCAATAGATCCATTTCACCACCATCTTACACACTGGACCTTTAAGTTACAATCTGAATGCATCTTCTTCCTCTGGGGTGAATTCCTGCATTAACATGTAGTCTGAATGTCCTACTTTACAGCAATGGGAGTAGGTAAGTCCTGTCACATTTTCAGCTTCTTGTAATAAGTTCCAAATATCCTGAATAAACAAATGAACAATAACAAAAATCATTCTCAAAAAATCCCAGTTTTGTCCTTTTTTTATCCTTCACCACTCTTGGAGCAGCCATGGAGGGAGGTGTCAGAGTGAGTATGATCTAACATTCAGTCAGTGTGTTTCCATTGTGCCCTCAGTGTTTGTGCTTCTGCTGCACAACACATGACTTAAACAGCTCGTTGTTGTGTGTGCGACAAAAAAAAAGATCACAATTACAATGTTGTGCAATCATTAATAAAAGTAATACAGCACTTTAGTCTGATTGTTTTTTATTTTCTGTAATTTACAGGAAGTACCAGAGCAATCTTAAGTTTGTGAAATCTTACCAGCCTGAAAACAAACAGGTCAAACATCTCAGGATTCTGCTTCATGGACCAGTTGGTGCTGGAAAGTCGAGCTTCATCAACTCTGTCGACAGCGTTTTAAAAGGCAGACCTGCTGGTCGAGCTTTGACAGATGCAAACTCTGGGAGCAGCTTCACCTCAAAGGTATGAACGACAGGAAAGGATAAAACTCCATTGAGGGTAACAAACCACAGGAATTCATTTTCAATAGTAGTTCACTGATGAAAATACAGAGCAACTTCTACTAATATTAAAATGTCAAAACAGCAGATTTATATCAAATGTTTTGTACAAATGTTGTCTTTATGTTTCAGAGCAATAAATTCTAGTCAGCACAAGCTAAATGAAATGAAACATTAAATCTTTCTAAATCTGTCTGTTGATCATCTTAGTACTGAATTTTTTTTTTTTACTTCTTATAGCTTTGAGCCCATTTAAATTTCAGGTTAATGTGTGAACTAGAGGCCCAGAGTTTTAATCTGATGCCACTGTGGATGTTCATACAAATCACCTTTCTCCAGCCTCCCCACACATTCCTGATCGGCCCACAGACAACTGCTGATATTTACTTTGATTCATTGATGTAAATAATTGCACATTCTGCCTTACAGTACCGGACCTTCAAATTTCACAAAAATCAAGAGTCCACTTACTCTTTTGTTTTCAATGACATCATGGGCTTTGAGAAGGATTCTGACGTTGGAGTCCTTGTGGAAGACGTCAAACTGGCCCTGAGAGGACACGTGAAAGAAGGTTACGAGGTACAACACTGTGAACTTTGATATTAATTAAAGTCTAATTTGAACTAACAAACACAATATTTGTTCTATATTTATTGTAGTTATCAAAATTATTATTGAAATTTGACAAACGTGATGTGCACATTTCATGTCTCATAAAACAAAGACAATTTTTCTTACAATTCTTTTTCAAATGTCAAACTTTTCTATTGGCAAATTGCTGAGTTTGGGGCACATGGCAGCCACATGTACATCAGTTAAATCTTGTGAACAATGGCAGGAATGTGTGTCACATTAACAATATGAGCGTGCATGTGTGTATGTGCACGAGACAAACAAATGAGGTCAAACACAGAAAAACTTTAAGTTACATTAAACATTATTTGATTGTATTTGATTGATTTCTAGTTCGACCCTAAAGAAAAACTGATGGAGGGTGTTGATGGCTACAAATTAGGTCGCACTTTGGGAGACAAAGTTCACGTTCTGGTGTGTGTTGTTTCTGCGGACACAGTGTCTGTGTTAAGTGATGAGATGGTGAAGAAGATGAAAGAGGTCAGACTGGCAGCCAGTGAACTGGGTGAGTGCACAACAATTGTTTCTCTGCGTGGACTAATAGTGTCACATTGGAATCTATAAATCAAAATACCAGGAAACAAATGTTTCAAATACTGATCAGGTTTCTATATCGACAGGAATTCCCCAACTGGCTATTCTCACCAAAGTTGATGAAGCCTGTCCCGAGGTTAAAAAGGACACAAGCAATATCTATAAGAGCAGGTACCTGAAGGAAAAGGTACATTTTGGAGTTATTGCACAATGTCATGTTTGTTCATCGCTGTACGATTACTGATCAACATAAATGTTGTTACTTTGACTTAGGTAGAAGAATTCCACCATCTGCTGGGCATTCCACTGAACTGCATCTTCCTTGTGAAGAACTACTGTGATGAAATTGAGTCAAATGACAAAATGAACGCTGCAATAGTGTGTGCACTGAAACAGATGCTTTGCTTTGGAGAAGACTTCCTCAACGACCTGGAAACATGAAGACCTCTGAGGCAAAAACACAGTAGGCGATTTGTAGGGGAATGAGGAAATATTCAGCCAATTTTTATTGTCTTTGTCAAGCAGGCAAGATTCAACATAAACCCCCTACATGTAAAAATTAACAAATCCCCTACTGCAAATAGACGATTGAAGCATAAATCATGGTTTGCATAAACATTTTAAATAATGCACCCTGCACTCTGCATGCGAAAGTACAGACATATAAATAAAAAAAGTTCTTGGGAAAGAAATAATCACATGAATAAATACACAACATGTTCAGTTAAAGTAAAGTTACACAGTTACAGTTACAGTGGGAACTTTGGGTTTCTCTATAGTTTCTAAGGTCTTGATCTTTCTTTATAATCTATAATTGCTTACTTATGATTTGATGCTATAGACAAATAAAATCAAATTGAAGTTACAGTATATATGTAGTAGTACATATACATATACATTACAGTATATGTGCTTTGAAGGGTAAACTAATCCTGCAGTTTTTTGTCTTGAGATAATCTTCCTGTTACAATGAACAAGTTCATTTCAGGTCATTTTTAATAATTTCCATCAAAATCTTGTTTATTAAAAATCTGTTACAATGTTACTCAACATCAACTGTTTCATTCCTTAATGCTGCCTCCTAACCACAAAGGATTTGTTGATCAATGAAGTTGGAACAAATTAACTATTAATCAATACATTTCCAGGTAATAAATGAGGTGCTACTGTCTTTGTATCGTTTCTCTCATTGAGACTTTGCACAATAGCAGGACAATGCTCTGTCATTACGTCGTTAGCTTGGTGTGACGTCATCACGTGAACTGGTCAATAACTCAGCTGTTGTGATGGTGCCTTCACGTGCCCCCGGAAAGGAGTGATTCAAAAGCTCTCATCTTTATTGTTGACTCCCAGTATTTAATACATCACCTGCTCTAACAAATTAATTCTGCATTCCTTGCTTGGTCTGTGCTTCATTTTGTTTATGTAAAAAAAACCACAAAAAATCCGACTAACAAATGATTTTGCTAAAGAGACGAACAGACAAATATTATATATTATGTATAATATAATCATCTCTATCCTGCGCTTTACCTCTCTGGGGACAATTTGTATTCTTTTTCAGTTTGACCAATATTGTGATGTACTGTTATATGATGTTCTTGCAATACACGTTGATTAATAATATTGTTATTGTTGGCTTTGTATCATGTATCATTGAGTTCCTGGTTGTGGGAAGTAATGAAGTACAAATATAAAAATTATACTCTGTGCAAAAAACAATAAAAATCTTTACTGTTCAGCGTGGTACATCGGTGAAGCTAAGCAGATGCAGCTTTACAGATATCCCTTCCTCTACTTAGTTTTCAATCAGTGTGGCCATCATGCTCTAATTATTTTTTGTACTGTCCTCAATAAATTTCTTCTGCCGGAACTCTCTCAGTTTTACTCTCCTTCTTCCTGCATCAGTCAGGACCAGGCAGCTCCAGAAGAGACCTTCTTGTCGGTGAAAAGTCACAGGTAGGTACAGTGAAGCTTATTGAACACATTTGAAGCTATATAACGATGATATGCTGTTGCTATTTTGTGAAAGTTATGAGTTTGTTTGAGGGAGGCATAGTCATACACCCAGTTCAAATGATATATTCCACCACTGTGGCACAGATGTTGTCTGGATATATATGTTTTTATGTAAAAAGCATTTGTACTATAAAATATATCTTATGATATTCATGACGTTGTATTTTCCAGCCTCGCTGTTCAAACAAAACAGGGCGAGGTACGAATACTGTGGTGAACGAAAATGCATGTGGCTCATGTTGCTCTAATGGATTTAGGATGGATTGATGACGAGACACAGGGACTGACTGGGCCTGTTCACCACGAGCAGACTGAGCAGAATACACTGTGGCACTGCATTCTTCTGTATGATCGAAATACAGACTAAAGAAGCACTGATACACTAATAATACTGGTTGTATCACTGAAGAAGTATCTGAGCAGGTCTCGGCTTCTACTGTCAGAACAAAGTGCTTTCAGGGCTCTGTTGCCCACTAAGGAAATGACTCATAAAATCACTTCCTGTTGTCAACCGCTCCCATCCGGCCGGAGAGAGACCTACTTTTCTTTAACGTTAAAGTTATCGTTCTTGAGTTCAATGTTGAGGTATAGGTGTATGTAGTTCACTTTGTACATCTACATCATGACACTTAACTACACTCCATCAATTTGACACCTTCAGTAAGACTTAATGTAGCAATAAAACTATAACAGTGCTTTGAAAGTACTTTCATGGATTAAAGTAATACTTACAATAAAACTGTTGCAATGATCCTCATCTTGACCAACTAAAATGCTGCTTACTCAAGGAAAGTTATAATGAATTAAAATGTAATATAATAAAAAAGTACAATACCCACAGAAACCATTTCATACATTTAGATACCTAAATACTTCACCTTTCCAGGTTCTCCCACAGCTCTTTAATGTACGACATACATTATTGTCTATAAATGCTCACAAGTATGTGGATTGGAAAGAACAAAAGAGACATGTGAAAGTTTACATCCCTCAGAAATGTTGATGGTTCTGAAAAGAGAACGTGTGGTAGCCTTCAGTTATAATACAAACTCAAAAGGTGTTTACTTTAAAATGCAATGTGATTGTGAGTGCCAGTTTGTGTACAGCATATACCTTCAGTACCTTTTCCTGTATGTATTTGTTCTGGCAACAATACATTCGATTGATCTAATGAAATGAATATATAGTCAATAAAACCATTGTTGAACATTCAGATACAGCAGAGCTAACCCTGCTGCTGTCAACAGTATTACTGCTGCACATTTACAACCTATTGTGTCAACAATGTTTAGTGATGTTTAACGTTGCTGAGAGGTTTCACAAATTAAGAATTTCATTGAACTGTGAGGCAGAATGTGTTTCCTGTACATGTCATAAAATATAAATTGAATTGAATTGAATACATTCATACTTGTTCATTTAACAATGAATTTGACAACTTCCTCTCATCCAGTCAGGAAATCTGGAGATGGAGAAGGGACACCCACCACAGGTCTCAGCTCCACCATACCCTGGACCACACATGAACGATGGAGGTATGCTACATCCGCAAGAAATGTACCCTCAGCCGGGACTTTCACCGGGTGCACCTCCACCTGTTGTTTATCAAGGAGGTCTGTGTCTGAGGTCGCTGCTTAAGATGATGTTGTTACTTTTCCTTCTTCATTTCACATCTTTGAAAAAAGCTCAACTGTTTGTATACTGTGTAAGCAACTTATTGTCGTGGAAATTTATCATGAGATTTGAAATAATGAGTTTCTCAGACCAAGAGGAATCAAATCCAGCACACAGTTGCACAAATAAAGGTCAACAGGAGGTGGATGACATTGATGTTGTATCAGCTAAGTGCACAGAAAACAGTCAAAACAGTAGTAAGACATTGATCAGTGGAATTTTCCATTATACACTACTATACTGCTTCATACATTATTATGTATAGCGAGTTATATCTTAGTTGATGTATGCAATTGCTATTATGTTTTGATCGGTGATTAATCTAAATATCTGTTGTAAACCTTTCTTTCCCGACCACATGCTCCTTCTGCTCCAGTCCCAACAACCTCAGGTGAGGAGATGCGTGCGTATGTAAAACACAGTATAGATGCCTGTCCATTTCCCAGCACATGTGAATGCACATTCATCTCTTTATATACTGTCTATGACACATATGCTTGTATTAAAGGTTCATGGACACGTGTGAACTCACATCTGTGACAAGACAGACCAGTGAGGCGAAGTCAGTGGGTGAAATCCTCGGCTTCCGACCAAACTGATCTGAAGATTAGTCCAATTGTAGCTCAACAACAAACCATTGTCCAGTGTTTTGTATGTGCACAGTCCCATTTTGAGGGTGTCTGGTTCCAATGAACTCCACACATGACAAATTAACATTTTCCCAATCTGAATCACACAGTATAAAACACTATATGGTCCAGTTGGATGACTCAGTAGAGTCCTCACAATGTAAAGCTGATGGAAAAACAGAGCGCTCATCACGACACAGACGACGATCCCCTGATCAAATTACAGTTGTTGTGCAGCCTCTGCTGGTCTTGTTGAGTCAGTGCAGTGTGGAGTACCAACGGAAATGATCCCAACAGTAAAACATATAGCAAAAGCATGTGTTTAAATACAAGAACGAAACAAATATACAAACACAACAGAATTTCTACTGTGTGCGTAGTTTGTGATGAGTTGGATCATACACAGCAGTCAGAAGTTGGTCTTGAAAAGGGACGCTGTGTAAAAACAATTGAGAAATTGTTAATTTCACTGTGCTGTGCATTTCTCATCCTCAGTCACTCATGTGGACGTGACACCTGCACTGCAGGACGCCCCAGGACAAATGCGGTGTCCTAAATGCCACCAGACTGTGGTCCCCACCACGGAGCACAAAGCAAACCTCCTGACGTGGGCCGTCTGCTGAGGCCTCACCATCTTTGGGTAAAAGTGATCGTTTTGATTCAAACTTTCTGCACATAGTTTCAATTGGAGGATATCTTATGGAAAACACAGGGAGACGTATTAACGTATAATCTGAAATTATGTCAACTCAGGATAAGAAAAAGTAAAGGTACAAAAGATCCTGTTTTAGAAGTTATTGTTGTCGGGAGAAAATGGTCGTTAAGTCCAAACTCCCTTTGTTTTCCTCCATCCTGCTACAGAGTCATCTACAAGTGAATGTGAAACTATCCTGACTGTGAATAAGAGAAGGACTCAGAACCCACACATGCAGTGGCTTATTAGTGGTTTGACTTGCTCTACAACGTTGATCTATAACGAATCAAAAATGGCCATGTATATTTTTGGCCAATTATTTCTATTCAGTAATGTATACAGTAAATGTTTGACTTTTAAACAAAGGACTTAAAACTCTTAGTTTGTAAGCTAGCTTCTTTGGTAAAAAGAAAAGGTAAAATCTTTCTTTTCTGGTGCTAGTTTTATTTGAAGAGGATTATTTGCAAGGCAACAAAGTGAAATCAAAACTGTCTTTGTGATGTTTCAGTGCAATTTCACATAGTTTTATTTTCGTCAAGGCTAACTGGTTTTAAATGATACATAATGACGTGGAAAATAAAAGGTCAAGCATTGAAAGAATTGCGACTCCTGGTTTCAGTCCAACAATGTTACATGCAGAAACTACTTGAGGTGATTTTGAAGTAATACAAAATACTTAATAACAACTTTGTAATAATTATTTTATTGTTAGACTAATTCACTTTTTATTTTGGTTTGGTTATATTTCAGTTAACTGTCATAACCATGAAACACACTATTTGGATCTTCCTGTGTCCACCACCAGGGTGTGCTATGTCCTTGGTGCAGGCATAGACTGTATATAGGTTTTTCAGGTTGCGGAAAAAGAAAATGAAAGTTGTTAGATCCCAGTGTATCCCAGTAAAGGGTCAGTACAAAAATCTTATTTGAGCCTGGTCGGATGCAGTGTTTCTTCAGAGTTCAATTGCAATCCACACATTCGTTGGTTATTTCTCCATTTTAAAGAATTTCTCCTCAGTGCGCATTTTCCAAGTCGTAGATTTTCTCTGTAGAAACTTTCTCTTAGTTGAGAAGTGTCCGCTTTCTCCGTTCTTTTGCTTGTAGGCTGAGGAAGGATCTTCAACCTGTTGTGTAGAAGAACTGACCAACACCCTTCTCACATCTTAGTTATACTCTCTCAAACTCTAAAGCTTACAAAGTCATCAGTATGCAATGACTCACTACCTATAGAAATGGCCGTTCTTGGACCAGGAACTAATATGGTACAAATCTAGCATCTTTCTATCACACATATTCAGCATCATGCCAACCTTTGACATGATGTCGCCTACGCCCTGCACCTCATGGTTATATCACACATCGCACTTTGACATGTATAATAGATAAAACACATTTAAAGCAAGTTAATCATTAAACCATTACTCATAAATGATTTAACACTTCTCATTACAGTTCCAACTTTTTCATTAGGGGTTTACTTCAATTGACTTGATCCATTACTGTATTAAACACATTTTTATTTTAAACATTATAAAAGGTAGGGGACATGGAAAAAGGCTCATCTGCCGACAAAGCTACAAGTTGCTGTTGATGCTGCTGCTGGAGGGCTGTATTGATCTGAGACTCTAGAGATAAAACAAAACATGGGAGAGATATTCGCTGATTAAACAAGTTCTCCTGCACTCTTTCTCTGGGCTGTGGCACAATGTCTCCCTCATTCTCTCCTTGCTGTTTCCCCATCTCCTCATCCGACCCATCACTTCCCAGCTGCTTTCCATCTGCAGAAAGCAAGTGGGAACAAGGCACAATTTACTATCGCAGCATTAATCAAAACCAGAATCATCTACTTTTGCAAATAATCAATAATATACCCAGTTTAAATTATGATAGAATACATTAATTATTGTTGTTGTATAAAAATGTAACTGTATTTTGAACAACTGGTACATGTCTTGTCTTTCATTACAGGCAGTAATGAAAGTCTCAAATGAAACAAAAAACTAGACACTGAGGTTTTACTAGTTATCTAATATCCAAACAGAAAACAAAGTCCCACCCACCATACAGAGACCAGTGACTGCGCATTACAGTATCTGAGTATCACGTGCTTTCCGATAAACCATGTGAGAAAACGAAAGTGAAAGTTGCTCATGTCCTATAAAAGCGAGTGTCCAGAGCCTCAAACTCAAAGGAAAGGACTGAAGGGGAAACATTTATGTTCATTTTTTCTATTGGGTAAGTTCTCCTCATGCTATTATAACCTTAAGTGTAAGTGTTATTTCAGTGTAGTGCAATGATTAATATGTTGAAACGAACCCATAAATAATGATTTGTTTATGATGATGATATATGTTCTGTCTGTTTATCAACCTCCTCTTTAAGTAACCTTTCTGTCCATGGTCCTAAAACAGAAGCCACACTAAAGTCAGAGAGAAGCAAAACATTGGCAGAACAGACAATTTTGAATAGAATTACACAACATTAATTTAAAGATATTATAATGGTCAATAACGAGGGGGAGTCACTGTGGCTAGTGCACAGGCTGGTCCAATGATGAGGAGCCGCTCCCAGTTCCGTCCCTCCTTTGACAGTAGCTGGGGAAATCTTCACATTATGACAGTGTTTGGTTTGGTGTTTTAAAATAAGCCTTGAGTCGGCTGACAGCTTGTGACGCCTTTCCTATCTGTCCTTCAGACCCTAGTGGCAGCTGCTTGAATTCTTTCTAAGGGTATGTCACAGTTTTTTAAGAAAACAGTGCATTCATGTATGTGTGATGTTTGAATAAAGCTAATGGAGTTTAGGCTGTAATATAGCAAGTTAGGTATGAGAACAAGTTAAAGTACAGTGTATTGTATGCCACAGATGTACAGTCTTCTCAAACAGGCATTATCAGACAGGTGCAAGACTGAACTGCGATGTGACGCACACACACAACAATCAACTTCAAGATTAAAACCCGCCAGCAACGGCTACTATCAGTCACTATGTGAAGGCCGCACATTTTCCCACATATTCAGCCCAAACTGCCCCTGCCCCCACCCCTGTCTAACATACTGCATTTGTTTAGAGTTCAGTTTCATTGCTATCTTCACAGACACACACTCAAAGAAAAACATAGATTTTAGTCTCAACAGTCCCTGCCAGCGAGTGAGTGGGTGTTTGAACAAAGAAAAGGTCTGGACTTTGTTCAGGTCACATTGTTGACTTCAGACTGAGCCTGAAAAAGAAAGTCAAAGTGTTGCCTATAAAAGCATCTTCTCCTCCTTGTTCCAGAGTCACTCTGTCCAGAGCCACATAAGCAAAGGTAAGGACTTCAATCTGTCTGTTACTACTATTGAACTGAATGGAATACCTTTTATTTTAGTTCATTCATTTTTTGCCATGAATTTTTGTGAAGCCCTTTGTAACCTTGTTTATAGAAGTGCTATACAAATAAAGTTATGATTAAAGTTATTATTATTACTATTACTGTGACTGTCAAGCTAAAGCTAATTTCTTTACTGCATCAAGTGAATAAACAGCAAAACCCCATGGGGTCATTTTTCTCACGTAACCAGTATATGCTGCTGGTAATAAGTAGCTCAATAGGAATTTGACAGAAGAATTCTTACTCATATGAAATTTGATTTTGTATTGTTGTATTGTCAGTTATGCTTTAAGGTTCAGGATGTAGAATGTAGTGACATCTAGTGGTGAAGTTGCATGTTGCAGCTGAACACCGGTTACCTCACCCTCCCCTTCCAAACATGAAAGAAAACCTGTGGCAGCCATCAGTTACCACAGGTTCAAACTCAAAAGGAGTTTAGTTTGTCCAGTCTGGGCTACTGTAAAAAACAAATTTAATGTATTTAAATATAAAGGGCCCATTCAAGGGTAAAGAAACAATAATTTGTACAATTTAGATGCAGCACACTCGTGAAAACATCACTTGGATTACTCAGTTTCTGCCAATAGATCCCTTTCACCATCATCTTACACACTGGACCTTTAAGTAAACAATCTGAATGCATCTTCCTCCTCTGGGGTGAATTCCTGCATTAACATGTAGTCTGAATGTCCTACTTTACAGCAATGGGAGGAGGTAAGTCCTGTTACATTTTCAGCTTCAATAAACAAATGAACAATAACAAAAAACATTCTCAATAATCACAGTTTGGTCCTTTTTAGGTCCTTCAGCACTCTTGGAGCAGCCATGGAGGGAGGTGTCAGAGTGAGTATGATCTAACATTCAGTCAGTGTGTTTCCATTGTGCCCTCAGTGTTTGTGCTTCTGCTGCTCAACACATGACTTAAACAACTCGTTGTTGTGTGTGTGACAAAAAAAAGGATCACAATTGCAATGTTGTGCAATCATTAATAAAAATAATACGGCACTTTATTCTGATTGTTTAATATTTTCTGTAATTTACAGGAAGTACCAGAGCAATCTTAAGTTTGTGAAATCTTACCAGCCTGAAAACAAACAGGTCAAACATCTCAGGATTCTGCTTCATGGACCAGTTGGTGCTGGAAAGTCGAGCTTCATCAACTCTGTCGACAGCGTTTTAAAAGGCAGATCTGCTGGTCGAGCTTTGACAAATGCAAACTCTGGGAGCAGCTACACCAGAAAGGTATGAACAACAGGAAAGGATAAAACTCCATTGAGGGTAACAAACCACAGGAATTCATTTTCAATAGTAGTTCACTGATGAAAATACAGAGCAACTTCTACTAATATTAAAATGTCAAAACAGCAGATTTATATCAAATGTTTTGTACAAATGTTGTCTTTATGTTTCAGAGCAATAAATTCTAGTCAGCACAAGCTAAATGAAATGAAACATTAAATCTTTCTAAATCTGTCTGTTTTTTTTACTTCTTATAGCTTTGCACCCATTTAAATTTCAGGTTAATGTGTGAACTAGAGGCCCAGAGTTTGAATCTGATGCCACTGTGGATGTTCATACAAATCACCTTTCTCCAGCCTCCCCACACATTCCTGATCGGCCCACAGACAACTGCTGATATTTACTTTGATTCATTGATGTAAATAATTGCACCTTCTGCCTTACAGTACCGGACCTTCAAATTTCACAAAAATCCAGAGGCCACTTACTCTTTTGTGTTCAATGACATCATGGGCTTTGAGAAGGATTCTGACAGAGGAGTCCCTGTGGAAGACGTCAAACTGGCCCTGAGAGGACACGTGGAAGAAGGTTACAAGGTACAGCACTGTGAACTTTGACAGTATTTAAAGTCTAATTTTAACTAACAAACACAATATTTGTTTTATATTTATCGTAGTTATCAAAATTATTATTGAAATTTGACAAACGTTATGTGCACATTTCCTGTCTCATAAAACAAAGTCAATTTTTCTTACAATTCTTTTTCAAATATCAAACTTTTCTATTGGCAAATTGCTGAGTTTGGGGCACATGGCAGCCACATGTACATCAGTTAAATCTTGTGAACAATGGCAGGAATGTGTGTCACATTAACAATATGAGCGTGCATGTGTGTATGTGCACGAGACAAACAAATGAGGTGAAACACAGAGAAACTTTAAGTTACATTAAACATTATTTGATTGTATTTGATTGATTTCTAGTTCGACCCTGACCAAGAACTGAAGGAGGGTGTTGATGGCTACAACTCTGATCCCACTTTGGAAGACAAAGTTCACGTTCTGGTGTGTGTTGTTCCTGCGGACACAGTGTCTGTGTTAAGTGATGAGATGGTGGAGAAGATGAGAGAGGTCAGAGTGGCAGCCAGTGAACTGGGTGAGTGCACAACAATTGTTTCTCTGCGTGGACTGATAGTGTCACATTGGACTGTATGAGTCAAAATACCAGGACACAAATGTTTGAAATACTGATCAGGTTTCTATATCGACAGGAATTCCCCAACTGGCTATTCTCACCAGAGTTGATGAAGCCTGTCCCGAGGTTAAAAAGGACACAAGCAATATCTATAAGAGCAAGTACCTGAAGGAAAAGGTACATTTTGGAGTTATTGCAAAATGTCATTTTTCTGCATATATGTCATGTTTGTTCATCGCTGTACGATTACTGATCAACATAAATGTTGTTACTTTAACTTAGGTAGAAGGATTCCACCATCTGCTGGGCATTCCAATGAACTGCATCTTCCTTGTGAAGAACTACAGTGATGAAATTGAGTCAAATGACAAAATGAACGCTGCAATAATGTGTGCACTGAAACAGATGGTTTTGTATGGAGAAGACTTACTCAACGACCTGTAAACATGAAGACCCCTGAGGCAAAAACACAGTAGGCGATTTGTAGGGGAATGAGGAAATATTCAGCCAATGTTTACTGTCTTTGTCAAGCAGGCAAGCTTGAAGCATGAAATATGGAATAAAAATGCATACAAATTAGGTCCTAAAGTCTTTATAGGATTTATCTCATTGAGACTTTGCACAATAGCAGGACAATGCTCTGTCATTACGTCGTTAGCTTGGTGTGACGTCATCACGTGATCTGGTCAATAACTCAGCTGTTGTGATGGTGCCTTCACGTGCCGCCGGAAAGGAGTGATTCAAAAGCTCTCGTCTTTATTGTTGACTCCCAGTATTTAATACATCACCTGCTCTAACAAATTAATTCTGCATGGTCTCTGCTTCATCTTGTTCATGTAAAAAATAAAATAATAATCCGACAAACAAATGATTTTGCTAAAGAGACAAACAGATAAATATTTTAAATTATGTTGTGATGGAAATCTGAAAATACAAGAGGCTGGAACACCAAATTTGTCTATGTGTATTTTAATAGGGGCATTCTGCAGAAATGATCAACACAGAGAGTCACAGGGATCTCAGAGTGTTGATGGAGAACAGTCAAATGCAAGGATCTTATATAGGAGAACTAAGGCTGTTTGTCTGAGCCAGTTCAGACTGGTTCTGTAGGCGCAGTTTGGGACAGGAATTAAGACACAGGAAACTGATTTGCATATGTTTTCTTAGAAGATTAAGCAGACGGAAATAAAATTCTTGGACAGTCAATAAGTAATAGAAATATCATAAAGGTATTAGAAAGGTCATATAGGTTTCAGGTCACAAACAGTTCAGGTCATACAAGTTTCAGACAGGTATGCAAAAAGTTACTTTTCCACTACAATGTATAATATAATCATCTCATCCTGCGCTTTACATCCCTGGGGACACTGTATTCTTTTTCAGTTTGACCAATATTGTGAAGTACTGTTATATGATTGTCTTGCAATATACGTTGATTAATAATATTGTTATTGTTGACTTTGTATCATGTACTGTGAGTTCCTGGGCGTGGGAAGTAATGAAGTACAAATATAAAAATTATACTCTGTGCAAAAAAAATTAAAATCTTGCTTTAACCCTTGTTTGTAGTATTTACTTTTATTGTTATTGGATTTGAAGCAGGAGTGTTTTAATTTAAACAGTTATTGAAGTGATTAAATGTGACCTGCGGTCCTCAGAGTGGTACTTTTTACTCTAATACTTACAGTACATTTAACAGCATGTACTTTATATACTTTGACTTGAGCAAAAAGGTTGAATCAATATGTATACTTTGACTTGAGTTATTCTTGAAACAAGAATCTTTACTTTTACTTGAGTAAAGAATGGGGGGACTTTTGCCATCTCTGTGCAGAAAATTGAATACAGATCTTGCTTTAACCCCTGTTTGTAATATTTTGTTATATTTCTATTTGATTTGGCCCTAAGAGTGGTACTTTTTCACTTTTATTCTTCGAGTACATTTCAGGGCCTGTCCTTTTATACTTGAATAAAGAGGTTGAATCAATACGTATACTTTGACTTCAAATACCTGTACTTCTACTACAGTAAATAATGTGTATAGCCTACTTTTGCCCCCCCGCCGTGAGATACCCTCTGATTCCCACCCCCACTGTTCAGCGTGGTCCATCGGTGAAGCTAAGAAGACGCAGCTTTCCAGGCGCCTGTGAACGCAGCATTTGACGAGGAAGAGGAGGAAATCCACGTAGCTCGTCTCGCGTCGCGGGGTCCGGTCGTGTTGTGTCCTCGATGTGTCGGCCCGTGTAAAGAAACGCTGCTTTTCTACTCGGCGGATAAAGGCGTCCATAGTGGCGGGGTGACGCGGGGCTGCCCACACCGGTGCTGTTTGCTGAAAGCGGGGGAGAGGACAGCGGGGAAAATGGAGCTGGAAGACGGAGTCGTGTACCAGGACGACCCGGGGACGTCCGCGATGATGTCGGAGCGGGTGTCGGGCCTGGCCAACTCCATCTACCGCGAGTTCGAGCGGCTCATCGGGAAGTACGACGAGGACGTGGTGAAGGAGCTGATGCCGCTGGTGGTGGCCGTGCTGGAGAACCTGGACTCGGTGTTCGCGGAGAACCAGGAGCACGAAGTGGAGCTGGAGCTGCTGAAGGAGGACAACGAGCAACTCATCACCCAGTACGAGCGGGAGAAGGCGCTGAGGAAGCACGCGGAGGAGGTGAGTGATGGTCCAACACCTCCGGGGTCCTGGAGGCGGGGAGACGTCGGCTCCCCTCCTCCTCCTGCATCCCTCAGCGGGGAATTCACCCGCACACGTGGCCGAGCAGCGGCCACGGTGCTCGGCAGGGATGTAAACAAGGCAGCGTCGTGGCTCACGTCAGACTCGAACACGGGCCCTGGTGCTGACTGTGGATGCTTAGTGACATGACAACACTGGAACCCCTGCTCCGAGCATGTGAGCTCCTCAGCAGCTTCATCCTGACAAACAAAACAAACACACCTATAATCGATCTATTCATCCTTATTGCATCAGATAACAGTGGAGTCACAGCAGGAGAAGTGACTCAGCTTTTTGGGCCATCACTGTAATTTTATGTTTATTGCATCTAAACAGTCACAAGGTGCCTGACAAGTTAAATATACAAAATTGAAGACAAACAATAGGAAACAGTTAAAAAGCAGAGAAGACACAATTTAAAGATTCAGTGTGTAGAATTTAGTGGCATCTACTGGTGAAGTTGCATGGCGGCCTCCATAGAGAGGACCCGCTCCCGATGTAAATATAAAGTATTTCAATATAAAGGGCCCATTCTAGGGTAAATAAAACAACATTCGTACAATATAAAAAAGTAGTGAAAACATCACTAGGAATATTTTATATTTAATAGCTCGCTTCCACCTGAATCTTACATACTGGACCATTTAAAAAGCGATTTAAAGGTTCAGTGTGTAGAGTTTAGTGACATCTAGTGGTGAAGTTGCATGTTGCACCCCACCCTCCCCTTCCAAACACGAAAGAGAACCTGTGGTAGACTTCAGTTGTCATAAAAACTCACGTTTGTCTGTAAAAAACATGGTGGCCTCCGTAAAGAGGACCCGCTCACGATGTAAATATAAAGTATTTGAATATAAAGGGCCCATTCTAGGTTAAAAACAAAAACAATTCGTACAATTTAGATGAAACACACTAGTGAAAACATCACTAGGATTATATTATATTCAAATTCTGTCAGTAGATCCATTTTACCTAAATCTTATACACTATTAGAAGCGATTTAAAGATCACGTGGCATTAGAGCACAGATGCAGAAATAATAAAATGATACAGATGAGAAAAGAGTAAAAATAGAATTAAACATTATAACATGATTTAAAATGGAGGAGAAGGCACACCAATACAAATGTGTCTTCAAAAGAGATTTATAAGAGGATAAGGAATTTGCCGCACAGATCTCCAGATGGTTCCGGAGAGTGGGAGCTCGGACGTGATGGCAGATTTGCTTGTTAAATAGCTGCTCTAAGCATAAATGTGTTTAAAGGTTAAAACCTCCCACCACAGCTTTATGATCATATAGAGTCCACCACTACTACCAACTCCCTGCACTGCCGGCAAGTCTTCAATCCACTTTTGGTCCAGCATTAAAAGTCAAGCTGTTTATTTGCTACCGCATCTTTTACAGAGCAAAGTCACAAAGTGCATCACAAACGTGCAATTGTTTAAATTCGACAAGAAAAAAGATATGACGATATAAGATGAGACTAGAGTGGCACTCAGAGAGCTCATACCTCCGCCATGGCCCAGCAGTCCCATTCAATTCAAAACCAGCCGCACCAAATTTCACACACCCGTAGACTCCAGTCTCCTTTACGTGCCTTATTTCACTTATCAAGAGCCGTGAAGTATTCTCTGAGAAATCAAGGAAAATTATGAAAAACTCTGGATCTGCACCAAAATGTAATGGGTTCTTCCCTGACCTGTACTACATCATGCACCACCAAGCTTTGCGCTAATCCGTCCCGTAGATTTCGCGTAATCCTGCTGTCGAAGGGAAACAAAAACCTTATTTAGGTTAAGGTAATCAGAAAATACTGTTTACATGACTGTGTCTTGATCAGGTTAATATTGGACCCTTGGTGTCCATGTAAATGTGTCTGTTGTTCAGATGATGACAGGCTGCACATGTGTGTCAGATTTTCCGCCTCCTGGCCCTCAGCCTCTGTACGAAGGGCGATGTGATGTGACTCAGACCATCTGTCTCAGATCGTTTCTCTGACTAAAGGCGTCAGGACAGCAGGGACCCCTGTGTACATACAGTGACATTGAAGCAGAATGGCGACCAATCACACAAATAGTCAAACTGACAGTAGCATCCTGCACTTTTGTGGTGTCACACTGTCATTTATATATATATATATAGACATATACTCATTAAGCCAGTGTTTGTGGGATTGTCCTGGCAAAGATTCTTTGTCCACAGACCTGAGGAGGAGTGAGCAGGGGGTACAACGAGCCTGCTGGAGAGGCGAGGGATTACTTCCAGGTCATGTGCTCCTTTGTCAGAGACTAGCAGAAAGGGAGTGCTCCTCAGTTTGCATTTACAATTTCTTCCCAGCCCTCTTTTTTGGTCTTGAATTTTATTGTCAAATTCTTGCATTTCAGACCTAAACCCTGCTTCACACTTTGCAAGAGTAGCAGAGGGTGTCACATTGGGTATACAATCACCAAAAAACTATATTTTAGCTGCCCTGTTTCCAATAAGCTCTGATGTCGTTTGAGGTCATATACACAAAATGAAATTGTGTAGTTTTCTTGTGATATCCATGACTGTGGAAGTCATTGGTGACGATTGAGCCTGAGGCATCTTGCCAGCTGTTCCTACCATTAAAACCGCTTTTCAGTTTTACTCCAGTTTCTCATTAGTTGCTATTTTTTGCTGCCTAGCATGACTCAAAACATGCCTGGTTTGGTCTGACCCCAAAACCTTCAGCTAAATTTAAGAAGAAGAAGAAAAAAAAAAATCACATTTGAGAAGCTGAAATCTGTGAATCTTTGGTATTTTTGCTAAAAGAATTTTGTGAAGGATTAATTCATTGTCACAGATTTATTTTCTGTTGATCAGCTAATGGATTTTTGTTGTTTCAGCTCGGAATAAATTTAATGTTTGATTTGAAGTTAGATCACTTTGACACAAAATTTGTCAAACATGAATTGGTTGAACCTGAATGAAAAACCCTTGAGTGGCTACTTCAAATCTGGAGCAAACACATTGAGCTGGGACAAAATGCCTGTTTCATTTTGCAGTCATTTAGTGCTAAGCAGTCTGTAACGTGCGTTTGTATGTCAAAGCACAGTAACTCTCATGTGCCCAGAGGAAGAAGGGCAGCCACTTTAGGGCCTCAGCTGGACAGGATGTGGACGCTGACACAAACACAAACACACTCTCCCATTCAGAGGTCTGGCCAGGAGGAAAATGGGAGCAACCGGAATTTCCGGATGAAGCAATAACTTAAAATCCTGCCTCTGTTGTCATGATTCAGAGCCATTTACACTGTATGTTCACAAGTACACAGCACATGTAGCCTTTGCTGTTAAGTCAATATATGTCAAAAGAAATTAAAAAGTTTTGTCCCACCAACAGTCCATTCTCCCATTTGAGAAACTGTAAACAGAGGATCTCTGGCTTTGTTTTCTCGATTTTGCCAAACAACTGAAAAAGTGAATTTCTTATTAAAAAAACAGCTTTCTTTGGTGAGAACTTAATTAGTTTGCAATAAAGTACACATGGTATTATAGTGCTTGATTGGTGCATATAAAGATAGTGAAACAAATATTCGGTGGTGCATTCATGGTTTCATTAATTTAGTAACTTTAACAGAAGACTACAGAAGAAATTAGCTGTGGGAGCTTGTGTAGAATAAAGACCAGATCATCATTTTAAACTGCATCAGATTATCATTTGGAAATGATGGATATTTTATGAAGTTTCAGGGAGTCTGACCAAGTCTTTCTTTCTCTCTTTGTGTGTGTTTGTGAGTAGAAGTTCATTGAGTTTGAGGACACTCACGAACAGGAGAAGAAGGACCTGCAGAACCATGTGGACAGAATGGAATCGCACTCCCGACAACTGGAGCTCAAGATCAAGAACTATGCAGACCAGAGTACGCACGCACGCAAGCTATTCTGCTTTTGTCATTTTTTATTTTCTTAATGTCGTCTTCTACTCTACTTGATCTCTCTTTCTCATGGCTTATTGCGCACAAACACACACTAACACACATACACACTCTTTTCTCCCTCTTCGCGGGGTTAACAGTAATGGGATTATGGGATTTCTGTTATTCCCACCCTCTTAATGCAGCAGTGCTCCACCACCCATCATATTGGTGGATTAATGGAGGCAATGCTCTTGGTTGAGATTTTCTGTCATGTTGGGAACAGTGGATTCCCAACATGGATCCCAACAGGATTCACACAGTGGCCGCTCCAGTGTCAAATGGAAAGCAACACAGTTGGTTGAAGTGCATCATGCATTCACACAAAGCTGTGAGATGAAAACATGAATTTTGTAATTGCTCAGTTTTTGGCACATTCTGGGAAATCAGATATATTCATTGTGATTGTTTCCATTGTCAAACCCCCCCAAAAAACAGATCCTTGAGCTTTTACCTTCCATTTAACTAGTCCATGTGTCAAGCCGTCCCTCCGCCAGTCCCGTTGAATGGTAAATCATTTATTTATTATTATATGTGGCAGCACATGAGCGGATTGTATCCCAAGACTTTAAGGACAGAGTCCAACGCTACCGTGGAGTAAATAAGATGATGACAGAATTGATTCGATTTTTTAAGCCATTCTTCTGGCTTTGTGTTGGATTTAGTTCCACTAGTCTACCATGAATTAATACAAGTTTATTTTGTTTTGAAGTTGTCACTTTATTTCTCTCCCAGAATGAACTTTTGAAACTCATGTGCACCGATGAGTGGTATTAATCTAATGTGTGGAAAACATGTTGCTAAAATATAGATTTATACATTTTTTTGCATACTGGATAGTGCTGTTGTGTGCGGTATTCCTATTTAAGTACGAAACTAACTCTCACGGTGTCATAAGGGCAAATTGATCTTTGACCACTGTCTGCAGATGTTTGTGGGAGCATGATCTTTGGTTCTTCTGAAGAAATGAGGACTTCTATCATTTCTATGATTAGTGCACTCATTCAATCATGATCTAACCCTCCACCAAATTTCATGGAAATTGGTTTAGTTGTTGTGTAATCCTGATAACTAACTAACAAACACAACCCCCCCGCTGTATGTTATTAAAGAAATAATACTTAAAGAAAGTTACATTATTTTATCTTAAGCTTTGATATTCAGCCGCACATTCAGCTTCCTCATTCTGTTATTTATCACTAATTCAAATGTACAGGAGGGATTACTTCAGACTTCACTTCATTACATGTCTCCGTGAATCTGATGACTCACAAATAAGCAAAATGAAACCTCCCGGTAGTGTGAAAGTACACACATGGACGAGACATCATCACACGGCATGCAGATGCTTTAGCTGCTGTAATTGATAATATCCGGGCTTTATATATACGTCTGCCACAGCAGCTCTCAGTGTGGCTCAGGCTAAACCTGACACACTAATAGGGGATTAGATGTTTTTGTCACTCCCTAAATCGGCCCAACACTGAAGCCCATTTGAGTGAGATTAAACCAAAACTCACAAAACACGATTTGAAATAACTCTGCATCATAAACTTTCATTCCTAGTCCCTGTTTTGTTTTTTGTTTTTTATAATTTGCATTTTGAAAATAATTCACACACGATACTGTTTCAGTCGGCAGGTTGGAAGAACGAGAGCTGGAGATCAAGAAGGAATACAACTCCCTCCATCAGAGACACTCAGAGGTAAGTGAGTGAGGGAGGAAGGAAATGCTGTCGAGTTGTGATCCTCAATGATATTCATGACTAGTGTCCTCTGCGTCTTTTTGCTTTGACTTGTGCAGATGATCCATAATTATATGGAGCATGTAGAGAGGATCAAAATGCAGCAGATTAACGAGACTTTGGAATCGAGCGCAGTCGGCCGAGTCAGGTAAGATCCTTTGTGTTAAGGAACAAATGTGGAGCGCTCCATGAAGAAGAATGTCTTGCTTGACAAAAATATCATGAACCAAACCTGAGAACAGCTAGACCTATGTTATATATTTTGTTGACTTGTGCATTTGCATTATCCCAAAAACGTTTTCAACAATGTTCAAACCCAGAGAAATCCCCAAATGTATTCAAGGTAACGGGATGTTTCATTTTGGTCGCCTCGTAAGTATGTCCATCTCTGCTATAACTTCCACTGTGTTTGTATTGGTCACTCGTAATGGATCGTGATTGTTCATTGCCGTTTGCTGCGTATTGTGAATCCAACTTTGATACATTACCTCATCAGTGAATATGTGCGTGAGTAGCGTCAGGTACATTTTCATCCTCTCCCATGATCCCACACTGCTTCACAACAGAGTCAAACTAGGTCTTTTGTTATTGTTTTTGATTAAGTGACCCCTAGCAGCGGAATTACATATTGCAGGTTTAAGTGGTTACGACGGAATCAACTGAGAAAGTTTGAGAAAACATGATTAGAAAGCTTTTTCTTAAATCTTTCTTTACCACTCCAGGAGAGAACGGCCTCTTTCTTTGGGGATTTTCCCCTCGCCTGGTGGGGCATCTCTACTCATCCCAGACCCGCAGGCCAAAGCGGAGACGCCGGGCACAGACCGCTGGAGGTTCACTGACTCAACACAACCACGGTCCAACACTAGCCTCAAGGTGGGTGTGTCTGTGTGCCTTTTTTATTTCTGCAGAAAATAAACTCATGTCAGGGTCAGACTACATGAAATCAGCCTCATGACTCACATAGGGAATTTAGAAATGATCTGACTCACACATGTCTTTTTTGATCATGTCCTTCTCATTTTTTTCTTCATAATTTGTTAATCAGTAACGTGTCTTATATGGTGAAGTGTCAAATGCTAATTGTCTTGTCTAAATCATGTTTATTGTAAATGAAACAAACAAAATAGACACGTTTACATGGACACCAACATCAATATCAATCAGATTAAAACAATAGTCCAATTAAGACATTTAAACAGCATTTTCTGATTGCCTGAACCAGAATGAGGTCATACTCAGAATAAATAATAATCAAATTAAGGCATGTGGAGTATTCTGTCCTAAATTGGAGTTTAAGTGGACATATGGCAGTTACCAAATGTATGACAAATAACGAGGAGTTAGAACGAAAACACTCAAAAGAGTATACGGTAGCATCGTTTTAACAGTAGTTCATATTCAGAGTTAACTCACAACACATTTCTTTTCTTTGTCTATAGAATACAAAAAATCTAAATCTGGAAAATGAGATAATCTCTGTAATTGCACTGCCTGACTGAGTGTTTCCAGCTATCCTGTCTGAGATTTGAAGGTTTGGCTGTGGGTCCATTTAAAAATAGAGAGCCTTTGATAAGGCTCAGGCGTGCACAAGCGTATTTTAGTAGGCATCTGACAAGACAATCTCTGTTTTCAGACATCCTCCTCTTTAGCCATTGATGAATATGCAAACTTCCACCAGGGCAGCAGTCAAAAGAGATCATTAAATGTATCTCATGAATATTCACGATCGTGACAATTTTCTTTTTGATGCAGGTGCAATTCATGATACTGAGCTTTGTCTTATGATGTGTATTTTAAGTGATTTCAGCTCAAGTTGAACTCTGCACAAAACAATTTGTTCCATCAGCTCCTATGTAAGTGACGCTCTCCAAAACACCTCTGTTATGTGAGCCATGTTTGTGTCGGTGGCAGTTATGACCTGGACGGTGACAATATTTGTTCATACCACTGCTGCGTTTTTGTTTAAACTGGGGCATCGGCTCAGCAGCACAGTGCATGATGGGAGTGATGCCGCTGTATGGCTCGCAGCCAGTCACTGAGGGAGAAAAGGGGCCAGCTGGAATGTGATTGGTTCTTATGTAATAGCTGCTACAGGACGTTTATTGTTGAGCCGAGGTCTTTTGAACACGAATGGCTTTGATATGCAGACTAGCTCTCTGAGTTGAACATGAGATGTCATATTTATTTTAAGGAGTGGGTGTTGTTGCCTTGGCGGGTGAGAAAAAAAACGACAGGTTAATGACATGCATTAGCTCGCATGACAGCCATGATCTAATTTCCATCCACAATATGAGTCATAACTCAAAACCATCTCATTGCCCTTAAATTTGGCATAATTATTATTATATACACAGTACATATATTACAGTTAGTTTCAATTAAAGGGACCTTGACAAAGAAATTGCTCTATAAAGGATGAGTTCAGATTTTTTAAGTCTTATTTTAAACCAATACTTACATGCCCATGTGTTATTTTTTGGTTGCTCTTCTTCTTGGCTGCAAAGAGATCACTCTAAATAAAATGATTTCAGTGTAAGTGCGGTGGCGACTTCACGCTCATCTTTATGTGTAAAACTGCATTCAGATGTTAAGTCAATTAGTCAGATCAAGAAGAGACCAAATGTGTGTTTAGTACCAAACTCCCTCTTGGGGTTTCTGTGGCTCAGCAGCAAAACACTGTCTTAACATAAAGAGGGAAATTCAAAAATAAAATGCTGAAATTGAAACTCTAAGGAACTTTTAGGACTGCGCCTTTTGTCCGCATTCACTTACATTAAATTCGCTTTAGGAGGTGAACTCTTTGTGCCCAAAATTATTGAGGACCATTAACCCTTTATTATGCAGATGGGCAAGTCGGTATGGTTTTAACCTATACTTTAAATAAATATAAAGTTGAAATATCACATAACATCACTATGGAGTAATAGTTTCACTTGTTTAAGTGCAGCAGCCACTGTTGATTACAAGATGACGTCATGAAATGTCTTGTTTTCTCTGACCAACAACAAACAAATTCCATCACATAAGTCAAAGAAAGGCAGATTTCTGCTCAAAAAGAGTTTTCTGTCAACTTATAAGCAGACGATGCGTATCCACCTTATCTCACTGTACAGAAATGAAAGGCAAAGTCCGGACGCAGCCTATTATGACCTATACTGCAGCCGACCACCAGGGGGGTGCTCTGGGGAGCTGTCACGTCGTTCATTTTATTTATTCATATACTTGGTAGCATTGGTAAAAATAATTATAAAGGGTATTCATTGCATTATATACAGAAAATGATTGTCAAGAAAAGAGCTGTTAACTATATTAAGAAATAATCTGTTGCTATGAATTAGCCACGTGCTAAAAACCCACAGCCTCACACGCATCTTTATATTTTGCCACACACAATTTGACTTTTACATTCACGTCACAGACATGCACACTTTGAGGTGTATGGTATTCTCTTTTCCTGCTTCTGCTCATTTGAGCTTCATTCTTACTCTCCCCCCCACAAGCAGTTGGACTATGTCGACCCCCCAAGGGACAGGGAGGGTAAGAGTGCGCAGGACTCTACTTGGGGAAATTCACTGGCAGACGACTGCAAGGTAGTTGGATGAGCGGTGTGTGCCCGCATCAGTAGACCCCTTCACGCCGCTGTTTCATCTTTTCAAAAGCCTCGCCTCTCACCTTGTGCATTTATTGACCCTCACTTCATAGACCACCCGCGCTAGAGTGTGCTACATGCAACCATGTCTGTAGGCTACGTCGCGCTCTTTCAAAATAAGTGCACACGACAATCAGCTGTGTCACAGATGGACCTGGTTAATTATTCATCTGTCAGATTCAATAACAGCATGGTTGCATCTGGCCTTTTCATTTCAGTTAAAAATATACATGTTTTTTATTTCACCTGCTTCTTTGCTTCACTCATGTAGATCTTTGCTGATCACTCATTGCACAATAACATGACATTAAACATTGTAGTTGTGTAACATTAGACATAGTGCATTTGAAATTTCACTCTTTCTTTCTGGATCCTGTGTCAGTTGTGTTGTGTATTAGAGGTAGAATGGCAGCTCTCATTGTGGCCATGATTTATGTTCAGTCGATGTTGTGTGACGCCGCCGCTCCCCCCCACCCCCCCCGCAATCTGTGTGGCTCTGTGTGGACTTTGTGTTTGTGTTGCTCATGTTTGAGACAATATGTTCACATCTTTATTGAGTTTCAAGTTCCTTTTTTTTGTGTTAATTTACTGTGATGTTTTACAAAATTAGTAGCTTAGCATTTCAGATTTAGCTTTTCTTGGTCCAATAAGATTTTATTTTTACAGAGAGCCAAAAGCCAAATCAGAAGATCCATTTTAGAAGTAGACTTTCACTTTGACATCATTTGGAGCTCTCCTCTGTGATACTGCATGTGTAGTATATTTAGTGAATCTCCAGCATTTTTTAGTTTAAGATTATTATTATTTTTATTTTATTTATAAAGGGACCATGTACAATATTATACATAAATGTTGCCATTTGTTACCTTGTACCAGAGTTAGCTTAAAGCTAGTTTACATCTGCAGTCCATTAGCACTTTCTCTGTTCCTACAACAGCCCATCGAAGTGCAACATCTGTGTTGTTATGTTGTTGTTTTCTTTGTGTTGCGAATATGTTCAGTATGTGGTTATTTCTTCATTGCACCACTGGTTCATTTAACGTGTCATCTTCACCCTTGACTTTGAGCAGCCACCTGTAAATAGTTGCCATAAACCCGTCCCCCGTGCTTCCAGGATGAGCTGTCGGACTTCACCGGCTCCAAGTCGGCCACACCAATGTCCACGACCGCCTCTGACATGGAGAGGGAAAATGGGAACAGTAAGAGCACTGAGGTGCAGGCGGCTCCAGGGACCAGATCCATATCAGTGGGTACGTTCAAACATCATGAAACTGGCTTTCCTCCATTTCTCTCTTTTGTTCTTTACCATAGTGGATATAAATGTTTGTGTTAACTCTGTAAAGGTGTCGTAGAAGAATCTTTAATCTATAAACACCACAGAGAAGGGCACTTTTTCCACATTTTGTTTGTCCATCCTTCTCTTTGGTAATCTGGCGCATTCTGTGTCTCCTGAAGGTTTGCCTGAAAACAAAGACAGCTCAGACGTGCAGGACATCATTGAGTCCACCCCTGAACTGGACATGGATCTCGCTGGATACAAGCTCTGCAGGTACGACAGAGAACCTGCTGTAGGGCAGAATCCAAACTCAGTTTCAAATGGAATGCAAAACATCGACCCCTGTTCTTATTACTGTTCCAGTACTCCTACCAAAGGCATTGAGAACATGGCCTTCGACCGCAATACAGACTCTCTGTTTGAGGAGCTGTCATCTGCGGGCACTGGGATAATAGGGGATGTGGATGAAGGGGCAGATCTGCTGGGTGAGTGAGATCTGTCTTCATTGGAACAATAATAGACATTCAATTTAGATATATTTCCTCTGTATTGTTGTTGTGACAGGCTGTAATCTAAGTGGCCATGGTGTAATAATACACATTGAGGAGTCCCGCTATAGAAAATAATACTCTGTGAAGCAAAGATTACTTTACACCAGGCTGTGATTTTCTGTTTCTTGAGGTCAATGCATACAAATGAATACATAACAACCCTGAATATTTCTTCTCTATGTATTCCTGGTTTTCCGGGGTTTTCAAAACGTTTTACTGAAGCTCTGCTGCCGTGTTTTCTTACTGATGGCACTAGTTCACAACTCTCTGTTCCTCCAACACCTGCTTGCTTTGGTTCAGATGTGATAGTGTTAGCAATCTGCCCATGGTAACATCACCTCTCTCTCTCCCCGTGTCTCATCCTCTGGCTTTTGTCCATAATCCCAGTGGAGTACTCTGGTGTGTATGACCTCCAACCTTTCCTTAACTCAAATTTCTTTCTGTAAAGTCCCTTTTGAGCCCTACTCATTTTTCACTTTCTGTCATATCCGCCATCGATACAGCTCATAGCTTCCTCTTCATTATGTTTGGTAATGCTTAGCTTTTAGTAGTAGTTCACAGTTTGTAGTTTTACAATTGAATACTTTTGACAGAGTTTGGTGCATGAGTGATGGGAGTTTAACGCTTCCTTTGTTGGCCTAACTTTTCTTTTTACAGCTTAAAATATTTTTTGGCCCTTGTGTTTTCCTCTTTTCTTTCTCTCTACTGTTGTGACTGTCGAATTCAACTAGTCTTAGAGATTCGGCAGCATCTCCTTCCTGTTTTGCTTGTGGAGTCAACAGCTACACCTTCAGCTCTGGCTCCTCCATCGTTTTGGTCATTCCACTGTCTCAAACTGTTTCCGCATTTCTCTCTCTCTCTCTCCCTTATTCTTTCCGCCTGGCTTGGATTGCATGGTTATCTCAGACCTTAGTTTGATTGGTAAGACCTCACCCACTCTATCCATCCTTCTCCTGTCCTGTGAGGTGCTGTGGGTTTGTGTGTTGTGTGGTAGTTTCTTGTGCTGTGAAACGTACAGTAACAAATATCTCACTAGGAGATATTTCACATCTTACCTTTGTAGTGCCTTGTTCCATGTAGTCACTCATCCAGCTTGGTGTCAGATTGATTTCAGTTTTTTAAGAATATTCTAACGTCATGTTCCATTTTGGTCAGGTATGGGCCGGGAAGTTGAAAATCTCATTCAGGAGAATTCACAACTGCTTGAGACAAAGTAAGAACAAAATTCATCGTGTTTTTGTTTAGTGCATAGAGCTTATGTAAAGATGGACGACACGTCTCCACTTCCTACCACTATCCACTATCACTAATGTTAGCATGGAGGAGGCCGGATTTATGGCTTCACTTTGGGGAGCAGTCATGCCATCCATCTTTATAAACAGTCTATTGTTTAATGGCTTTTATTTTTCTCAGTCCCCAGAGGACAAATAAATATAAACGTACTGAATTATTATCCTAAAATGTCCTCTGTCTCTCTAGGAACGCCCTGAACGTGGTGAATAAAGACTTAATATTGAAGGTGGACGAGTTGACCTGTGAGAAGGAGATGTTGCAGGGAGAAATGGATGCTGTGATGCAGGCCAAGGCCAAGCTGGAGGACAAGAACAAAGACCTGGAGGAGGAACTCAAAAAGTGAGTAACGGTGATAACAGCAAGTTTGAGATACGTTACTGCAGCCCTCGTGAGTAGTAAAATACCAGAATGTTTCCTATGATCTCACATTTGTGATAAATGGTCTCTTCCAGAGTGCGAGTGGAGATGGAGGAAGTGAAACACAAAACTAAAGATGAAGAAGATGTGAGTCTTCCCCACCTTTTATGTTTGAGATCCTAGCTCAATCCTTAAATACTGAATCTGTGTGGTCATGTGTGGGTGTAATTGTGTGCTGCCACAGAATGATGTACCTACAGCCCAGAGGAAGCGTTTCACCAGAGTGGAAATGGCCCGAGTGCTGATGGAGAGAAACCAGTACAAGGAGAGACTGATGGAGCTACAGGAAGCGGTGCGGTGGACAGAGATGATCAGGTGCAGAACAAAAAGCTGCAAATTCACACATGTTCACAATCCCATCTTTATTCAAATGGAAGTTACTATTTCCCACCTGTACTTTAAAACTGAGTTAACATGATCTCTTCTTTAGGGCCTCGAGGGAAAATCCAACACTAACAGAAAAGAAGAAGTCCAGCATCTGGCAGTTGTGAGTGCTTTTAAAATGAACTACAACATTATCTAACTTTTCGTCAGGGCTTTAGTTTTGAGTTAGCAAGTTAACTCGCTCACTCAAATCATTCACACACACTTTTTTTCCCCATCTCCTCCGCGATGTGCTTTTGATTTGGCAGCATTGGGTAAAGATGATGTAATAAACTTCCTCCCTGAACTGCTCCTCCATTACAAACGGATCCAACTCTGATGTGTGTCTTTATCCATAATCGTTTACTCTCCGTGCAGTGTATAAGTTCTTGTTATCACAAACTGCTCAGACGTGGCTCTCCCTGTGCCCCTGGGCTCTCCTGTCTCCTGCCTGCTGTGTGCCTTCTGATGTTTTCCTGCTCCGTCTGCTCATAGGCAGCTAAAGAGGGACAGAGCTTCCTCAGCAGCCTTGATACATGTTCATGTTCTGTCTTAAGTCGGGTGGTATCAGTCATTTTATCTTCAGATTTAGTGGACGTCTCGAAAAATAAGCCAGAGCCAGTCAGTTGTGGGAAATTACATCATATAGATAGCTGGAGACACATCCGTTTTCAGTGTATTTTAAAAAAAATATTTAAACCATTTCTCCATATCTTATATATATACATGGATATATGCTGCTTGTCATAGGGACTTTCAGAATGTATTAACACTGGTACAATGACATCTACAGTTGATGCTGTTGATACTTGGTGAGGACACAAATGGAACACGATAGGAAGTGCTCAGCTAAACCACAACTCCCAGCATGCTCTACGTCACTGTACAGTAAATGTTGTTGGAAGTTCCTCGGGTGTCTGGTTGGTTGATGACCCCCCCTCCCCTCCCTTGCTTTTTCCCTGCACTCCTGTCTGCTCTGTTTTTCCCTCTTGGCTTTCTGTAACTTCATCACCTGCAGCTTCAGCAGACTGTTTAGCTCCTCCTCCAGTCCCCCCGCTGGGAAGAAGGTGGAGTCCCAGTCCAACGTGAAGTACAACGCCCCGGGCGGCATGGTGAAGAGGAGCAGCACCTTCTCCCAGTTCCCCACAGAGAAGTCCAAGACCTTTGACTTCCTCAATGAAGAGTGAGTAACAGAGTCAAGTCACTGCGGGTGTGGTGCATTTCATCAATCGGGACATGCCCAGTGAAACTCTTGCATAACCTAAAGTCCGTCATGACTCATTACAACATTTGTATGAATTTATTTCCCATAATGCCCTCTGACAATGAACATGTACAGTATAATGTATATGTGTCTTTACTTTTCTTGTAGAAAGGACCAGTGTAGTTCACCATCGCGTAAAGAGCAGAAACGAGCCCAGTACAGACAGGTCAAGGCCCACATGCAGAAGGAGGATGGACGAGTCACTGCGCACGGCTGGAGCCTGCCCAGCAAATACAAGGTGGGAAGGGAATAAGGAGTTAAAGTAAAACAAATAAGATATATATAACCATATAATATGATAAACTTTATTTATATAGCACTTTACACGCTCACAAGGTGCTTTACAAGTTAGAATTCAACAGGTAAAAGCAATTTGAAGATCACGCAGAATTAGAGCAGAAATACAAGAGTAAAATGTCCTTTCTCCTCTGCCAGAACTGAATATAAAATATTTTTTAAACTATCCAGCAGATGGAGCTGGACACACACTGAGGCCACAGTGACATAAAAATAACTTTCTGAAGGTTCAGGTGCAGTTTTCCAGGCTCTGACTGACTTGATTAATATTACATTTTTATTTAACTTAGGTATGAATGGTTACTGACATTTCTCTCTACTGTGTCGATGGGTACTACTGCTCCATTTGTGTTGTTTATCTATTGGAGCTGTTCTTCCAAGGGAATGTTTTCTGAAACTAGTAATTTGTAAAAATATAAAGTTATGTGTCCATGTCTATGTAGTTAGTAACAAATATACCAAGCCCCACATTTAAAATGGTTCAGCAAATTCCAGCATAAGCCCAGTAGTTCTACTCCATGTCTGTTTCAAGAATGCTGGCTTTAAGTGGTGTTGATTGTGTTACCTTTTTTTTAAATGGCTTTTGCATGTTCTACTTATACAGGTGGCAAATGGTGGACAGGTGGAGAACAAAGTGAACTTACCTGTACCGGTGTACTTGAGACCTCTCGATCAGAAAGATGCTTCTATGAAGGTAGTAAATTTAAGAAACTTCTATACCCCAAACTAGAAGCATGAGATTAAGTGTGATCCCTCTCTGTTTCCCAGCTGTGGTGTGCTGCAGGGGTCAACCTGTGTGGGGGGGGGATATCAGAGCTCACGAAGCAGACGAAGGGTTCTCAGAGTAGCCTGGACCAGCTGGAGCAAGAGAATAAGGTAAGACTAAGTACTTAAAGTAAGAGGTGGGTCTTTGTATTATTAAAATGTTTGAACCGGAGCCACACTTTGTAGGTTCGATGAGTTTCTCACACTTTGCTTTAAATTCTGTCAAAGCTGTAGACTGACTTTGTTTTCCCTCTGTAAGGATCAGGAGAAAGTGGAGCAGGAGAAGGAGCTGATACTTCAGGATGAGACGTCCAGTCGGGTGTGGGTGTGTACCAGCACCCACTCCTCCACCAAGGTTATGGTGCTGGATGCAAGTCAGCCATCTGACCTACTTGACAGCTTCTATGCCTGCAACACCCACGTCGTCTGCATTGCCAGTGTGCCTGGTACGCTGAATGGGGACATTTTTAGTTTTGTGGTCGTTGGTTTAGTGGGTTGCTTTCTATTTGACATCGATTCAATCAGCATTGAATGTTGACGGTGACGTTATTTGTCTGTTTTTCAGGGGTGTTGGAGTCAGATTTTTCGACAGGTGAGGAGGTACCACAGGACGTGGACGCTAACCAGGGTGATGTGGTGTCACTGGCCGGCAGTGTGGCCAGTGTGGGGTCTACAGGCAGCGATGGAGCCATGGCAGCAGAAGGGACCACCGCAATCCCACAGATAGCCAGCTCAGGTATTACAGACCAGCAGGCTGAGCACAGCGCCATCTCTGGCTCAGGTAGTTATCTGCAGGGAAAAAAAATTTGAAATCACCTCAATGATTTTCATTTCCCTCGTGTGTTTGAACCCTCACTAAAACAGTTCCTTTATCATTCCGTCTCCCTATTATTTCAAACCGCCCACAGTTGAGCTGTCCAGAGAGTCGAGTCCAGCAGAAGATGGGATTCCTCCGGCGGAGGAGGCAACAGAAGCAACAGAAGCTAACGCTGGTGTGGGTGAAGAGGGAGAGGAGGACCAGGGGGCGGAACACAACCAGCCGGGAATCTACACAGAGCATGTGTTCACCGACCCGCTGGGGGTGGGACCCACTGACTCCTCGCCTACTGACGCACAGAGGTTAGGACTGTTACTCTTGGTCATAACCTATGAAATTGTTGACTCTTTTACGCTTAGATATGTGGAAGTAAGTTTGTTTGTTACTTTGTTTAATTATTAAGTTCTCATGGTGAAATTCACAATAGCAGGAGAATATAAGAACTCAAATTTAGAGATGTTCAGTTGAATCCAACCATTAACTGACTGGGAGAGATCATTTAGGCCCTCAGACGTTAATGAGATTTCATTACTTAATTTTTAGCACGATGAAGAAAAAAGTTTGAGAACCAACACGTTATTTAGGTAGAGGCAGTTCTGCAGTGTCACACACCCTCAACAACAAAAATGCCGTCTGTAGTGTCCCTAGTTGTCTTGACTTTCCCAACCCGCATGTCCCACAGGAATTGTGTATAGACTACATTTATTAAAAAATGTCAGTCTTAAATCATTTCTTCCCCTGGTAGACTGTACAAAATCGAGATGCCACATTATGAATCATGAATGTGAGACTGCTGCCTGATGAAACTTGTGTCTCCTGTGATCCAGGGGCGCCGGGCAGGATGGAGTGGATTCCTTGCCTCCAGACTCGGACCCATCGGAGGGGGATGTCCTGAGGATGAGCAGCGCCCTCCCCACCATGTGGCTCGGAGCTCAGAATGGATGGTGAGCATGAGAATGACCACTGGAGGGAGCTATTATTGTGTTCACCTAATAGTGGTTCTGTTGTTGTCATTTTGTGCAAATAGTTTCACATATACTTTCACCAGTAACGTTTTCCCTCTCTGTCCATCTCTTCATTTTCAAGTCTGTATGTCCACTCGTCCGTGGCACGATGGAGGAAGTGTCTGCACGCCATCAAGCTCAAAGACTCCATCCTCAGCATAGTGTGAGTACAAAGTTGGTTGTGTAGTGATTGAATATATATATATATGTTTTATTTTTACCTATACCAGCATCTTGTTGTGTTACAGGCATGTTAAAGGGAGAGTCCTGGTAGCGTTGGCTGATGGGACATTAGCAATTTTCCACAGAAGCATTAGTAAGTGTGTGGCATAGCAGTCAACCTACAGGCTGCTACATTCATTTAATGTTAATGTAATAAATTAATACATCTTGTCCTCATATGTATATTGTTCATGCCTGTGTCTCTCCCCAGCAGACGGACAGTGGGACCTAACCAACTATCACCTGTTGGATCTGGGCCGGCCCCACCACTCTATCCGCTGTATGACCGTAGTCCATGACAAGGTGTGGTGCGGCTACAGGAACAAGATCTACATTGTCCAGCCCAAGGCCATGAGGATAGAGGTACAACTGCAGTGAATCAAACATCTGTCCGGCCTGTTGTTACTGTTGACTCATTAAGACCGGGTGCCACATTTGCGTGCCTCTCCCTTTTTAGAGTAGTTTTTAAAGTAGCCTTTCACACAACAGCTGACGAGCAAAGCAACAGGAGTGATATTGAAGCAGAGTACAGCAGCGTGTCACTGATAAAAACATTTATGAAAATAACGATGAAGCTGATTCAGACCCAGACAATGTTCGTTCTGACCCACTGACCAAGGCTCAGTCGGTTAGAGGCTTGTTTGAGGAGGAGGAGGAAGATGGAGGGAATCTAGATGAGACTATATATATTTTTTTTTTTATGTTGCAAACACTCTGTCAGCTCTTCAGAAATCTCTCAGGATTTAGGTGGTTGTTTTCAAATAGTGCTTCGAGAGTGCGTTTTTATTTGGCACCTTAGGTTTTAATGGGTTAAAGGGAAATAACATCAAAACTTGTTTAAACTTGCCTTTATATAAAACACGTCTTCATTTAACATTTTCACAATATTCTAACATCACCTCCTCTCATTCTGCCGTGTCAAAGCAGAAGTCCTTTGACGCTCATCCTCGCAAGGAGAGCCAGGTGCGGCAGCTGGCCTGGGTTGGAGACGGTATCTGGGTGTCCATCCGACTGGATTCCACCCTTCGCTTGTTCCACGCCCACACCTACCAGCACCTCCAGGATGTGGACATCGAGCCCTACGTCAGCAAAATGCTTGGTAACTGTTCCCCTCTCTCTCAGAAAACCTAATCTAATCTCTGACCCTTCATCTGAACGGGCCACATTTCTTTTTTTATGGGGAATGCTCGTTGGCTTAAGTTGCCCAGAGATCCCTTAAATCTGAAGTTATGTAGTTTGAGCACAACAGATAAAAAAATGTTAGGGAATCGCCTGTATAACGTTGATGTAAATGATGATTTTTAAACATGGTATATGTGTATGTGTTGCAGGTACTGGTAAACTGGGCTTCTCCTTCGTGAGAATCACAGCTCTTGTGGTGTCCTGCAGTCGTCTGTGGGTGGGGACAGGAAACGGTGTCATCATCTCCATCCCGTTGTCTGAAGGTATCACACTCGTGCACGGCATCACCAGCCCACTGTGTATTACCGCCACCACCACAGTAATGGACACAGCTAAATGAAAACATGTGAGACCTGGACCCTGGTGTTAAAGAGGGAGTGAGTTGGAAGGCTAAACTTTCAATATACATTCCAACCTTCACCTATGACTAGCGTGACCAAAAGAATGAGATCACGTGTGCGAGAGTAGAGCTGCTGCTCCACCTCTGGTAGTCCAACTGGTAGAAGACCCCCAGGTAGATCTAGAACGTGCTGGAGAGAATATAAATCTCATGTGGCTTTAGGAAGTTATTTCTAATCCCTGTATTTACTGCTGAAAAACATTTAGTGATGGAGCACTAGTGATACAATAAGTATCTTGTACAATGTGTAGTTTAGACTTTTTTCAGCCTTTGACAAACTGTTCTATTTCTGACAGTGTGTGGCTTAAAATGGATGCTTGAAACAGAGCACAGCGGAAACAACTCAAACTCGTATCCCCCTCTTCTGCCCTCTCGACGCCCTCCACCACGCGTTCTTTCGTATCCCACCTCCCCTTTAGCCTTTCGAAGGCCACAGACCTCAGCATCCCTGCGGTCCCTCGGGGATGATTCAGCATCACACCATACACAGCCTCACCTCTTCACCTCTCTCTCAGTCCTGGCTGCCGTACTTCCTTTTCTGCCACTTCTCACGTTTCTCTCGAGGCCCATTCAGACCGGACAGCAATTGTTACCTCCCTGACGCTACTTGTTGAATAAAAGACGACTGGGTTGCCATGGATACAGGTCTCACAGTGACTGCGTGGCTCACACGACACCGTTTGGAAAGTGTATGCTGCACAGCAGTGGAAATGGTGGAGAGCTGGGTCCTTCTACTTTGTTTTGTTTCATTTCTTACCCTTTCATCTGTTTGTTAATTGATCATTTTGACCATAAAATTTGATTATTTGCACAAGCTATCTTCATTGTTGCGCAAAACCTACATCAACAGCAGCTTTTATTCATTTCTGTTTTTCTCGATCTGCAGCCAACAAGACAACGGGAATAGTGCCAAATCGGCCCGGCAGCGCTGTACGGGTTTACGGTGATGACGGTTTAGACTGTGCCATGCCAGGCAGCTTTGTGCCATACTGCTCCATGGCCCACGCCCAGCTGTGTTTCCATGGACACCGAGATGCTGTCAAGTTTTTTGTCACCGTGCCAGGTAAGCGAAAACGGCACAACAGGAAATTTGTGGTGGTGTGAAAAAATGCTGCAGAATTATCAGATGTTAATCAATAAATATCGACTTAGTAGTTGATATTACTAATAGGTTGTAGTTATTATTATTGAAGCAAAATGTTGTTTGCAGCAAATTTGAGGTTTAGCTGCTTTCCTTGGTTTAATATCACATTAAAGTGAATATCTTTCGAACTGTTGCTCAGACAAAACTATGCCTTTTGTGGAACTTTTTACCTGCAGCCTTGTGTTGTATCTTTATTATGATCACTTTTTTAATCTCTAAACTTTAAATGAAAGTTGTCAGGATATGATGCGCTGAACCCTTTGATAATCAGGTATCAAAAGTCAGATTTAGAGTATTGGTTATGTGATTGTGTTTGTCACAGGTCAGGCAATGCCTCCTCCATGTAGCGCAGATTCAGGCTCCGATGAGCCCCCGTCTGAATCCTCTGACACAGCGACCTCCGAGCCCAAAACACACCTGGTCATGAGTGGAGGTGAAGGCTACATCGACTTCAGAATGGGTGAGAACATCATGTTTCCAACACAAAATAGTAATAGAAGTCCATCTGTATATTCTGTCCTTGGTTAAAACTGGTTAAATCAAGCCACATCTCCACTGAGACTCACCTGGTGTTGGTTTAACTCTGCGTCTTCCTCCTCCTCAGGTGATGAAGGTGGCGAGTCGGACGGTTTATCAGAGCCGACAGCCGACCAGCAGTCGGCACCCACCAAGGCTGAGCAGAGCCACCTCATCGTCTGGCAGGTCACAACTTCTAATGATTGAAAAAAAAAAAACTGACATACTGTTGTCAGGGCCTCCCTCCAATCCTCGCATGTCCTCCTCTAAGTTTTACATTTGATATTACTGATTGTTCTTAATGCCTGAGTAGTTGACTACTTTGTAAAAAAACAAAAACAATTATTTTTAGTCCATGTTTTGTACAGTTTATTGTTTATGAATTTGAAAAAAGTGAGGATTATGTCGGTGTAAAGAAAACGTCCACGGTCCGAGTGTTTCCTTCTGCCGGGGCGCATGTTGGAAAAGCAGGTGCACGCAGGAAAAAGTTCAAGTCAGTTCAGGAGAAGGTGCGAGATACTGTAAGTGTGATCGTTTGTTTCTAAAACGTCAAAAACGGGTTTAGATGTGAAGGACAAAAAGGAAAAAGTACTTGAAGGATTCAGGAGAAGTCGTTGAAAAGGGACCAGGGAGTTTTCATTTGAATGAAATATATTTTATGTTACACACATAAGACTTTTACATTTGTAAACCACATGTGAGAATGGAGTCATGAATTCTATCCTGTGTTAAGCATTTTTTTTTATTATCCATACTATTCGGGCTGGGTGTGTAAATGTGACACCTACAGGTCAGAATACATTCATGCAGACAGGCTGATACTGGTCGGTCTGCTAAGTAGAAAACCAGTTTTCACAAACAAGCAATCCACAAACAAACATTTCCTCTAAACTAAATGTACTTTTATTGAGTAAAAGCTGTACGATAAAACATTATCTTAGAGGTCTTATTTAATTAAAGGAAACCGAGCCGCAGGATTATGTTTAGGAATGTTAATCATATCAAAGCAGTTAGGGTACTGTAAGGTTTCCTGTGAATAGAGGACCCAGCTTACTGTACTGTAGGTTAGCATTAACCGGAATGAAGGGAATCCTGTATCCTTGTGTGTGTGTGTGTGTGTGTGTTCGCCTTCTCGGCCATTTTACGGCTCAACCCTCATCTATTTGCGCGAGAAGAATCCACCCGTGCTTCCTGTTTGCTTCCGCTCATCGGCACTTTAAGATGTTAGATGTTATTCGCGTGACATTTGGAAGAACACTCGTGGTGATGCACACTGCACTGCCATGTGCTACATTTATTTATTTATTCGGTTTAAAATAACAGGAACAATGCTCATTAATAAACATTTTTGTAAAAGGGAACATAACGGACAAATCTTTATAGGGAGGTGACACCCCAGTAACCAAAGGACGAAAGAAGATGCACCGTGAAACTATTTGTTTTTTGTTTTTTTTCCATCTTTTAAACGTCTCATGAGTAATAATTTGAAGGTTTTAAATGTATGTTTTGTTGAAAAATAGGCTTGAATAAGGGAATTGGACTAAAAGTAACATTTCCGTGTGGCACCTTCTAACGGACATGCACACAGCACTAAAGAGTGTCTCTCCTGATTTGCCTCATCATTCCTTGTTTTGTTGTTAAAAATACATTTTGAGGCCTGGAAGGCAAATTTTGTCATTATTTTTCTGTTGCTTTGGGCATCGTGTGTGTTTTGTATTCATCTGTGAGACACTTTCATTAAGTGAAGACTATTTTGTTGAAATAACCGAAGGATTCCAATATTGAGCAAGTGTTTTAATTTGTTTTTATATCTGAAAACTTGGACCACTGTTGGTCTTCAGTCTATTTCAAAATATTAACTTTATATTGTGCTTTATTTTTCTGCCATTCCAGTATTTATTTCCTTTGTTATGGAGCCTATCTGGGTTCAGAATGTAACTTTCTACATAAGTATAATAGGAGGCTATTGTAAACGGAATAGTCCAATGCGTTTACACGATTGTTAATAATGGCTAAATAAAAGAAATCAATGTTATCCTGTTGGGAATTTTTGACAAAGATCAAAGTGTGCAAACAATAACTTTTCAAACAACCCGTTCATGTTCTAAGCTATGCATGATTTTTTTTTAAAGAGACCAATGCAAAGTTAGCGGCTAAACCTCTGTTAATTGCCACCGTTTTGGGTGTGTGTGTGTGTGTGTGTGTGTGTGTGTGTGTGTGTGTGTGTGTGTGTGTGTGTGTGTGTGTGTGTGTGTGTGTGTGTGTGTGTGTGTGTGTGTGTGTGTGTGTGTGTGTGTGTGTGTGTGTGTGTGTGTGTGTGTACACAGTACATGTGTACAGTACATGTGTGTGAACATGTAGGAGTGAATGACATTTGTCAGTGTGTGTATTGACTTTGTTGAAACGTGTGGTGAATGTGTGTGTTCACTGTGTGTCCATCTGTAAAACCCAATAGACACCATGACGGTGGTTCCTCTGGTCAGTGTTTGCTAAGACAGCATCATAGCCTTATTTTTAACAATCTATTAAATCAGTTTCATGGAGAAGTTGCTGTTATCACGTGATTTATTTGTGTGTAAGAGTTGTGTGTATTTAAGTGTTTATTTATCTTCTCATTGGTTTGAGGTGGGCGGGGCTCCATTACATACAGTACTTAACCAAAGCCCCTGGATTGTCCCCTAGTGGCTGGCTGCAGTATAGGTCATAAACCCCACCTCATCCATGTTAGTGGATGGGATGTGGAAGAAACCCAAAACATTTATGTGAAATATGTGTATATATCTATATCTATATATAGATATAGATATAGAAAGATTTATAGATTAAAAAAGTAACATATATATTTATATACACACACACACGTGCAATTTTTCCGATAATTAGATTTTGCTTAAACATGATTGACAACTGAGACTGACTTACGGTTGCGTCGATTGCATTTATCGCCAGGACCTCGCTACCCCACTCACTACTCCGCTGTCTCTGGTTCCTAACGTGCTAAAGAGCAGCTTTCGTCTCCGGGATATTTTGGCTTCATTACTGGATAGAATGAGGAACGTGTCGTCCATCTATACAAACAGTTTATGTCACTGTCAATCAAATCTCATAAAATACACACCCTCACACAGTAGATAACAGAACCAGCAGATACACTTAGTTTTTGAGTGATAAATAATGAATACCGATATTTAAGAAAAATAAAACATACCCTAGCAGTGGACTGGTTTGACATGTAAACACTGACATTTGCTCATTGGAACCAGAACTTCCACTATTTCACTTTGCACTACGTTATCTGTGAACTGTTTCCCTCTGTAGAAATGTTTCTACGACGCAGCAATGAAAAGTCACTTCTGATATTAACAAGGTCAAATGAAGAAGATATTCAAGTTTCAAAAGTTAGTAATGACCAACACATGACACAACTGAAAAACACTGTACCACCAGAGGGTGCTGTGTGTTTGTTCTTTTAAAAAAGCGTCCTCTCTATTCTACTGTCTCATATAATAATAATAATAATAATAATCTATAGTTTTCAAAATACTTAAGTAATATACTGTTTAAAACCAGCACTACATGTCAGTGACCTACTGTTTTTATTTTATCATCTTTTCTGCTGCCTTTGGAAACTGCTGGTGAGTTTAAAGATTAAAGCAAAGCAACCCAAGAATCAGCACAATGAAAATATGACTATACTCTCAGAATTGGTTTCAGGGTCACGTGTACGTGGACGTCTCAAAGAGGGAGTGTTTGCTGATGCTCGAGATGTGAGGAGGCAACACGAGGATCATGTGTTTACAGTCAGAAGCTCTGCTGTGCGGTGTTCTCCTCGGCCAGTAGGAGGCCGCCCTGCTCCAAGCTCCTGTCGAACGCATCATCACCATATAATAATTTCCATGAAATTACATCACAGCGGAAAGCCCTCCTCCCGCCTCCATGTCCCTCTCTCCCTCTCTCCCTCTCTGTCCCACCTCACCCACCCCTCCTCCTCTTAAGCCATGCGGGGGCCGACAGCGAGGCCTGCGCACAAAGAGGTTTCTGACGTCACGCCGTGTGTTGTGGTCTCAGACAGGGAACTCTGAGGATGTGACACGCCTGGCTTGTGCTGTGCTGCATTACATATGGGATGCTGCAAAAGGAGAAGTGATCCCAACTTCCTGTGTCGGAGCCGTGTAGACTGTAAATAAAAAGGTCAGCGTTTGATGCTAAGTATACGGGGGCTGGGACAGAATGTACTGTCAACACACGAGTAAAGAAATGCTCAGGGAGAGATGCATGTAAAACTGTTGCACACCTGAAATCCAACGTGTTCTCTTGTTATGGGGCTTGACTTGATTCATATAAAGATTAATAATTAAGAATGCATGATTTCTCTGTTATATAACAGCTGCCTCCTCATCGTCTCTCTCCTCTGCCCCATGAAGGTCATTCTCCTGTCAAAGGTTAAACCCTGTTGTTCTGCCTCGTTCTCTATTTATTGGCGATCGCAGAAAGTCAATCCTTAGCTAAAAGCTATAGGTTCCCTTCTTGTGTTCTTTTTTTTGGTAGTTTGGGTTTTTATCTGAAAGTCGACACCTTCACTTACAACAGGCCACACGGGCTGCGAAATCAATGGTGTGATCACGTTGTGTGAGAACAAGCCCTTAAGAACTTCACAGGGAGACCTTCAGGGCCCTTTATGATCTAAGTGCTTGGTCTGGAGCGCAATTGCATCTAGCGGGTGTGTGTTCAAATCCACCTGTCACAGTTCAGAGGTAGAAGACATTGTCACAAAACCAGCTACATGACTCAAAAGGGTCTTACTTCATGTGCATTTACGTGCTCCTAGGAATGTCCCATTTCCCCAGTTGTGTCGTAAACAAAATGTGTTGTATTTTATGTGTTCAGAGCATTGGAACAAAACTTTGAAACTCTTTCTAATATTTGCACAATAAGAGGATCAGACGTATGAAGAATATGAAGATCTTTTGATCTTGTGTTTGGACTTTGGTTTTGTATTTTTGTATTTTTATACCTTGGTTTGCAATCTTCCTGTTTTACTTTGAAGCCTCTTTCCTTGTGTGTCTCTCTTACTTTACTTCCTGTCTCTGTCTGCTTCCCCTCTTTGCTCAATCATGTCATCACTCAAGATGTCAGATGGCTGCAGGTGCATTTGCAATTCAAACATGGACGCCGGACAGGAAAATGGCAACTGCTTTTGTTTGAAACAAGCGAAGACACTTGCATCTAGAGTGGAATAGAAAATAAATAACAAGTAACTGCTTTTATAATATTGAATTTCTCATCTTTGCAACCGCTTATGAAAGCTTTCTTCCGATGACGTGTTCGGGTGGGATTGGAAGCTCCTTCTGAAAAGATGGCCGTGTTATGTAATTTCAAAATTAAGGTCGTTCTTGGCCATGCAGGCGGTGGAGTGGATGGAAGCAAAGAAAGGAGGATGAGAAATCCACAAAGTCTGGAAAGACAGAGAGGATGGGGGAGAGAAGGGAGAGAGAGGGAAGAGGAGAGTTTCCTGAAAGACTAGTGGCAGTGGTGAAGAGAGAGGAAGAGCTGCATCCCATAATTACCATCAGGACTCTCCCCCTCTGCCAGTAGCTTGATCCCAGTGCACGATGCTCTCTGCAGGCCTGTGCTTCTGTTCCCCTGGATGGAGAAAGACAAATACTCAAAATCTTTGAGGTTCAAACATGACATTTCCTCTAGCAACTGCTCTGACACCTGCCTGGATCTGGCGTCTGAAGACATGTTGGTACAAGTGACCATTTTGTCATTTTAGGATCCGCTCTTCATTTCAAACAACATCTGAGGCATCAATCAAGTCAATCATCTCCGCTCTGTGCCAGAGAATTTCTGCCATGGAAGTCTCGCGGTGAAAAAAGATTTCAGAGCCGCAAAACAAATCCGGAGTGCTAAACTCAATCTGCAAAGTCAACATTTGAGAGGTCACATGCAGGCGTGGATTTGAGAGCAGCCGCGTGAGCGCTTGTTTGCGTTTCCAGCTGTTTTGGCGGCTTCCTCACACTTGAGATCACAGGAGGTCACTCGCCAACCGTTGTTGACTCATAAGCATCAACAGGACACAACCAGAGGTTCAGGTAAATTATTTTAGCTGATGAATATATCGTTGCAGCGATAGTTGACCACACAACTATTTGTATTGTTTCTGCCTGTTTACCTTATCCTTCAGGAATTTTGTCAGTTCACGTCAATGTATCTTGATTTTCTCGATAAAGTCAAGCCTCGTCTCATCTGATGGAAAAACATCAGCGCTCTTTGGCTCCATCAGGTGGCGACAAAGAGCATTTGTGTTCTGAAATTTCAAGGGATAGTTAGACATCTTGTGTGGGGGGGAAGTAAGAACTAGTAAATACACATGTAATTGCTTGACAATGTTACACATATGCAGTTAATTCCCCCCCCCCCACACACACAGTTTGACTGGAGTACACACTTTTCCCCCTGTGTGTACATTCGGAGGAAGTCCTCTGCTGTTTATAGCACAGGCAGCAGGTTGAGCTGCCATGAAGAGAGAATGAATCATTTCATATACGGAGAGAACTTACAGTCTATTACCGTATATGTTTCCTGTTCCCCTGACTGCAGGACCGTATGTGCTGTGGACTGTCCCTCCCCGTGCATGTGTGTGTGTGTGAGTGTGTGTGTGGATATGTGATCCAATGTGATTTAAAAGCCTCCCTCGGTCCCGTTGAGAGTGCCCTTGGCCTCCTGTGGAGGTGCGCAGTATTTCACTGAAATGGGCTCTAAGCATTTTCTGAGCCAGTACAGTAACACAACACAGCATTGGTAGAGAGCACAACAAGAACCCAACACAAGCCTGCAGGTGAAACAGCTGGAATCTGTTTTAACTGGGAAAACAGTAGATTCACATAATGAATTGGTGGCTGTGGTGATTGTCTGTGTGTACGTCTATTTATAATAAATAAGTCAAAGGCTGAGGGGACTGGGAGTTTAGTGTGACACCATGTGCTGGCAGGCAGTGAGGCGGAGGTCATATATGGGTGCAAACCAGTCAGCTCCTCATCCTCCTTCTCTCTCCTCCTGCTCCTCCCGTCCTATATTTAGTGAGAGCCTCTGAAGTACACAAGTGTGTGGTGTAACCTTGTTTGTGGAAAAGAGCCCAGAGTCTTGATACCTATCCACCCTGCTGCCGCCAGTTTCTGTCTGTAAGTGTTGAAGCAAGACTCCAAAGGTTTTCAGTCACAGCTCAGCCAAAGACGAAGAAAAACTGTGTGTGTGTGTGTGTGTGTGTGTGTGTGTGTGAAAGCTGTTGGCCGTCGCTGCATTGACACTGTACCATGAATTATTGAGCAGACAGATATTGACGAGGAGTCATGTGCATGTGTTTAAATTTACAGGCTGCGTGTTTAAACGTCAAGCATCTGCAGTGTGTGTGTGTGTGTGCGTGCGTGTATTTACATACTCCTGTCATGTTTGTGTATGTCAGTGAGGGGCAGGGCCAGTGAACCCCTCTGCAGTCTCAGTGACATCACTGACCAGCAGAGCATGACAGGCAGCAAGGCCACAAGCAGCAGGGAAATGTGGGTAATATTACCCACACTCCTCGCTGCTTTATTTATCCGCTCTGCCCCGCGGGTCTGGTTACTCTTTCACCGATGACGTAGACATAATGCTCTTATCGCTCCTTTTCATTTTTGCACTATTGTGTGTGTGTTGTATGCATTCAGCAACTGGATGGATTTAGCCTTATGCGTCACTCTCTCTCTCTCTCTCTCTTTCTCTCTCTCTCTCTCTCTCTCTCTCTCTCTCAGCCTTTCGAATTCTATGATTCATGCAGCCGGCAGTTGTTTTCTCTCTGAAGAGGCACTTTAGGCTTTCAGGCGCTCTGCTCTCTTTCTGACAACCATTCTCCTTCTGCGATTGAGCTTCGCAACGTCTCGTGGTGAAAAACAGCTGCTAATAAAAAGTGATTTTTATTAGTAAATGTGATTTATGCTACATTAGGCCCAGAAAAGTTCAAATCATATTTATTTTCAGTAAAGTAAATGGTGTCTAAACTATACGATACAATTTGTCTGAAACACAACACAAGAAAATTCAATGTGACTTGTCTGGAAATGGATTTATGGGCTTCTGTGGTCCTGCTGAGGATTTATGAAGGATTCAAGGATTTGTTCATCGACAATCTTATACTGAAAACACTATTACCTCCAACATAGAGGTTACGTTTTTGTCTGTTGTTTCGATTCATTACACAAAAACTACCACATGGATTACCATGAAACTTGAAGGATGCATTATGGGTCAGGAAAGCCATTGATCCAGGGCTATTGAATTTTCTCTTTAACATTGTGAGTGTTTTTGTGTCTGTGTAATTAAATGTAATTAAGTGCCAATTCAAATAAAAATCCGGAGCCAACAATCCCTCAGTTGTCTAATTTCTTCCCTTGTTTACCCTCATCACCTCAGTATGACATCTGACCCCTCCCACAGTGTGTGACAGTTAACATAAACTTCAGAGTTAATGTCTCATCAGCTCTTGTTAAATCCAAACAATGTTTACTAAAAAATTTACACATTAAATCAAGAGATCTTATTGTAAAATACGCTTTATCTCTCCATTACCTCCCAATATCCAGTCATGAAGCCAAAATATCCTGGATATGATCGCTGACACACTTGGGCTCCATCCATTGCTCCATTGCAGCCTCACCCTGCCACCTCTCTCCTCCCTCTTACCCCCGTCTCCTCCCCTTCCCTCTCAACCTCTCCTACCGTGCTACTCCCGTCTTCTTGTCATCTCTCCATCCTCCACCTCTCTAGGGCTCAGTCCTCCTTGATGCCCCTCAGCAAAGTCGCAGTGGTGGTGGGCTACATATAGCTCCTGATCCCTCACTGTTTTATCTGATGTGGCCCCACCAGGGCCCTGAGCTGTGCTGACCTTTCCCAGGGGCCCTCCTATGTCACGTTCATCTGGAGAAACCTCTGGGGAGAGGCTGGTGGAAATATTGAACTCTTCCATCATCAAAAGCAGCAACAAGCTGACATCTCTCTCTCTCTCTCTCTCTCTCTCTGTGTGTGTGTGTGTGTGTGTGTGTGTGTGTGTGTGAGTGTGAGAGAGAGAGAGGCAGGTGACACAGTTACAAAAAGCATGTCCCTTTTGCCAAAATCATGACATTTCTAAGTGAAGACATGTTTTAAGGTTTTGTTGGGGTAAGGCAAGTAGTAATTATGGTTACGCTTAGAGTAAGTCTACAGAAAATCAATGAAATGCATTGTGAATCTGTGTGTCATTGTTTATATTGCTGTTTTTCTTCATTTCAGTCTTGAAGTTGTCTGTCGGTTAATACCGATCAGTCTAGATCTCAGTGAGGTGCTGTCCTCCTGGATCCTGAGGCTCTCGACTCTGGAGTATCCATCATCACTCTGGGGGAGAGGGCAGTTAGATTAATGCCACTAACCTGTGTAGGGCTAAAATGGCTAAATTAGTAAAATAAAACTTATTATTTCCGGTACATTGATGGTATGTGTGTCTCAGCTTGGGATGCAACATGCAAAATGACAGAAAACACGAGTGCAACAGGTGAAATTTAAGACTTTTTAGGACCATAATGGACGAAATCTAAGACTTCTGTCAAGTACGACATATGACGAGAGATCGCAGTCACAGGATTGGTTACACTTCCCTCTAGTTGAAGGTAATGTGAAGTCGCTTTGTAGAGAAAATCCTTTGGAACGTAACGTTATCTCTAAAACCTGTTTCAAAAAGTTGCATTTAGTTTTACCCTGGTGGTTGTTTGTGAGTAGAGCACTATTATTTAGTTTCTTCTTTCTTTTCATTGGTTGTTTTAGTCACGTGACACAGCCAGGTCGGAGTTCAGAGATTCCAAACAGGAAGTAGTTACCAAGTGGCATGTGGTCAGTGTGCAGCTCCAGCCACCTTATCATTTCCATCTTTTGTTTGTGTCTGTCGTTTGTAAGTACATATACAGTTTACAATTAGGTATGATTAACACTTGTACTTGGTTGGTAGTTTATATACATATATACATAATATTGCTAATGTTATTGAGCCTAAGGTAATTATGGCGTTTTCTCGTATAATCGTCTTTTGGTAGCTTTTTGCTGTATGTATTATTTCTATAAGCTGGTGAACTTCATGTGTATTATTCACATGTTATGTGCAGCTATTAACACACAACTTGAACGTGGTATTTGTATGTTGTAGCTGTTATTTATATGCTTAATGTTTGTGCATATATTGTGTTGTTTTAGAGCAGTCAGTAGTTGTTATGACCTTTTGTATATTTCAGTTTAGCAGAAAACAGTAAAGAATCTATACTCTGACTTTCTCTTGACACCTGTTCCCTATCTGTCGATTCGTGTACAGGCAAACGTGTCGAGGACAGAATAGTTAAATGATTAAGATCCATTCAAACATACTCTTAGACCTCAGGTTATTAAATGTTTGCCTTTTTTTTAATTTTTCAGAGTCCGCAGAAACACTGATTAAGCAGAGAATTCGAATCTGGTTTCAACGAAAAGCTTCAATCATATGAGCGACTGAAAGATTACTCACACATTTCCTTCAACTGAACATCTGCAATCATACTTTCTGCTTGTTAGCCAAAACATATTGGAAGACAGACACAGTTTTACAGTGCATGCATGTACGAGGGCATCGGATTTATAGGTCAGCAGTGAAAATGAGCGCATTAAAAATGGCACGCTGTTTAGTGAATATTATCGAGCGCTGGCCATTTAACAATCTTATGCAATTACGCCGCTCACGAATGCATAACGCAGCCCACATGTCTTCCTGCGGGGCCACATGAGAAATGAAATGTGATAGATGTTCTATATTCCTCCACACGATCAATTTCATGAGTTACAGTTATGGGATGGCTCATTAAAATGCAAATGTGTTCATTTATAAGAACAACTAATATAATGTCTGTCCTTGAATGTGACTTCTGTCACGGAGCCTTTCGTGTCAGCAGCTCTTGTGGCTGCTGTTTTTAAATGGCAAACATGGAGCCGCTGTGGGTCAGGCTAAATGCACTTCAAGTTATAATTAATAATAATAATAGTAGTCTCTGGTTTACAGAACAGTGTCATGTTGATGTCTGATGTCTGAAGTCAATCATCCTCTGCAAATCACATGTGCCCCCAGAAACTACATCCATGTCCTTGCTAGACCACAGAGATGAGCGAACCCTGATGTGACAAGGTTAGTTGTGACTTTAATGTCAAGGTAACGTAAAGGCGTGAGGAGAACAGTGCCTACTATATTTTATACCGTCTGTTTCAATATAAAAGTGTTTATCAGTATTATTACTGTGATTGGGGTCTTAGATTCCAGGGGTCGTCTTATTGTGCAGCTCAGATGCTGAGATGTTTTCTTTTTATGCGCGCACAAAGTGCCTCTCATGTGTATTCAGTTTTCTTATTGATTCTACCATGAAGCTAGTTAGCTTAGCATAAAGACTGTAAACAGGGGGGGGTAGCATGGTTCTACCTAGGTAATGAAATTTGCCTACTAACGCTTGTTTTGTCTTGTACAAAAAACAAAATGAACAAAGACAGTTTGGTCGCTTGACGAGGTTTTTCATATAATGTGTTTGTGCAACATTTGCTAATCCAAATTATGATTTTCAATAAGAAGTCACAACATGTTACATGAAGTTATTTCGTGGTGAAGCATCATATGCCAACGTATCCCTGGATTCACCTCCCTCCCTCCCTCCCTCCCTCCCTCCCTCCTGACAGACTCTGTAATACAGACGTGTCTCCCACTATCTCCCTGTTAACTTATTTATGACGTCCTCCTGTGTATTATGGTTCGTCTTTACCTGAAGGCCACAGGCACAGATGCTCTGCTCCACAGTTGCTGCTGTGCCTGAACTCTGGGATGGCTGAGAAAACTAGATTATGACAGTTTGTGCCTCGGACGCCTCGGGACCAAATGGAATAAAAAGATAAAGAAAAAAAAGTCTGAGTAAAGAAATCCTCACTTCACTATATCCTACATTGTGTTTCTGAAAAACTGCCTGAAACACCGAATATTGCTGACCACATGTTTTTAAAAAAAAAAAATTAAGACAGGATCATATTTCATCTATAAAAGCAATTCAACATGCCGTATGCATTGTAAAAAAGATGATGAAGCCAGACTAGAAAAATAACTTGCCACTGCCAGCTCCATTATGCCCACTCATGGTTTTCATTAACAACACATTGAGGAGGAAGGTGTACACTGGGATGTGGATAGAAATGTGTGCATTGCTCAGACACACACAAACAACACACACACAAACAATACACACATGCATGCAAATGTTTTGGCTTCTTTCACCACGATGTGATTACTGAGCATCTCTAGGTGCAGTTGCAGGCGTGTGGTGAGATGGAGTCATAAATCTGCAGCAGGGAGACTGAATCTGCAAAACCTTTACTGTGAGAACACCACATGTCCTCTGGCAGTGAGATGATTTTTAATGTGCTGTCAGACAGGAGCAGTTAACATTTGGTGTTGATTTTCCATTCAAGGCTTTTTAGATTGTTTTTTTTTTTTTTAGGCAAACAAATCTACAAAGTGCAGAGGTTTGAGTCGGAGCATTGGCATTTTTGGTCTTCAGGCTCATTCATACTCAATGTTGGACGTCCTTCGGGCGTACTCTGGATCCATACCCGCGCACATCATCTTCAAAAAGCTAACGGATATGGACGAAATGGAGCAGTGCCACCAGAAATCATGGGTGGGTGGGGGGGGGCAGTGTAGCCAATATTTCAAGCGAGACGACCATAGATGAAGAAATTTCAGCTATGGTGGAAGAGACTTTGGAGTTGGTTCGAAATTACAGGCATCTGCATGGGGAGGTACATTATCACAACCTCCTACACTGTTGCCATGGTTATTGTTGTCAGAAACTGTTGTCTCTGTGCTGCCCTCTAGTGGATGTATTGGATAATAATCGTGGGATCGTAAAGAACACACGCAAGTATGTGGGAAGCGATGGTTACATTATTTGCATAAATGAGATTTAAGGGAATATTTTGACTCATTGAGAAATTCGGTTTCTTGCCCAGCTGCAATAAATGTGAAGCTACCATGTGCGTGGTTAGCTTAGCATAAACCCGAGAAGCAGAAGAAGAGACCGCTAGCCTGGCTCTGTCCAACAGCACCAAACTCCACCTACCAGCGTCTTTAAAGCTCACTAGTTAGCATGTTTTATCTTGTTTGCTAAGTTGGTATTTATTATAACCGTTTGCCCTGTTCCATATGCTAAGCTAGGCTAAACTAATCAACTGCTGCAGCTTCTAAACTATCACGAGTGTGGTATCAATCTACTCATTCAGCTCTCAGCAAGAAAGAGATATTTCACCTTATCTTAGGAATCTTAAACTGTTTCCTTAAGATTGTACTTGAAGTCATTTTTGTAGTTTTTTTTACTGATGCAGGAAAAGTCCCTCAACACAGTCATTTGAAATGTGCGTATATGTTAAAATGTGTCATATTAACATATTTGAAATCTGCTAAATCCTTATTTTGCAATCTGTCACTGCCAACAATAATTCTGTCGACAGTACAAAGCCTACAGATGAATCATTCGGTCACGGTGTCACGATGATTTCATCCGTCCTGCTCTGCTGCCCGTCACGCTCGGCCCTTCTGCTTTTAACTATTATTTTTTTATATATATATCTTTCTGACGCCTGACACCTTCCATGCCTCCTGAGTGAGTTTCTGTGTCTTTGCTGCTCAGTGTGAACTGTGGAAACTGTCAAAGACGAGTTCCCATGACAACGTCCATCCGGCATTAGCAGCATGAAGTGTTGGGGAAGATCCAAGTGTGTTTGTGTGAAAGAGAGTGACGGACAAGTAATGGACAGCGGATGAGAGTGGAAGCAATTTCGAGTAAAGCAAATTGAAACATGAACATACATGTGCGGGTGAAAGGTGATCACTGGTATTGCCACTATAGAGTTTTTAGTACACAAGCTCTCATTATTATGTCTATATACTGTATGTATTATTTGTATTCATATATATTTTTTCGCAAGTACCAGATTTCCCCATCAACACGAATCCAAATGAACCCCAACCACCCTTTTTTTCCTAGCGTTTCCAAATGTTTCAAGGACTTCTACAAGTGTTGCTATGCTACAAGAATTTCCTCATTGAAATCATTGAGAATTCACAGGAGCCTTAATATAATTAACATTTTACGCAAGCAACGGGGAAAACAAGTTACTGTGTACTGACACGACCGTTTGCCTCAATGAGATTATCATCTACAGTTTGATTAGCAAATAGGTCACAGTTGGTGGTATTGTGTCGTCTTGTGAAATATGCCATGTTGTGACATGTCTGTGGAAGAAGCCTCCCACGTACTGTATCTACCTTGAACCTCTGTGATCCACACTTTTCAAGCTGCTCCCTCTCAGTCTTCAAATCTCAGTTACATGGAAGTGCAAACTCTCGTGTCTGTTAATGATTTGCAGGCCTCAAAAATATCTTGTATTAAGTATTTCTTATTCCTTTTTCTTTTAAAACACAACTCCTGCAAGACCACATGCATCTTCAAAGCTGCAATTTTTGAGATACAGTGTAGCTGAAACTCCAGTTTATAAACCTTCCCTTGTGAACCTCTATTTCATATATGTCAAACTAAATTAATCTCTGGCCGCTCTTGCCTCATCTGTGTCTGCTGCTTTCTCTCGCCGACACATGAAATACAGCGGGAAGAATCATGGCTTTTTTGGTTTTACTGGATGACCCCCCCCCCCCCACACGCACACGCACACACGCAACTGCACGACTAAAAGACATACAGCAGGGCAGAGGGGGAATTAAATTTACTAATTTATCTGCCAAGGTTGAGCTGCAGCCGTGCAGCCTGACCTCTGGGATGCCTCGCAGGAGCATCAGTCTCCTTCATGACAAGCTGAGGTGAAGAACCAGTACATCTTAGCCCAAAGGGGAGGATAGGATTTCAGCGTGCAGCAGCATCCTCTTTTTATGTGATATAGGAAGAGATTGATGATAGATTGAAAATCAATGCACCATGGTGTCAGATGTGCTGTTCGGGTGTTTGGGGCTGAGAATAGTCCGGTTTCATTTCATGTGTTGTAATTTTGATAAACGGTGTGAAACCTAATAATAATTGGTGAAGATTGAAATGATAAAATGTATACAATTTGCGTGTGAAATCATGCAAAACTCCCTGGACTGGAAAGTTCAGGTTTAGTTTGATGAAAATTGCATTTACATAATCACACAAATCTTGCACAACAGAAACAGGTTATTTCTACACATCTACACAATGTCACTTTGCTTGTCCTCCCACAGCTAAAAGCCTTATCACTATCTGGTTGTGTAAACTATTTTGACATAGAGCAAAGCTCTCGTGTGATTCACATATCACTTACTCCTTTATCATTTCATTTCTACATACTGCCACTTTAGTTAAATATTAGTTTCTCTGTCCAATGTGACTTTGCCTATGCTTATTCTCATTTGTACTGATATCTACTGTATAATAGGGACTGATTCTGCATTACTTGGTATAGACTTAATGAGACCTTCATTTACATTTTATATTCTTTTCACTGTATTTATTCTACTATATATTGTTCTGTACTGTAATCTTGAAACAAGAATTTCCTTCGGGATTAATAAGTAATAATGTAAGTCCTATTTTACGTTTTATTTTAATATATATTTGTGAAACTGTTTGGTGTAGAACCAGGTTAGAAGCAGTTTTTACGTCTGTTTTTGTGCTGCCACTGACTTTTGATTTTCATTCGGTGGTTGCACCTTTAGACAGGGCCAACTAAAAACACATCAGGTGCACTGTTGACCCCCATAAGGACACGTAAACTCTTCTCTGACGGAATTGTGCTAATCAGCCGCTTAGCTAGAGTTGCAGCACAGAGAATCTGACCAGTCACATCCTTGAGGAGAGCGACTGAGAAGGACCCAGAGAGTAGCTTTGGTTGGGTATGAATAGCAAGGCTAATCGCCCCAGGCCATGGGAACCAGCTAGCTGCAGGGCTAATAATATGCCGGATTGCTGCTTCGTGTCACAAGTCAGAGAGCCGCTCTGCCAGGGAAGACAGTGACCCACAGTGGGAGGGGATTGAGGTCAGCTCGATGCTTTCTGCCACCAAAGCTAGCTCAAGCTTATACAAGGGGAATAAGGAGCACTGGAAGCTATTATAGTGCATGTACCAGGCAGACGGAGAAAAGAGTTGTTCAATTATCCTATTGTGAGTTTGCAGAAAGTGTAACTTTATATAATGGTTAAACTGCAGGAACAGTCCAAATCCCAGAGACACACAAGGAACAGCTTTAACATTGACTGGATTAGTATTAAGAGCACTGCCTTGTTGTAATAGTTTCCTGTGGCTCTGCATTCAGGAACACACTGCAGTGTATTTCAATAGGGTACATGATGTGTGTGATTTAATGTGAACGACAGTCTCCTGTGCTCAGTGAGGATCATATTGTCTTTCATCTACAAAGGACAACATGGCAAGCTGGATTTCTGTCTGTTTTTGCGTGTTGTTTACAGTTTAAAGATTTAAACCTTCACCGCGAGCATCCTGTCAGGTGACTACTTGGCTCTTGTGTCAAAATGCAGCTTTCATTTCAGGTTAAAAAACCCACTCAAAACGTGATCCTGCAAAGTGAAAAGTCTCTCTCGTGATGAACCTGCAGTGAATATCAATACGCGCAGTAAAACAATCGTTACCCGTCGGTGCTCAGTTCCTTCAGGATCGAAGAAATCCTAACAGCATGTGACCTTCAATGATCACCTCTCAACTTGAGAAACATGTTGGCTCTAATTGAATCCTGTCATTCTGCACCTGATACGGTGGCGCTGCCTCTCAAGCCTTCTACCCAGTCACTGTCCATAAATATTTCATTCTGTATTGACTCTCCCTGTCAATATTTCTCATACGTAAAAGGGGCTGTTAAAATTCATGAAGGGTGTGTAGGTCACAGAGCACCCTGCAGAAATTCTTTGAAATCGTCTCAGCCCCGCAATAATAGGTACCTCAAGCTTTTTACACTTTTGCAAAACACCAAATGTCGTTTAAAGTAATAATGAGAGACACCTCAGAGGCTGTTTGTGGATCTGAGAACTGACCGGAATTGAAATAACAGAAAGTGGAGTAAGAAAAAAAAACAACAGAAGAGAAATTGAAGCCAAGTTTAAAGTGGAAACCAGTTGGCTCTCCTGCCAGTTTCACTCGGCTCTGCCTCTAATTCATTCACTTTCTGTGATTCATATTCAACCAATGCAGCCTGAGCAAAAATTGGAAATAAAAAAAATCCTTTTCTTGCTCTGCTGTGGAAGATTTCAGCTCACACACGTTTGCAAACCACTGATATATTATTCCTATAACTCCCTGGTTAATTTGTAAGGATAGCGACAGTGTTTTGGATGGAATCAGTTTGATCTGCGCATGTGCCGGGTCACTACACACTCGTAGGCGTCAGCAGAGCGGAGGTATAACTACGCTCCATCCATCCTTGGTTTTGCAGCGCTCCACGGTGCTTGCCAAATCATCAACAGCAGGGAGAGTGGTGGCTTTCTCTTCTGACAGCTACATCATATTTATTCCTCTCTTTCTCGGCTTCTATCTTCCTTTCTTTATGGTTCCTCCCTCTCTCCCCTCTCCAGCATCCTACCTTTTTGATTTCCTTCTCCATTTCTCTTTCACATATCCTCAATTTTTTTTTTTCAAACTTTGCACATAAAAAGTCTCTGTTACTGTTTTCTTTCCCCCCCTGTGTCTCTCTTCATTCTCTTCTCATTTCCTTTTTGGACACTATAAACCTTTTAGGGGAAAGCTGCAGGCTGCCCTTGCTCTCAAAACAAGCAAACATTCAGCCCCCGGAAGTGATATCTCTCTCTCATTCTCTCTGTCCCCTTTTATTATAGTTATATGCTGAATGGAAGCAGGCAGCAGTTCTGTGAATAAGTGGTAATGCGAGAGTAATTTTATCAGCACTTAGCAAATTTGTGAAACACCAAACGAATGTGAAACACAAATGCTGCAAAGCCATGACCATCCATCTGAAAAGTACTGTGAGCATCTCACATTTTCAGAGAAATGACTGTTGATTAATCACCATGAAGAACATTGGCTTCTGCAGCTCTGTGTACTTACAGTATTTTCATCCCTGCAGACCGTCTGCAGTGTTGACAAAGTAAACAGGAGAGGGAGGCCGGCCACCGCATCAGTAAATGCCACGACCAGGTTGCACTCTTGATTCTTTTCATATTAGCTGTGATTATGTCTGTTTCTCTGGTGCTAAAGAAAGCCAGCACTGATGCAAAACTAGAACCCAGTAGAGTGCCAACCTCCTCCAAGGCCCAACAGTCCCCTTGAAAAACCACATTTAAATTCACTTAGATCTAGACTTTTATTTGGATCTGCACCAAACACACTTACAAATCTCGGTTCCCTAAATGGGCCAGATTTTTTTATGACTTTTTATGACTTCTCTGAGAAATCTACAAAAATGTTGAAAAACATCCTTGATCCGCCCCCCTGACCCGGATCCATGCCAACATTTTACAGGTTCTTCCCTGATCCATTCCCCATCCTTCCACCAAGTTTCATGGAAATCGTTTAAGTAGTTTTTATAAAATTCTGCTAACGATCAGATGAAAACGTAACCTCCCAGGCGGCTGAACTATTCTGCTCATGAGTAAATAAATGCCCAAATACAATGATATAAAGGTTAAAAACATTTTGTTATTTTTTTTAATTATGTGTTTTTACCGTATGTGCATTAATATTCACCAACACAAAAAAAATCCCTATATTTGTCTGTTTTGACACAGCTCAAAAACAAGGCAAGTGATTTCTTTTCATTTTGCACGGCAGGTTTCAGCGCTTTGCTGACGCCGTCCCTTCCAATCTAAACACAGAGCGTTTTATGTATTCTGAGTGATGCTGAGCAAACATTAGCTAAATGGATTAAAATGTGACTGACTTTACTGGGTAAACATTGTTGGACATCTTGACGGAGGAAGCAGGCCCCATCTCACTCTTCCTCAAACAGCATGTTTGACTAAAGAAATGACTTGTTTTACATCGATGGCTGAGCAAAAGCTGGAGAAACACAAGCGGTGTCTCAGTCGAAGAGACGGGTGATGGGACACTAAAATAACAATACTAAAAGAGGGATATTTCATAATTTTTCAGTTTATACTGCAACATATGATTTTAACTGGACTGTAATTGTCTGTGCACGCCGATGTGATGACGTCTGTGCCTGACGTCTGTGCCTGACGACTTTAAAACACTGTCGGAGTGTGAAGCCTGCATGAAATAGAATGTAAACATGCACGCTGGGCTCCCAGTCCAGTCAGTCATGTTTAGATGTTTTTTTTTTTTTTTTTACGGCACATAACTCTCGCCTCTACACATTGCACCCTGAGGTGTCGGAGCAGTGCTTTATGACTTTTCAGGAGAGGCTGAAAGATTGGATGGACACGCCTTAATACCTTGAAGGTCACCATGTTGGAAACAGGCGTCGATGTACAGAAGTCTAATGTAAAAGAGAAACAGAAATGAACAGAAGTCTGATAGAATAATGCCGGAAACTGTTATTCGAGAGAGAAACGTCTAAACCAGCAAAAAGAGCCTGTTTTCAGTGTTGAGAGGTGGATTGTGTTTAAGCGAGCAGTGTTTTTTTTTAAAAATTATTTTCATCAGCTCAATACTGTGGGATTTATGCCGCCCGTGTCAAAAAGTGCCCTGGCCCTGTGCTTTATGGCACTAATATCAATCAGAGCTGGAGTGCAGAGAGCATAGGGAGTGTAATATGTGTCCTGGTTCTCCTCTAGCGAGCCCATCACTCTGCCCCTGCTGTCTGAGATCAGTGTGTTTATGGATGGTAAAAAATGTAAGAGCTAAACATATAAAGACTTTAGCTTTATAATTGTATACTTCATCAAATTTGAATTATTACAGATATGAATAAGTTCATAAATTAACATTTCTATTTTGGGTGATAAATATCTATTATTTTTATCCCTCAACTTATTTTAATTCTTTATACAGAGAGTAACAAGTTTAATTTGATTGAAAGTGTTTTTTACTATAATATGTTTACATCATACGCATACAGTCAAATGCTGGATAAAGACTTGCAGAGCCCTTGGTTTACTCCATGTCGTATCTACTTTTATGCTTTTAATGATTTTAACTAATATTTTCACAGTTACACAATTATTCAATATTACAATATATAGTTATGTCTCCCATATGTTTTGTATGAATTTACACCGAACAACCACAGCTGTGTCTGATGCATAGCAATCCTAAATGGGTCTCCACATTCAAGCAGATGGTCATAACCTATTATGTCACACTAACTTTAATGCTAAAGGTCACAGTGAATTCATATAATTCTCTTGCCTCTGATTCAGCAGCTGATGTAAATGCTTTGACGGCTGTGGTCGCTGTGCTCCACCTCCCTGTTGCATGTCCACCGATCATGAGTCACCGGATCGATCGTGCTGAGGGTTATTCAGGAAACGGAGGAAACGCTCCAGCATCCAATCAGACCGGCTGTCTGGATCTTACTGAATCTGAAACGACCTATATATATATATATATATAAAGATGGATGAAACGTCTCCACAAGCCCAAAATATTCTGGATATGTACACTGCCATCTTTCACTTTTTGAACCAAAATCTGAGGGGGGTGGAGCTGTGGTAGCGAGGTCCTGCCGATACACGCGCTCGGCCAATCACGACTCAGTCTCAGGTGTCAATCGTGAGGTTTCACCTGGTTTTTATAGGATCTAATAACTAAATCAAAACGAATTATCAGGGAATTTGAGCAATAGAACAAACATCAGTGTGCTGAGAACTACCATAAACTGTTTTTCTGATTTTATTTGACATAAATTTTGACATTTTAGTTTGGCCAATTTCCCATTCACTAACATGGAGGAGGCCAGGTTTTATGGCCAGTACTGCAGCCAGCCAGTAGTGGGTGACTTAGACATTGCTGGGAGCTGTCATGTCGGCCATCTTTCTATACAGTCGACTCTGACGCTCCTATAATCCAGCTGAGGCAGCATCAGTGAAGCTGGTTCCACAACCTTTCCTCTGTGAAGCACCAGCCCAGTGCGACCAAATGAACTCTGGTTATCTCGACATTTAACAACATGTTTTATGTTCAATTATGCTTTTATGGAGGGACCATAAACAGAGTTTTATTCAACACTATTAATTATACCGAAGTGGACATTGTTACACTGATTTTAATGCAATTACATTGTCATTGTTGGTTGATTTTCAAGGTTGCGTTTGTATCAACCTACTTGCAGTGGCGGGAGCTGGATGTTTCAACCATTATTTATATTCATATTTTTTCATTTTCAATCAATCATTTTTCCATTACTATACTGGTTTGTTCAACTTGTACACCAGCTGTCAACCTTTTACTTAAGGTTAATAACAATCATAATGGTCATAATCAAAATAATAATTTTATTTATTTACCACGTTCCAAAGGGCTTCATGCAGAGAAAAAAGAATGAGAATACAAAACATCAAATGCAACAAGCAAAATAATACAATAGCATTTCAAATCAAAGACAGAAAAGGATATCATACAAAATCAAAAAATAGAAAACAACAAATAAAATAACGATTTAAGCATAAAACAAACAAACATTGCTAAAAGCTACTCTTCTGCTTTTAGGTTTACAGTTTCGGCTTTGAGCTTCCACGTACCCCAGCTGCACAGTTCTGGTTTCCATGAAGCCTGGTTAGGAGTGACTGCAGCGGGCCAGTATGATGCTGTTATCAGTGGATGTAACATTTGGTCTTAGCCTCTAACTTTAACAGATAGGTAGTAATAATGTTGCTAAGCCTAATATATTTGCACTGTGTTTGTGGTGTTACTGTACTTTGCAGTCCCCTGGTGTTCCATTATTTATTGTGGCCTTACCAGTCTCAGTATAAGTGCACGCTGTTTGTTTGTTTGGGGCTTTGGGGACCTGCCGACAGTCCAGTGAATCAAAACACAACCCTGGTGGTAACACTGTGTAACAAGTGATCACTGGGAAAACGCTGCCCAGTGGCCGCATATCAACTGGCAGCTATACTGACGCTGCAGCGGGGGCAAGCAAAGGGAGTGATGGGAAAGTTTTGCAGCTTAAATAGGCCATCAAATTGGGTGGGTGTGTATTATAGAGGATTGTGTAGTGTGAGGTATATGTATGTCACATGATTGGAGCAGCGCGGCTCGAGTTGGCGTCCTGAACTAGCCCTTAAGTGTCGCTGCATCTGTCTCCTGACGTGGGTGCTCGTGTCACATCTGGCTCTGCAAAACTTTGACAGGAAAACATTCTGCAGAAGCCAAAGAGGCAGGAGGCAATTAGGACTAACATTCATCCAGTGACGGACAGAAGACGCTCTGCAGTGTTAAGCCTTGGGATTATTGAAGAGACTGTGGGATGTCGATTTTTGAGACTAAAATATGAGCCTCATCTCACCTGCATTGTAACCACGTGCTTGTGTTTCCTCAGCGATGAACTCGTGTCTTATCCTCTAAGTGGCCTGACCTGGCCTTTCCACCCCCTGCACTCAATTAGAGTGATATGCTCCCACTGTGCTGAGGCCAAACAGGCTGCACTAAATAATTTCATTATGCTAAAACCAAAGTTTGAAAGCCCCCTTTTTTCTCCACGGATCTTGTTATCTTTTGATCATCGCACCAACATGGAAAATTGAACCTCAGACAGTCCATTCAAATATGCGAATTCAGAATCCCTTGATGTGCGGCCTGTGTATGTATTTACACCTACACTGATTTACATCTCTATGGCTGCTGGGGGGATATGAATGTGAGGGGCAACAAACCAGTGCGGCATAGTGTTCCTGCACGGATCACTTGTACTGCACATTTTAATTGAAACATTAAAGTGCCAGGTTGTGTCTCTGACATCAGAGGCAGGCAGCAGCCCTAATTTCTCATTCTGCCTTCACACACACACACACACACACACACACACACACACACGTACACACACACACACACGTACACACACACACGTACACACAGTCACTTACTGATCATGGTAAACAATTGTCAGTACATGTTGTGCCCTTGAAGCATGTTGTTTATTTCAACCTCATGTTCTCTGCCACCTGTTACCCATTCATCAAGTGCACATCAGTTAAGCTCCATATGTCTGACAACATAACGCAAACACATAAAAGCACACACGCTGATCACACGTATAATTTCCTATATAATTTCCAATAACAGTCCCATCAACATGCTCTGTCGCGGACACAACAATCTGGTCAAGACCTTGACATTTTTAAATGAAAAGCCACTTTCTGGTCGTAACAAATGACAGATGGATGTCCAATAGGAAAGGTGCTTTTAATCTGAATCAATAAGAAAAAGCACCAGTCCATCAGCATGTAGGCGGCTTCAACATGTTCTCTTGACCTTTCCAACGCAGGACGTCTCCAATAACGATGATTCAAAGGTTTCATTCGGACGTTAAGAGCAGGGCCGTTGACGTGCAAATGTCAGACCTTCCCTCAGAGCAAAAACATTGGTTAATAATTAGTGCTTTTTATCACATGTGCTTTACTCCGGCTTAATCTAAAATGGATTAAAGATAGTCAGCTGCGTTCACCTGTGCTGTTTACTTTTCCTTCTCCTGTTTTTTTTTTTTTTCCCGTACCCCTCCATCTGTCCCTCAGTGTTTCCTCAGCTTGAGAATAAGAGCAGATGCTGCCTGATGCCAGGTGGTCAGGTGATGGACAGTGTACGTTCAGGGCAGGGGGGGGGGTGTGTGTGTGTGTGTGTGTGAATGTATGTATCGCTGAAGAGGAGAAGGTGTACTCCTGTGGTCACAGCACAGCGGTGCAGTCTGCTCCGACCTGATAAGACAAACGGTGACCCCTCCCCGAGCTGCCAAGGAAAATGATGTGTACTTTTCCACGTCTTTGACCTTGCTGGAGGTGGATGGACTGAGAAAGCACCTGATGTTGTTTTTTTATTTTTGTTTTTTCCTTTGCTCGTCCTCCTTTTCTCATTATGCTCTCAGATTTTATGCTTTTCCTAATCTCACAGGGCTGCCATTAAAAGACAAGGGCAGCTGTTTCTCTCAGTGAGTATGAAAATGAAAAGAGTTTATTTTACAACACTCTCTCTTGTCTCATCTTATAAAGCAACAGCACGCACACCACCATGAATAAAACATGAGAGCAGTGTCATAACTATTTCTGACTGCTGCTTTATCTCCCAGTGAACCAAAGATCAGATGCTTTACTTCTGCATTATGCCGCTCGGCTTAATGCATTGCTTGCACATTAAACATGGCAGCGTTTTGTCCGGACGTCTGTCTTTACTGACGCCGTTGGAGGAAAAATTTTCCACTGCCCACCTCCTCTGCCTGCTCCTCCCCCGGCCCTCCTCCTCTGCTCCTTTTTTGGGATCAACTGATGTATCTGGAAGGACATCAGATAGCCGTGCAGACAGCTTGAGCACACAAATACAGACACGCACTGTCTGAACAAACCAGCTCCCATTTGCATCGTTCAACCCGTCTTGCTCTTGCTCTCCTCCTGGTTACAGTGGCTGCTTTGGTCAATTTAGTATAATTGGTCAAAGTGTAAAATTGTGTCTGTGTAAAGATGAATCTTCCGAAAGGAGTTCATTTAGCCTGTTCTCGTGCAGCGAGGTGAGGAAGTCAGGTGGATGCCTCGGTTCCACAGGCTGCCACAACCTGGCGATGCAGCTCCTCCCTCTTTCGTACTTTCAACCCACGCTCCCGGCTTTGGCAGCCTTGCTCTCTGTGTGTGTGTGTGTGTGTGTGTGAGAGTGTGTGCACAGGTAGGTGTGTGTGTGGATGGGTGTGTGTGTTAGTTTAAGGGGAAGACCATGCCAGTGGCAGGCTGAGCGATGCAGCGCCCTTTGGAAGCAGGCCCGTAGAGGGGGGGGGACAGACGATGTATCAGCAGGGAACAGCCTCCACTTACATGGCAAGGGCCAACTGGGCCAATTTCTGTTATTTACCCAGAGGCAAGATGACCATATTTATCTATTTGACAATTATTCATGCAAACGCCTCATGTTGTAGGTTTGACATTTTTAAAAGTGTAACGGAATCAACATGTTCAGGGGCCTTGACATTGTAGGTTCCCATTTCAAAGACTACAACTACATGTGCACATGACACTCTGCCAGTTTTTACTTTATGCTTTGTGACATTTGTTCAAAGCCGCCTCTCCCTGTGTGTATCACAGATCGGGCATCCCTCCCAGCATTTCTAATATTTGATTTTTACTTTCACTATTTGCAGAGCTGTTGATGGCTGTGGGGCATGTACATGTGCAATGACACTGTTTATTAATGCATGAGCCAAACAACTCTATCAGCATTGAGACCATATACCTGTTGAAGAAGACGATTTTCACTGAGCTTGTCGGGGCCCACGTGACAGAAACAACGACAAACAATGATACTTACAGTAAAATTTATATAAAAACTTAAAGAACAAAGAAATACGAGGTTACAGCATTTGTTCCCAAAATGACATTTCTGTTTTGTGAGAAGAGGTTTATGTTGAAGAGGGGAAAAAAATGTGTTCCATCCATTTACCGCGTGATGTAACGTGATTATCAGTCGTCTGAATCAACGCTGATGTTGAGAGATTAAAAACTCAGCACAACAACATCTGTTTTCATCTGTGTTACGACACGGACTGCAGGGTTACCCATGCCAACTAATTAGAGATTGAGGAGGAGGGATTAGGAGGAAAGAGAGTATCTGAGGTGAGGTGGGCTGCGTGTCGTGACGGAGGAGCAGGTGGCAGCAGCCGAGAAGAGTTTACATCCAGAAACATCTCCTTCACAGAAACCCGTCCCTCTCTGTTGAGGCCTGAGAGTCCAGCAGTGTGAGGTAGGATTACATTACGTAACCACATAGTGCTGATGCTGAACATCCGAGCCGATGGGGAAGCCAGGGAGCAGATAGCCTGGTTTCAGACCCTCTGAATCACGCCCACATCTCAGAGTTTGTCGAGTAATACATCTTCTGATCTGTCAAACGCTGATCTTATTAAAAGCATTGATAATGACTGCGTTTCAATCAGCGGGGGCCAGAGCTGGCGCCCTGCTGTGCATGCTGGGTAATGGGTGAACCTGAATGGATCGAGAGGCGTCGCTGATGTTATTAGTTACACTTTCCCTGTTATGACAAGACAAAGTGTCTGCACTACATTTATCTGACAGCTTCAGTTACTTTACAGATGAATGTTTCACATGCATCTGTTGAATATGATGCAGTGCTGTGCTTTCAAAGTAACCAATAAAGCACCATGACTCACTGGCAACTTACATGCAACAAGTTATATATTCAGTAATAACATGTATTATTCAAAACACTCACAGAGGAGTGTCTCTGTATGATAAATAATATCTATTCTTACTTTTACTGTGACGAGTGTGAAACCTTCCACAACATTTAAGTGAATATCCCTGTATATACTTACTATATATTAACAGGCCATCCACTCTTTCATTTGAGTGTGTGTGTATGTGTGTGTATGTTTGTCACAACATCCTTTATTGTTATTTAGATATTGCCAATCTTAAAAATTGTATTCCATTAAGAGAGAGCCACGGAAATTCAAACGTCAGCAGTTTTCAGGCATGAACTCCAGAAAAAGTCCGTAAAAATCGGGCCTGGACATTTTCCAGAGTTCGCCTTTCACATACGAAGAAAGCAGCGGGAGATTTCTGCTGTGACTCTTTCATAATAACAGAAAAATAAAGGGAACATTCAGGCGGCAGTAGGCAGATCATGACAAATTAATTTCACTGTGGAAATCACATGCTTTTTGTTTGTGGCACTTTTACGCCAGCGTCGGCCCTTATCACCAAAAGCTCTTTGACCTTATCGTCATTCTCGGCATGTTCCATGTGCCCGGCAGCTATTTTTTTCATCCTGAGATATTTGTATTCTTGTAGTTTCATGTCAGTCACATGTTGAAACATCTCCCACTCCTGTGAATCTTTCTGCAGCTGACATGTTCGCAGCAACTGACTCGGACAGTTGTGTCGTGACAGCAGCTATAACTGAAAGACGTTTAAGTTCCCACGGATGATTAACACACGTAACAGCTCTGTATCTCCGTCACTGTCATGTGCCTCAGTGAGTCTGTCTTTCTGGCTGTGGTGCATTCAAGGGTCTGTCCTCAGGGGAAAAAGGATCTGTCAACTTATACAGAGATAAGATAGAGATGGGGGGAGGGTGGACTTTTTACTTTGGCAAAGTAAACTTGGCTTTTGAAACTTAGTTGAGTGGAGTTGCACACCGACAGATGTTGGATCAGACGACCTAGGCCTCTGTTCTCTATCTTTAGCAGCCAACCGATCACAAATACCTGGCCCCAGAGCAGTTGTTAGGGTTTGCTCTCCGCTGCCTGTTTGTGACAGCCGGCTGAGCTCAGAGAAGACACCAGCGATCCAAGAGGCCGGGCCGTCAGCACGGCATCAGCCAATCACAGCGAGGGGAGGAGATGTGCTTCTACCCGGCAACAGACCTAGAGGGTCTCCCATTGCTCAGTCGGACTCAGGTGGGCTGACAGAACAGCCTTGGGCCTGAGAGGAACTCAGTTTGGCCCCGTGTCACCACATCAGTCATTGTGCATGTTGAATGGTCTGATGTTTAGACTCGAGGAGAGGGGGGGGTGAGAACTCACTCACTTAGAAAATCACTCTCCTGAATCTGTGACCAGCGTTTGTGCTTGAGAGGAGCTGCTGAAAATTGGCTTCAACGGTTTCGGGCGTGCTATGCGTCAGCTGCGTTGACACAGCAAAGAGGGAGAGGAGAATACGAGGCGGCAAAAGTGCTTATTGCTGCACATGACGGGCAGTTATCGAAAATGTCAGGAAGGAAAAGAGAGAGAGGAGGGAGAGAGAGGTTGTGTTTGCTCAAGCAGTCCCCCCCTCCCCCCCCCCCCCCCCCCCCCCCCCCCCCCCCCCCCCCCCCCCCCCCCCCCCCCCCCCCTCTCCAAGAGGCCCTACAGTGCATTTTTAGGAACTTGGCAGATAGACTGGCAGAGTGAGTGAAACATTAACACTCCTCAACCTTTGTTACTGCCAAACAAACTACAGCTGGAGCCGAGACAAGAGGAGAGTTGGTGGAAATGTTGGTGTGTGTGTGTGTGTGTGTGTGTGTGTGTGTGTGTGTGTGTGTGTGTGTGTGTGTGTGTGTGTCCGTGTGTGTGTGTCCGTGTGTGTGTGTCCGTGTGTGTGTGTGGCTGCCCAGCTACTGCACATTTATGCACAAATGAAAGGGCTGAAATCAAGAAATATCTGTCTTTCTATTTGCCTTCACCACCAGTTCAGTCCAAACCTCACATCCGTTATCAGGAGTCACCACAGCCCAATGCACCTTTTGGTATAATTTCATCACTGCTGCGGGGTTTCAATTATAATTCTGAACTTTTCCACCGTGCTCACTCTCTTCTCGGCAGATATTCGCACATTAAAGAGAGTTTTACTTCACGCGGAGCATTTGTTCGTGAAAATATGGCTCGCATGTTGTGCACGAAGGCATATTAACTTCTGGACCATTTGTTTGTAGTCGTTGACACCTTTCTTAATGCTGAAACTGTAAATCACTGAGCGAGGGTGACAGCGGTGACATTACCAATCATGCAATTACGGAGATTGCTGAGCACACACACACAAAGAATATACAATCTACACACTGCACATTTAGCAAATTATGTTTTTCCACCCCCTACCTTTCACGCTATTCCATTATTCTGCAGCAAGGCAATCACACTTCATCAGCACCAGGATTTGTTTAAGGGACAATCATTACTACAAAAAAAAAAACAGTACTCAGAATTGTTTTAATGCTGCCACAAAGTTATTACTTTCCACTTTGTTGTCTCAGCAAAAACGTCAGTAGCATCACACAGTGGCTTTTAGATCAATCAGTGGTATTAAGACACTGAGCAGATGCATACAATGAAAGAGTAGCAGGGAGCAGAAGAGAAATGAAATGGCTCAAAATACTAACTTGAGAATGATGGACGTGCCTGTGTTGCAAGGAGAAACATTGCTAGAGCTGGTTGTGCTTACATTGATTTCCATGTACTTTCATTTTAATTTAGCAAACAAGTCTTTTCTCACCAGGCGTGCCTGTTGTGTATGTGACTGGAATTTGGTGTGAATATCTAGCTATCAAACAAAAGCCAGAGACTGTTGCTGTGAGCTGTATATTCACCGCTTCTATGCAGAACATTACGTTATCTGGGAGCTGGACAGTGCACAGCCTCTGTTCCTCCCGGCAGCTGCCTCCATCTCACTCAGACTCACCCGTGGTCCGGGTCTGCAGCTGCCTGCAGCTGTTGCAGACGTCCTCACCAAGTGGACAGAACAACTTGACGCAATGGAGTGATTTTATCCCGGGGGTTCAGTGCGAAAGCCAAGAGCGCTCACTCAGCAGCTACTTTGCACACTGGCGGCAAAAACAAAATCTAAACAATCCCTCGACAGGAAGAGTCTCAGTTGACTGTGGCATCACCGACAGATGAATCTTTGACTTTCTGCTGTAATGTTTGTCAGAAAAACCTCGAGACGATGATGATGAGTCATTGTGAAAATTGTGTTTTCATCAAACGGCTCCTCTGTGGCGACTCGATGTTTCGTCAGCACTAAGGAAATTGTTTCTACTCACATATACACTGTCTAATCTGCTCCAAATTGAATATGTTTGATAAGAATCCCCGGCCAGAAGTCATCTGCATGCCAAAACTCAGTCATAGCGCCACCCACTGGCAACAGAAGGCAGCCGTCATGTCACAATCACCATTCCAATTACATTGGTCTGGTCTGTAACATTGGTGCATGCTCTCTAGGACCAAATATTAGACCCGGGAATTGATACACAATATGCATTTTATGTCTCTCACGCCACACACATGAGCAAGAAATGACATCAAACTCATTTGCATATTATCCGATGGTAGCGACAGCACACAGATGTGTCAATACGCTTCCTGTCTGTTCCCTCGACATGCATGGCAGCGCAAGGGCCTGTTCAACACTGCTCGCTCACTACTCCTTTTGCTGTTCTTTCATATTTATCTTCAGGAATAATTAAGAATTTTGATTTGAATGTGTTGAAAGCTCTTTGTTGGGCTTAGGAAAACATTGTGGTTTGTTAGAGAATGACCTCGGTCATGATTACAAAAACATTGACACTGAAGTTTGACTGACCAATCCAGCCACCCCGACTTCCTCTATATGCAGATTAGTTTGCTGGAAAGTAACCTGCCACTGCCTCCTCGGAGGAATCCCATCATCACCACCACTTTTCGGGAGAGTGCTGTGGCCTTTGATTAATCCGTCAAGTGTCCAGATACAAGTTTTACAAGAAGTCATCAACTGAAAATATATAAGAGCAGAGCAGCTGCAGGCTGGAGTGGCTCAGACAGACTGTGTATGAGAAATAAGAGAAGATATCAGACAAATTGCCACCTCAGGGCTCAGAGTTTGCAGCAGCAGCAGCAGTGTTTGTGCAGCCCAACATTAATTGGACCACAACATTGCTTCAAAATGCTCAAACGCTGAGTGCGTGGCAGGGGGTCTTTGCCAAACTTGTAAAACTTTGTGGCTTAATTTATGGAAATGAGAGCATTCGTGCCATCCAATTACTTATTTAGGACAAAAGAGTCTCTCAGATGCTGGCTATATATAAACAGCTGTGGAGCTCCTAGTGTTTCTAATGAGGACGTGAGGATTAAAAAAACAGGTCCCGCCCTGTCTAAGGTGTTGCAGGATTTCAAAGACTCTATTGTGTGAATGTGGAGGCCACAGGCTTTTTCCTCCTTGTCCAAACACAACATCGGCCCAAGCTTCAGCTCAATCCTCCACAGAGAATATTTCTGTCGACAGGATGTGTGGTAGAGGGTCACTTCCTAAAAATGCCTCCAAGTACAGACACAGATGTGTCCTTGATTTGTGCCTGCATCAGTTCATTCATAAATGTGCACTACGAAGAAGACCACAGAGAAATCTGGCACCATGAAAATTACGTTTTTTTTTTGTTTTCTCTGACACGTCTCATCGTCTTTATTATCTGAGCATTAGAAGGCAACCAGAGGACGATGACTCCAGCATTGAAAGCAGCTCTCTGCTGGCTAACGCCCATAAGATCTGAGTCAAGGTCCGGGCTTGCTCACTGACTTGTTATCAGCATAGCATGTAGTCAGGGCAGTACTTTGCATTGCCCTACAGCAAGAGTGTGTACAACTGACAGTGTAGGTCAGAAATGACTGAAGGATCATTTTGAATCCCGCAGCATATCTGCACGGGGAGAAATAAAATAGGCGCTTCTGCTTTCACTGTGAAAAGAACATTTCCCCACAGTGGAAAACACAGCACGCACGGTCCTGGTTCATTTGCGTCTTTTTACAATGCATTTTTCTCTCAGTAAGAATGGCAACATGACCAGAACTGGTCTGAAAGAACCAGTGTCTACCAAAGATGGTGAATGCCTGTCTTTGTTACAGGGGAAGAGGGAAGGAGTTTGGGCTATTTATGCAAGCGCAGCCTCTTTTACTATTCAGTCCATCTCTGTGGTTGATCTTAGCAGACGTGTTGATTCAATTTCCTTATGAATGTGTAACAAGTGGCAGGATGGCAGTCGAATGTGATGTGTGAATTTGTCAGAATTTGCTGGAAAACCAAGAAAACTGCAATGTTGCCACAGTGCAAATAAAAAATACAGTAAATCTATACGTTTGCATCCTTGTTTACGTGGTTTGTAAAAAGATACTGTAATTAAATAAGCCCTCGTCTTTCCTCTTTTTCATGCTGACCAACACAAGTGCTTTGCAGCGGCTGCTTGAAAAACCATGGCACGGCGGTGTCAGAACTGATGCCACTCCTCAGGTGCCTTGCAGGCACTTTAACAGAGCAAGAAAATGGCCTCCAATTCCAGTGTGCTGTCCGATGCCCCGAGGTATTGATTATATGTTCAGAAGTCAGAGGACAACAATGACTCAGCTTTTTAGGCACATCCCCTGGCCCATGTTGGACCACGTCTATGACAACATAACATCTTTCTCTTTACTCCTTCAGACACTCACTGTGGGTTTTAACAGCGGGGGAATCCTCGTCGCTCTGTGCAAAGGCTGTTGACACTGCTGCTGTTCACTGTGGGAAGAAAACAAATACAAGTGTTGGGATGACAGAAAAGTGTAATAATGTGTGTGAAGACTTAAGTGCTGCTGTGGGAGCCGTCTCGTGGCCCATGCAAACACTGATGCGGGCGCACACGTGGAGTAATGAAACACACTTGGGAGGCAGCGGCAACGCACCGCAGGATTCCTCATCCTTATTTAATGGGGTCGTTAGTGTGTCCTTGGAGATGAGGTGGACTCTGATGTAATAGGTGATGTATCTGGGCTGCGGCGATAAATGAAATTGTCTCCAGGATGAATGAAGTAGTGGACGGCAGGGCTGATTATTTGAACTTCAAGTATCCTCCCTCCCAGGCTGTTGGTATTAAACATCATCAAACATTGCTTTCATCAGCTATTATCGGGCCTGTGGTACTGTGTGTGTGTGTGTGTGTGTGTGTGTGTGTGTGTGTGTGTGTGTGTGTGTGTGTGTGTGTGTGTGTGTGTGTGTGTGTGTGTGTGTGTGTGTGTGTGTGTGTGTGTGTGTGTGTGTGTGTATAAAGAGATGGATGAAAACTGGCCCAAAGCATGTGTTGGAAAGGTGTGTAGTAAGTTGGCATTGTAAGGTTTTTCTAATAAAAAAAAAAAGAGCTGGTCGGTTGTAGTTCCTCGGAGACAACACCTTATTATCTGTTGTTTTACACCCCCGGAATCACCAGCATGAAATACACTCATATTTAGATTTGCTCTTCTCGTGAGAAAACACAGTGAAAAAGGGGAAAGAATGAATAGATTTGACAGGAGCATTTTCTTTCTCGCTGCATGAATTATTTCTCCTTGAGCCTGTTGCTGTCTTTTCAGAGCCTCGGGCTGTTTTACATATGTGGCGTTCGTCCAAACCATTCAGCCGTTACAGATATGAGCCCAATGAAAAAAGACACATTTGTTCCCCCATCTCAAGGTAACGTGAGACCTGTCGCTGTAGCCGAGGCTTTCCTGAGTGTTATTGACAGTCTCTTCCTTTCACCAGAATGAAAAAGTACATCCTTCATTTGAGCTGTCTGACTTCAGTTTCATTTATATCATCCAGGAGCATCCAAAGGCTGGTGTCACTTAGAAAAGAACATTATTCTTACAAATGATGGAAAATCTGTTTTTAATTGATTAATTAAGAATATATATATAATATTTTATAGTGATGGTGTTGCATATATGGATTATGATGATGTTGTGTTATAATATAACGATTGCGGATGAAGAGCTGATAATGATTAATGGATTCATTTCCCTTTCAAAATAAGATGGGAAACGAAAGTTCAGGGTCTCTTAGTGAAAACAGCAACAAAAGACCAAGTAGAATCACATTGTGAAGCAGCGTGGGATCATGGGAGTTGTTGGCATCACCACCATTGCCAAATAAAATCTGCCATGACACTCACAACTCAGGTAATGTGTTCCAGTTTTGTTCACATCATTCACAAAGACAGTGAACGATACTGACTCATAACGAGGGACCAATACAGGCGAGCAGTGTATTTTTACTTTGTCATATGTTGTTGCCCTGGAAACGAGCAAAGTCACGGTTAAAGCGGTGGAACACAATTGAAAGGGCAATTGTGTTACATCTGCAATTGTGTTATCTGTGATTTTTCTGCGTTTGAACATTGTTGGAAACATGTTGGATAAAGTCAACAAAATATATAACATAGCTCTAGTTGTTTTAATGAAGTATTGTTACATTTTCATCTTTAAATCTAAGAATACACAAATTTTTTGATCATATTTAACTTTAACTTTTCTCTTTAGTTGCCCCCCTTTTTTTGTTATTCGTCAAGGAGGATGCAGCATCCTGGCTGAGCTGTGGGGGCTGGAGGAAATACTGTGGGGGCTGGAGGAAATACTCAGGGGGCCAAAGAAACAAGAAAGTGGAACAAGGCAGAGAGCAGAACTGCTGATGGAAAACACTATTGAGTTTTGAGTACTGAATTATGTTGAGCTTGCGGGAGGAGTCCTCCAAGAGTAAAAAAAACAAACACTTGCTGCACTGATTTTTCCCAAAGTACTGAAAGGTTGTTTAGTGTTTTTACTGTGTATGGAATTAGAACAGATGTTTATTTACCATCCAGGTTCGGGCTGGGGTCTTTCTGTGTCGAGCTTGCATGTTCTCCCTGCGTCTGCGTGGCTTTTTCCCCCGGGTACACCAGTTTCCTCCCACAGTTGCTGGTTTCCGTTAGGTTAATTGCAGACTCTAAATTGACTGTAGGTATGAAAGGTTAATCTCTGTATTTCAGCCCCACAATACGCTGGCAACATGCACACCACCTCTTTCCCAATGTTGAATGTCCAGTGGCTACAGCCAATCCCTGCTGACGTATTGGTGAAAGACCAAGACCACTTCTTTTGGTCCGAACCGTGCACCAAATAAGACACGTGGGAATGTGGCCTGTAAAAGGCTAAGATAGATCAACATCTCCAATTGCCTTTATAATAAATCTCAATTTATTTTTATAATGTTTCCCATGGCTGCAGGTTGATGGCACTCAGTAGATATACCAGTTCATCTGACATATACTAGGAAATGTGAGTCTCTTATTTCAGTGGTGCATCAAGAGCTTTCATGCACTGCATATCAAGAAGTAAATGGAGCCGTGGTTCATCAGTAATGTGAGATAGTGCTGTCAGATCACTAAATGTTGCCTTTATTGTTGACCCTTTTCTAATTTCCAGCGCTCATATTTCACCGCGCAGCTGCTCGGCCGCACACATATTTTTAGCTCCAAGTTCCATTTTATATTGATTGTATCTGCTCCTGTGGGGGGGGGGGGGGGGGTTTGCGTGAGCACCTTGGAGGTAAGCCACAATTTTTTTGGCCCTCCATTGTCCTTGAGCGTGCTCTGTCATTACATGCTGCTCGTGCTCCAGCCTGAGGCCATCAAAGCCTGAAACCTTGAATACGTCCGATACTACGGCTGAATACTTCTGAGCTGGACATCATGTCAGAGGTGAAATGCAAAAGGGGAAAGAAACACAAATTGGATTTTTCTTTCTTCTTGAAATGTTGATATACACATTTTTCTTTTGCTTACACTGAAGTCTGGACATCTTCCTGAACTTTTCCAGAAGGGGCTGTATGTGAGAATGAAAATGTTTGAGTCAGTTGCGCCGGGCATTTTCTGGCAGGCCCCTATAGTAAAATGTCCGGCAAATGTCGGCGTGAGCCCAGCAGGAAAATATTCGGAAAAAAGTGAGCGATTGGAAATGTTTACGATGTTTCTGGCACGCGGCGCATATGGAGATGTCAACTTGGAAAGACAACGGGATTCGAGAGCTTTTGGAGATAAGGATAAGGGGCAGGTAACCCCTGTTCACAAAAACACTTAGATTTCTGCAGCAGAATTTAGACATCATGTCCTCAAATCTAGACATGTCCTCCTCCACCTCTCGCCTGAGTGTTCTCAACATCTTCTTGTTGTTGAGAACACGTCTGACCCGGACAGTCTCCTGCTACGTGTGAGAGGACTTCATTGTGTGTTTGGGTGGCCATGCGCACTTTCTGCATCAGAGCGTCTCCAAACAGACTCATTAGGTGAGAGGTAACCACACACACACGCACGCAAACAGGATAATGATAGGATCCTTGAACACAGGATGCATGATGTGCAAGAATAGAAACGGCATAATGATCGCTGCTGATCCCAAAGGCACGGAGAGACCTGGCATCACCAGCGTCACAGATACCGAGACAATTTCCCCCCTCCAATGTTTGTCCTCTCTCCCCCTCCTGTCATTGTCCCTCTCCAATCCAAAGCTGTTCCACGGTTTGACAGGCAACAGAGCTCTTCCTCCTCTCTGACGCTTCCCCTTCCTTCCCTTCTCCTGCCTGTCAGCTCAGGCAGGAGACTCGTAAAAAAAAATGCTGCTCTTCCCTTAGTGGCCGTCCAGTTCCCCACAAAACAAACCCTGCTTAACAAACAAACATTGCAACAAAGGTCAACCGCTCTTTCCACACTCTTCCACTGTCCGTCTTTCCCCATGCTGCCGCTTCACTTGTCCTTGCCAGTAATAATCTGACCTGAAACAGCCCTCAGTGCTCAGATAATGATTTTTCCACTTGCCCCCCCCCCCCCCCCCCCCCCCCTGTCCCCCGCCCTCTCCTGTTCCTCGTCCCATCTCCGGTGGCTGCGCTCTGCAGTGTTTGTATGCGGCGCTGATTATTCACAAGGACCTTACACACCAGCGACCTGTCCTCGTTACCTTTCATCCCCCCCCCTACATCCATCCATGTTTTTTATTTATGCACAAAGGAACAAATTTAACTGCTGCCTCCATGAAGCCTCACTTCTAGGGCACTGGCTCCGAACAAGGAGACCATTGAGCGGCCTGGTAGGAGGAGGGGCAGCTGGGCCGTCCTGGCATTCCGTCTCACATTTGACATTGGGCTGATCAAAGCCTGTGAGACTTTGTCTGAAACACTGGCTGCAGAATGGGCGCTAATGGGACACATGCATCGCTGAACTCAACTGCGGGCATGTGTAAAAATCTGGATCCCGTTCCCATCACTAGTTTTCCAAGGTGGATGTAATTGTATAAGAGGGATGTGGAGCTAATGGATGTAGCGCCCGGTTTCTTAATCCAAAGGCATCACTCTACGACAGGTTGAAAGCCCCGGGTGATTAAATACTTGTGAGGAATTAACTTCTGTATTTCATTTAAATGCAGCAGAGGTTTTTCATGTCTAGATTTGAAATTCGGTTCACACGACCCTTGGCTGACCGCCACCTCAATTTTCTGCCTGTGTGTGTTCAGATTCCCCCCCCCCTCTCACCATGTTTACATCATGCCTTATTATTCCCGTGCACCCTCTCTTCATCGCTTTGTCTTTTTGTGCTGCTTTTCGCCATCTGCTTTTTTTTTTTTTTTTACTGCAAGATCCTCCCCGGTTGTTTGTCATTCTATCTGTTTGTCTCTTATTCTGTCTGCTCTCATGAAGAACATTCATTTTCCACGCGTCTGATTTCAACGCAGCCAGTTTCTTGCACATGCTGCATAGACCTCTGTGTAAATACAGTAGGAAAATTGTTTGTTGTAGTACAACAGTGTTAACCAGGTCATTGTATGTTCACGTTGCATAACCCATGAGCTGGATGTGACCGCGGCTACTGAGACCTGGCCTCTGAATGACCGCTGTGTGGTCAACATGGCCGAGGCTTCGATTAAAGCAAAATAAAACTCACACTCACAGAAAAAACTAAACAAACAAAGATTAATTGCAACATTTCTCTTGTATTGTTTAGTTTTAGTTTATTTACTTTGGCTTATTATCTTTACATATCAGTTATTTTATCAACTGCCCCTCATACAGTGCTGCACTCCACATGTGATAAAATGTAAATAACACCATTTTATATGTGTGTGTGTGTGTGTGTGTGTGTATATATAAAAAACATATTACGCCACCGACCCACACCTCACACTGCGTAATGCAGCCTGTAATCCATATGTTCTCATGATGGAACCAGCACAACCGGGTCCGAGCCTGGGGTTGGGAGGGGCTGGGGGGGCTAAAAATAAATCTTTGTTTTTACATAATAACCAGGTCTCTGTGAGATCAAGAGTGATCAACGGCAGCAGGTCCACACGTTACTATCAGCTGCTGTGGGACGTGACCCCCCCGACAAGCTTCAGAGGCCACACTGACTTTTTAGATTAAACAAAACCCAGCAAGATAAATACCGTTTTTTTTTTTTTGGCTGATCTATCTGATGAGGGTTCAAGCCCTTCTTTTAAATGCTGTTTTATTAATATTAATGTGTATATATCAATACATCTGACTTTTTATAAGTCAGTTTCAACTGTATCTTGAAGTGCAATCCACTGGTTATACTCATGCAATATTTTTTAAAGTTTCCATTACAATGCTTATGATACGATATTATCAATGCTCTTACTAAACAGCTTTTTAAAAATCTCTCTTACTTTTATTTATGTGTGAATAATGACTGTGGACAGTAAAGCTGTTTAATTCTAATTCTTACATTGAAATAATAAAGAAAATGACCTCTGTGTGCTTCAACCACAATACCACAGTTATTATCGCACCAGTGGTAAGTAAAAGTACTTAAAGATATAATATGTAACTCTTCACTTAAATGTCTAAAGCGACTACATCTATTTTGTTAATACTATTTACATCACCCACATGGTTTCTAACTGTGTTCAAACCCAGAGAGGATGTTTCATTTTGGTCGCCTGTTAATTGGGTCGTATTTGCTTTACCAGTGACTTTGCCGGTCTCTGCTATAACTTCAGTGGAAAAACTCACTTGTCCGTCAGACTTTCCTGAACTGGGAACTGGGAGTTACTTGGGTTTCTGAGGGCACTGGCGTTCCTTATATGCACAAATATACCAGGTTACCATCTTTGTATGAAGTGAAAGAGTAGTGTACACCTTGAAGTATTTCGGGCCGCCCTCTCTGCAGTTTCTTCTGGAATTAAACCTCTCTGAGTCACTGTCTTCCTCCTCAGGCCGGAGGGGCAGTTATGTGGATCACGTCTCAGATGCTGAACAGGAGAAAAACAAAAATAGTGCCATTGGTTTTTAAGTGTGTATCTGCCCCCTCCCTTCTCTCTCTCTCTCTCTTGTTGCCTTTGTGCAGTGTTCATCACCGCTGAGTCCGTCATCAATCACCACCACCCATCTATCTCATCCATCTCTGAGTCCAGCGTCCCCTTCCACAGCTCTCCCTCGTAAATCAACAGACACATGCATACCAAACAGCAGCCTGCTCTCTTTATTTGATCCTCCTCCCAACTCTAACTATTAAATGAATTTCACATTAAGATGTCAGGGGTGTGACGGGCTTTTTCACGTGTGTGACGTATGTTTTGTGTAAACATTTTTCAGCATTTCAAACCTATCGCAGTGACGCAGCCCTCTTCCACCTCTGCCGCGTCCCGGAGATTTCGTGAATCGGCGACATCAGAGTCGCACAGTGCAGCCTGCATGTTTGCAGGAGAAGGCATTAGCGCGACAGACAGATGGAATGGCACTCTCACTCAGAGGAGATTTAAAGGATCAAAGAGGGTGAAAGGAAAGGGGAGGAGGAGAGGGGGGGGGCACCGTGAGAATAGTTACCATGGCGACTGTGACATCACCGGAGGCCTGCGCTCGCTCTGCCTCAATGGGAGTTTTGTTTGTGCAGAGGTGACGGCAAACAATGTGCCCTAGACGACGGAGGCGAGGCACTTTGTGAAATTTAAGTGACAGAAATGTGGCTCTCAGAGTTCCTGGATACTGAGGGGCAATCAGGATAATAGGGCTTTCTCTCTCTCTCTCTCTCTCTCTCTCTCTCTCTCCCTCTCTCTCTCTCTCTGCGCTCCTGCCTCTCCCATCCCTCTGCATCTCTCCGTCGTGGGCGGCTGCTGTAACCGATCGGTTACGTCAACACGCTTATGACACAGGGCGGCCGTGTGGAGGTGAATTGCATGGTTCCAGTCGGCTCAGTCATTTTTGTAATTGAGTTATAAATCTGAGGGACACAGACAGAGGGAGACGCTGCACTGCCGGTATCACTCTGTTACAGTACCGAGGCATCCTCTCGATTTACAGTAGTGAAAGAGGAAAACACATTGAAGTCGCCTCTAAATAGTGTAATAAAATATAATTCTGTAATCTACAATGTCAAAACAAAACGCCCAGGAAATTTGAAAGAACTTTGGTGAAGATGTTTTGCTGCAGGGTTGTTACATAAGAACCCATCAGATTTAGCTGAGGCCCTGTTCATACCTGGTATTAAAATGAAATGTAAAATACACACATTTGTCATTTCTGTTGATTTTAGACCTCTGAATTTGATCAGATCTCAAATGCATCCTCAGTGTGTCCTGGGTACGTTCACACCTCAGAGCTGTCCACTTGTGATCACATCAACTGGAGCTTTTTTTGGACGTGAACTCCGGAGAATGTCCCCCCAATTGAGTACGGACTTTCTTTGGAGATTTCCTTTCACACTTGAACAACGCAGATGTGTTGGAATCGTTCAGAGGAGTAATGCAGCAGGCAGAGGCAGCTGGACGTAGCATAGTTATGCGTCTGCAGAGATCACATGTTTTTGTTTACAGCACATCGACTCCGGCATCAGCCCATATCCCAAAAAGCTCTCTTGATATCATCATCAGTGTCTTCCATGAGTATGGCTCCGCTTTTCTTGTCCTGAGACATTTGCATTCTTTATGTTTGTTACTTTTTTGTCAGAAACATCATCAACACACCCACTTGCTCCTGGTGAATCTTCTTGAGAATCTCCGGCTGTTTTCTTTCATGGGCTCATTCAGACATCATCTGGAGTTTGGGGCTGGCCACGGAAACTCGTCGGAACACATCCGGAGTCGGGCGACTATGGATGACAGGTGGGAAGAGTGGAAAGTAATAAGAGCAAAACTAGAGTTAGATTTGCTGAAATCTTACAAGAAAAAAGAATAACCCAGCAGTTTTCACATTTGTTGCTTTCTGAGCTGGAAGTAGAGGTTCAGGCGGATGCAGAAGACGTAACAAACGCATGCATATACCTGCACACGGGCACATTTTATTTGGAGAAAAATAGAAAAGCACACAAAAGACTTTCACACTTAATACCTGTGATGATCGACCTCCTAGATTCTATTCCCATAGTCTGTAATTGCAGCCATTTTCCCCTCACTGGGGGCCTATTTACCCGGCAGAGGTAGTTTGGAGTTGCTTTTATGTGTCCTACACGGGGATGTTGACGTGAAATGACAATTTTGTGATGGACCTTCCGGGGGGGGGGGGGGGGGGGGGGGGGGGATGGCTCTTGGAGTGCTATTTGAAAGATTTGTGAGCAGCATTGTTTAGTCAGATGTTCATTTGTGGTAGAAATTAAATAAACATCATGTGACACAACATACAAGAATTCAAAAGAACACACATGCACAAGTAAATGTACTAGTGGTGGACTTCTGATAGGAGTTAGAGGCAATTTAAGTTGCTGTTCTCAGTTGTTCGCAGAAACAGCTGTGCAACATATGGTGGAGGCTGGACAAAACAGACTTTGGACTTTAACCAGTCCAACATTAGTCCTGCAAATCAACCTCATGTGACTTCCCTCAGTAATCAAGACATGAGTCACATGTTCGCAGAGTCCTTCTCACCTTCCCCACAGAAGACACCAGTTGTATTCCAAAGATATCATCTCTGGCACCATTACGTCAAAATAAGATTTGTGTGTGTGTGTGTGTGTGTGTGTGTGTGTGTGTGTGTGTGTGTGTGTGTGTGTGTGTGTGTGTGTGTGTGTGTGTGTGTGTGTGTGTGTGTGTGTGTGTGTGTGTGTGTGTGTGTGTGTGTGTGTGTGTGTGATATAGAGCAAAGGTCAGGACAACAGACACGACTCGACTGTCCTAAGCCGTTTTCAAATATGACCTGTGGGTATAATCTGGAGAATCGGCTACATAGTTTACCCAAAGTTTTCCTTTCCCACATGCACAACACAGCAGGAGGCTTTCTGCACAGACGCGTTCACAACAGCAACAAATCCTCTGCGTTATTCAGGTGAAAGGTGGAGCAGCCGGGGGCAGCAGGCAGAGGCAGGAAGTGACAACACACACAGACCGGTGTCAGCTCTCATCATCACTAACTCTCTTGACATCTTCGTCAGTGTCTTCTTCGTGTGTGACACCGCTTTTTGAGATATTGGTTTTCTTTTGTGTTTTTTTAATTTTTGCGTCTGTCGTGTGTTATTGATGTGGCCGACACTCGGGGAGGGGCGGTGACACCATATGCGTGTCCCTCCGGATCAAAGGGCATTTGTAAGTGACTCGGTGAGTCGAGCAGCACCTCTGGTCTCTGAAGTGTAATTTCAGAGGACTAATGCAAACCTGTGAGTGTGAAGCTCAGCAGCTGGGCGCTTCCTCTCGGTAGCAGGTGTGAATATTTAGGAGGCAGAGTGTTGTAGTGGGAGTGTTGGGTCAGAGCTCCTTGTTTCTGTCGCAACATCAAAACACAAAAGTGAAGTAAACGCAGAGTTTAATGAATCAAGGTATTTTTTGGAGGCGCACACTCCAAAGTTGGCTTTTTAAATCGTAATTAGCAGCAAGATGTGGGAACGGATGGATCTTTTATTCTTGCTCACACAGTGTATCTTGTAGCACAGCTGCATTAGAAGACAAATAAGACAAAAGGGAACATAGGTGACGGAAAAAAGGTTTAAAGAGAAACGCCACCAATTCCAAACAGCGTCTGCTACAAGGATCTTGGGGAGAGCGAATGGAAATGTGAAAAGTTGCATAAATCCTTGTTGTGGTTTCAGAGCGAGCCGTGTGAAGTCTGATAAAACACCTAATGTGATGTCACTACAAGTGTGAAAATATAACATATCTCTGTGGGTGTGGTGAGATTATTCCTCTCTCTGCTTGAGGCTAGAGGCACTGAACTGTCAGGGGTTGAACTGCATTGTGGGTGATGTGGGCACCAGGTTTTGACGAGGCAAACAAATTAGTCGCACATTTTTAAACATTTTAACTGTCCATATGTCCCCCAGTTTCTGTACTACATCCCCCATACTATAAAATTCTTCATCGTATAAAATTCAAATATTCACACACTGCTGCTGCGTCGTACAATCCAGCTCTGTTTGGCTGCTGATTCTCATTCATGACCAGTTAGTTTGCCAGCTGATTATTGGTTCACTCCAATTCAGTGTCCACAACACTGGCTCCACAGGACAGAGGCTGAATAAAGGAAATGCTAATGTGCTGTGCTCAGTTTATGCATGCATCGTGTGTGTGTGTGTGTGTGTGTGTGTGTGTGTGTGTGTGTGTGTGTGTGTGTGTGTGTGTGTGTGTGTGTGTGTGTGTGTGTGTGTGTGTGTGTGTGTGTGTGTGTGTGTGTGTGTGTGTGTGTGTGTGTGTGTGCGTGCGCGCGTGCGTGCGTGCGTGCGTGTGTACTTGAACAGATATCTTCATGATAACCATTTTGAGCCTACAACCGACAGAGTGAAGGCATTCTGGGAAAGTGAGGACATTTTGGCTGGTCCGCACTTTTAATGGGTTGTTTGAGGGTTGAGACTTTTTTTTATGGGTTAGAATTAAGTTCAGGTTGAGATAGAAAACGGGTTAGGCATTTCGTCTTGATGGTTAAGGGGAGGGTCAGGGACTAGGGAGTGCATTATGCCAATGAATGTCCTCACTAACATGCATGAGCACGCGTGTGTGTGCCTGTGTGTCTGTGTGTGTCACATGCACACCTGTCGTGCTGAGCCACGGGAGCAGGATGTCTGGAAACCCTGCAGCAGTCCAGCCCAGTTCAAGGACTATGAATGTGCTACACTGTGTCTGCTCCAACCAGATGCACCACAGGGCAAAGTATTTGTCAGTCTCCAGCCCGAGATAAAGACTTGTGTAAAGAGTTATAGACCCAGAGCCACAGTTATCCACCACCATCTCCTTCAATGCATAACCAGTCCTCAAAACACGCATCAGAAATCATTTACTTGTTTTAGCCATTAACAGAATGTGATGTACCAGTCATGTAAGTCCACAAATAGGAGTTTTGAACATTGAATATTTCTTTCATGAGCACAAAGGATGAATTGTTGTTAAAGCATTGTTGGCTGAATAAACAGTAAGCAGACAGAATGACAGTAAAGATGGGACATGTCAGTGTGTGAAGCTGGATGAGTGATTCCAGCTGCGGCTTTACGTTGCATTACAGGGACACACTGGAACATGTTCTGTGAGATAAGGAGATGCACCGTCTCGGGTCCGTCTGTCATCTTGTGTTCTGGGAGAGGAGGGAAACGATTGTAGATGATGTCAGGGTGCAGCAGAGGCAGACTGCTCTCAGTCTTATCTCTCGCGCTATGGCTGCGTGATTCAGGCTCAGGGGCAAAGGAACTGGGATATCAGGGACCATCAGACAGTGTGTTGATGATGACATTTATATAATTTGATAAAAATTATTCTTTAGATCTTTAGTTACAAAAAAAAAGTTCTGTTTGTTTTATATTTATTTTACTTTCCAGCATTGAAAACATTATATGAGCTGGCCATATAAAACTGCCATATAACATTTTGTTTGTATACTCTCATTATTATCATCATCATCATCAGCATCAGCATCATAATATATTTTTTATAGTAGTTTTATTAACAATGTTATTAAGTGCTTAACAAGATGAAGTCAAGACAAAAGTTTTAAAACTAACAAGACTGTTGAATAAAACTAAATGAGCCACAGAGAGAGAGATAAAGCAGCAGAGCTAAAGCAGTAAAAAATTAATTAAAAAAAAAAAAAAAAACTAACAAGGCTATGCATAAATGCAAATCAAACATTTCTAAAAGCTCTCAGAAAGAGAAAGGTTTTGAGACCTTTACTCTCCTTTTTCCTTTTTCCTAAACATGCCTGAGGCCTTCTTCATCAAGATCCATGAATTAATCTCTGAGTGATTAGAGAAGATGTTGATCCTGATCTGCACCAAAATTCACTCCTCCACAAAATGAAGTGGAAATTGGTTTCATCGTTTTTGCGTAATCCTGTTCACCAACAGACACACAAACAAATGCATGAAAACATAACCTGATAATTCGATGTCGTGCCTCATAGGGACGAATGTAAATATATATCAGCGTAATACAGTATTCACACACATGAAACACATACATAAGGATCAAATCTGCATATTCAACACAGCCGTGCACTGGGGAACCACAAGTGTCATGCGAGCAAAGTGTGTGACCTTCCCGACTAAATGGAAAAACCACTTCAGCATCGCACATCTTTTATTTAATATGTTTGTGCTGGATATTTAAATTATTATTGTAAAAGCTTCAAGATGTAATTTGCTTGTGTGACAGGGTGGATTATAACAAGTTGAATAACCTCATGGGCGAAAAAAAGCACAATGGGAACATTTCAAGATAATAGAGACGGTTTATAAAGCGATCTAAAGAAGCAGAATCTCATTTGAAGTTTGATGAGATTTCTGCTGGTGCATGACCACTTCATCTCCATCGATTTCTGAGTGCACATGCGCGTCTGAAATAGACATACACACGAATGGTGTACAGATGGGATGTGATTACATATTCAGGGAATGTTGGGAACTGGCCTGCTGAGAGATCTATGAGTGTGTGTGTGTGTGTGTGTGTGTGTGTGTGTGTGTGTGTGTGTGTGTGTGTGTGTGTGTGTGTGTGTGTGTGTGTGTGTGTGTGTGTGTGTGTGTGGGGGGGGGGGAGTTAAACACACAAATTCAACAAAGTATTTTTCCTCAGCCATGAATACAGAGTAGCTTCCCTCCCTCCCTCACTCCTTTAACACAACAGTGAGATTGTTATTCCCCATCTTTTACTCTTTCATCCTCCGTCCTCCTCCTCCTCTGTTGTTTCTCCTCTCATCTATCAGGCACACGTCTCGGCAGCGATCCCCTGCTGTTTACTTTTAATTTTTCCCTCTGTGAGTCCTAATTGCACGCTGCGTCGTTTCAGGGTCAGTCCTAATCAGAATTATGACAAGTACTTGAGATTCTGCAGCCACCAGCCACCGCCCCCAAAACCGTCTGAAGTGTTCTCGCCATCGGGCCTCGCTTTTGCTGACTGTGCTTTATAGGAAATAAAAAATACAAATAGTTTTGTTTTCCGCCGATGACCAGTGGAGAGTGGATGTACATCTGGGGGCCGTAAGCGAGGCAAGTTTGGGGGCCGTGCCTTGCAGTGGATAGTGAGCGAAGTATTCTTAGAAAGTTAAACCATTTTAACCTCAGATATCTTATCAGTCATTTATAAAGGGCTGATTCATGCTTCATCAATGATTGAGAGCAGAAAGAGTTTTCCTTAGGTTTCACATTAGTCAGAGAGAAAAGAAAAATTCACAACCAGCACATTATGATCTCACGGCATCTTAAAACAGGAGAACATAACCATTAATAAAACATAAATCAGCAGTGCCTGTGAACGACATGTCCTCGTTTTCTGTCAAACTAACGTTGCACAAGCAACTTTGCGTTGAGTCTATTAGTCATAAAACAAAATCTCACACAGACGGGCAAATTCCAAAACCAAATACACGTTTAAAGAATGAATAATAAAATTATAATATCATTTTAAATGTTGTTTTTTAGCCTTATCTTTACTTACGAGATGAAGGCTACATTCAATTTCCCCTGTGGCCTTACAGATACAACCTAGAAGCCTGTTGACAACTTTAACAAGAGTGTCTACGAAAGGGTTTTGTCATTAATGTTCATCATTTGGTAAATATTACATTACATAACATTGCTATATACTTCAGCACTGGATGGGTAGATGCTTTCAGACATTTTCACCGTCCCACTTCTCTCACCGTGGGAGGGGCCTCTGCTGCTGTCAGCAGTTTTGAATCAAACAATTGTGATGACCATTGCTCGTCGCTCCATCAAACAAGACTTTCAGTAGTGAGCATAAATCAGCTGTAAGTACCTATTCATTGTAAATGCATAGATTTGCAAGGTCAGAGGTCAGACAGTCAATTCAGCAATCAATGCATGTGTTGGGGGCCAGTGGTGTCTGCACTGCTGCTGACGAACAGGACTTACTCTCACTATTTGATTTTCTTCCACTGCCTTTTTTCTTGCCTCAAGTCCATCTACACCAGCTCCCTCTTCATTTCTTTTCTCTTTCATATCTCTCTCTCTCTCTCTCTCTCTCTCTCTCTCTCTCTCTCTCTCTCTCTCTAAGAGGTCACCCCCAGCGCCTGGAGGCACAACTGTCTCCTCTCCCCTCCTACTTCCTTCATATCATCGCAGCTGTCCTTTAAACCTCTGCATTTCCCCTCCTTTCCACACTCCTTCCATTCTTTCACCTCATGCACTCTTTAAACCAGGAGACGATTGCTTCCCCAAACACCTCGAAGAGTCACGCCGACCCTTAAAAACGTGTCCGGATTGAGCCAATCACCGGTAAACAGCTGAGTATGCAGGTGTGAATGCACCTACTGGGACTCACTGGTTTCCTCAGGCCACATTTGGAGGCGGTCAAGGACACATCTGGCTGTAAACGTAGTGTAATGTGAATGCAAACGTGTCCTCTCCACAGTGAAGGGCTCACGTTTGCTCGTACATGTCGGGATGTTTCGCAGAGGCCAAAAATGCCAAATGCTGAGAGTATATGAGAGAGAGCTGGGTTTTCATAAATGTGACGTGTGTGCTTATCTGCACACTGAGCAGAGAAGGGAGAGCACTTAGGAGACATTTGAGCCACTCTGATGTGTGACAGACTGATATGTCTGGATATATTTCAATGCAATAATAAATGATTACAGGCGAAGTAACAGGGGAATCTGCAAGGAGCACTCTTAAGGCTGTTGAAAGGAGACTGCAACTATATTGGAAATTGAATAATCCATCTCATCCTTGATAAACAAATAAAAAATGTGCCAGGGCATAAAAAAACAAATGAACTCTTCCTGTGTAGTTTTGGTTCTTGCATTGAAACGAGGCAGAATGGTGAAAGGACTGTGTTCATACAGCAGTTTTCTAGTATTATCAACCACTCACAGTGCTTTAAGTCACATGCTCCCATTCACACACCTTCAGACAGCGCTACTATGTGCTGCAGCGCTTCTGTCCACAGTCGTCGGGGGCAATTGTACAGCGTCTTGCTCAAGAACACTTTGGCATTTGGACTGGAGGAGCCTGGGATCAAACCGTCACAGTGGACGACCCGCCTAACCACCAGAAAACACCACTCAAAGAAAAAGAAAAACACATGAAAACAAAACAACACTAACAAAGATGTAAAGGTGCTGAAACTTTTCTGTAGTTATCCCTTTTTCTTTATAAACTTTTACTATATTACACTTTTACTTGGTAAGTGCGGATCCACAACAATAATAACGCGTTGTTTATACTGTTGCTGTGGTAAGTGGGTACTGTCAATAATTAATAACACAATGTGCTCTGGAAAACAAAGCAGAGGGTCTACTGCCTCTCTCTCTCTTTTATTTAGATCACCAACTATTCAAGTCTCATTCAGGGGCTTTGGAACATGCACAGGACCACAGACTACACCATGTCACATCCTGTCCTGCTGTTTTGTCCTCTTAATGGAGGACGCTGCATTAAAAAGTCATGAGTAATTGGGTGGAGAAAATAAAAGATGCCAAGTCGTCAACATAATGTGCTGTTACTTTTCACTGGCACAGACGAATCAAAAAATACCTCGGCACATTTCCCTTATCTGCCCATAGACTATCCACGTCTCATCGCTACATTGATCCTCTGTGTCCTTGAGGCACAGGAGGTGTCGCTCTATCATTTGGGACAGTTTATGGGCAAAGAGAGCTGGGGGCTAAGGTGTGTACGTGTGTGTGTGTGTGTGTGTGTGTGTGTGTGCTTGCACTGAGTTGTATAGAGCACATGCAGGCATATTATTGATTCCCTCCCTACGTCTGTCTCCCTTTTACATCATAATGTCACAGCGTGGTGGATGGTGGAGCAACAAAAGCAGGAGAAATGTAGGATGAAGAAGAATCAGCTTTATAAAAAAACTAGGTGTCAACACATTCATGAGAACGTACAACACTGAGGGACGTTGGGACAGCTGACTTGTACCGACCTGTTCATGCGTGTGTGGGTGTCTGTGTCTGACAAGCTGCTTTCAGACATGCACTGAACTCCAGAGTTTTGTGAACGCAAATGTTCCAGTGAGAGCCTCCGGACATTCTGCGGACTATCTCCTGCCAGCCCCTGAGTAATGAGTCTGCAGAAAGTCCGGAGGAGCCAATGTGAGAGCACAGCAGGAAATCATTTTCAGGATTCTCCACGGGGTGAGCCGACATTTCTAACGTGCGACTGATGCAAAAAAATAAAAAATAAATAAAAGAGCTCAAACATATCCAGGTCACAGAGCAGTGCCACACACACAGAAGACACCGATTGAGATATTAGGGGAGTTTTTGGGGATAATGGCCAACACGGTTGTCGATGTCCTGTAAACAAAAACACGTGAAAATCTCCTCAGCGGAATCAATGCCTTACCTCCTGGCTCTGCCTGCTGCACCACCCCTCACCTGAATGCTCTGGAGATTTCTGAGTTGTTGTGGGCACTTCTGAGCAGAGAATCTTCTGCTGTGTTATTCATGCCTGAGAGGGTATTACATTAATGCTACAAGGTCAAAGTGAGGTGGAAATTAGATGAAGAATGTACAGAAGCAGCTGAATGCAGTTCCTATGGTTATTTATGCAACATAAACAAAAGGGTACCATGTTATAGAAAAGTTCCATATGTACTATAGGTCTCTCAAGCAGCCTGTTATCCAAGGGCAACATAAGTACAGATGCTGTCGATTCAACTTCATACTATATCTCGTTTGATAGCGTCACTTTTAAACTATGGCTCAACGAGTAACACAGCCCTACGCAGGATGAATGAAAACACAACGTTATAAAAATATTTCATGTTTCTGAAAGTAACCGTGAATCAATAGTGAGACATCTTACACAGCTCGGGGTGGGTAATATTAGGATACTCTCATGCATAGATCCATGGATGTTGTCCCGGTGGGCTGCCACAGGATGAATTATGCAACAGCCTTAGTGGGCTACGAAGGCGACCGAGCAGGAGACACGGTGCTTCTCTGCTGCCGTGACAACTGGTAACATAACCTCCATATTTACATATACAGTACTTTGCCATGTAAATCCACCATGTGAATGTATGCTGCGTTTGACTCGCTGCATGCCGCTAACTACACAGCGCCACAACTGACTGGGTAAAGAACTAGTACAATTTGTCATTCCCCCGGTGACACCAGGAAGAGCTCAGTCACTCGTGAAGTTGAGTGGATGAGATTTTCTATCAGGGCGGTCAAGTCATGTACCAGAGACAGAATAATGAGGTATTGACTGATTTGAAGGTTAGAGAAAAGGATTGTTTCTTTTTTCACATTTAATATCAGCATGTACAATGAATGAAGGCTGCAGGACAATGAAGCACACTCACTGCCGTTTGCTGCTGAAGCTCCAGTGAGGTTTTAGCAGGTAATGCTGTGGTGAAGTGATGCTGATGATATCTGGGTGTTGTGTTGCGTTGCCATGGTAACATAACTAACTGCAGTCTACTGTTTTCCCCGCTGAATCGATATCTACGTCCGTACTGAGACAATTAGCCTTTTCATTCTGTGGTCACTGGGTCCACAGGACGGACTGGGTCAATTTGTCAGAGATCAACGATTGTAAGAGAAAACCTTTAATGTTATTACTTATCCAAGATCCTCCATCTTGATTTTAGACTGTATTAAATGTATTTATTTAAATTTGATGCGATAATTTGCAACCTGTGAACAGGATCATTCATGTTCTTGTTTCATAATGAAATATTACTTATTTTCTTTACACTTTAATCATAAACATTAGCTTATGCACCAGCTGAAGTGACAATACGCCGACGTCAGCCACACGTCTACAAACAAGCAATGTCTTAAATGTATTGTAATGCAAAACCAAAACAAACCGGATCGAACGTGATCACTGTAACAGATATGAAGACGTTCAGGTGTGAAAACGCCCAAATAGTAGCATACATAATAACATGATCAGTTTATATTGAGGGCTAGACAGAGAATCGGATTTTGGGTTCCTTCAACTTTTTTCTGGACATTTTCTTTGAAGTGACATCGCAGTTTTTCGTGAGCATCTTAATTTCCAACGAATCCCTCTCGCAAATACGTCATTCAACAGATCAAAAGCAAATTACACTGAGACCGGTTGGCAGAGCAGCACCCACAGCGTTCGTCTCCCATTCTGAGTCCCCTTCGCTGCGTGTCTTACCCGCCACCTCATTTACTCTTCAAAGCGAGAGCGAAGCATCTGTCTATTACGAGGTGCCTGGGGCGCTCTGCAGAGTTGTGTTAAGTAATAACAACCAGTGACGTCAAAGGCTCTCCGCCCGAGCTGGAGAGAGGGAGGGCGAGGGGGCGTGAAAGGGATAAAACGCACGGGGAGGAGGGGGCGAGGCAGACATGAAGCAGCCGTGTGTGAGCCTTAGAGACCGATGTGATTTCTCTTCCTTCTCGAATTTTTCCTTGCCAATTATCACGTTTTATTCTCCCTCCCCTGCTGCTTCAGAGAGAAAGCAGAAGAGGTCGATTATGCCTCGTCACATATCTGCTGCTGAGCAGAGTTATGTATCTGGACCTATCACAGGAGCCTGTATGTTTATGTCATAGAGCAACAGTGGAGGAGGACAGTCTGTGCTGTCGGGGCGGGGGGGAGGGGAGTCAGGGAGTCAAGTTTGTTTTCATCACAGGGATGTTAGATTGAGGTCTTCTGACAAATGCTGCTTATGCAATACGATGTCTTGGAGGTGTATCTTTAAATACCAGGATATCCAACACCTCCTCGGTGTCATACTCCCTGAGTGTAAACAATCCTTGAAACAGCTCGCCCCTCCTGAGTTTGGTTTTCATAAAACCTGAAGATGAGCCACAGCGTTTGGTAAAATTTCTCATTTCCCTTAATTTCTCCCACTGCCCACATTCAAACCACTGACGACCGATGGGAGGCGGGGGGGATTAGAGATAGTGACAGAAGTGGCAGCGAGCGCAGGATGCATTAGAGGATTACACCCTAAGACAACGCAGCCGTCTTAGCGTGGCTCATTACGGCTGCTGACCTTGCTCTGTCAGGTGACCACTTGGAAATACAGACACCACAATGTGCACACTGACGGAGCATAAGAGCCGTGCACAGTTTCCAACCACCGTAAACAGCAGCTATCAGAGAACGTCTATAGGGCTGTGGTCCTGGAGGACACAGTCAGCTTGCACTGAGCTGTTTACAGGGAAAACAGCCCACGAGGCCTCGCCAGGACTGTGGAAGTGGCTCTGTTGTTGGCAGCCAGCTGGCTCCCCCCCCCCACTCCCACTTTCAGTCTGAGACGTCAAAACATTTAATCTCTCCTCTACCCTGCCCCTCGCCTGGATGTGCCGTCTTTCCCATGTACATTCGATCCCCAGTGCGTTTTCCGTGGGAGCCCTTTCGCACACATTTTACAGCTCACAAGCGAGCACATGACTGCGCCTGGCAAGCCTTTAAGTGCATGAAGAATGTCTGGAGGTCCACGCTGTCAGCGGATATATACCCACAGCAACAGGCCTGCTTTCCCATACAAGACCACCTGCTGTGAGGACAAAAATAAGGCTCCACACTGATGGATGCAAAACACTGTGGCATTAAGCATCCCCATCTATTTGTTTAAAGTCCTATCTTTAGACTTTATGATTAGTTCTTTTCTTATATGGATTTGCTTTAATCTACTTTTTTAAAAACGTTTTCTTAAGCCTTCCTGTCACCACCGCCAAGGAAGTTATGTTTTCGTCTGCGCTTGTTTGAGTGTCAGTCAGCAAGATTAGAGAAAAACTACTGGACTGGGTATCGTGAAACTGGGAGGAAGGGTGCAGTTCTGGTGAGGAAAGAACCCATTAGGTTTTGGTGCGGATCCTTTAACATCGCGAGATCTGTTGTTGATTTATCAGAGAATAGTTCATGGATCTTGTTGGAAAAATACAAATGTTGGGCCTTGGCTATCTATCTATCTATCTGTCTATCTGTCTGTCTGTCTGTCTGTCTGTCTGTCTATCTATCTATCTATCTATCTATCTATCTATCTATCTATCTATCTATCTATATATCTACCCCCCCTCTCTCTCGCTCCATCTCATATATAGTATTATAATTAAGATAACACTCACTTTATTCTCTCTTACATTAAACTACAACATTAATAATGGGACAGCTGCTGCTTTTTCATACAATATACATGGTGCTGAACCTTTTCTTTCCATATCCTCACACACGCACCCCCCCCCCCCCCCAACACACATGTAAAGTTGCACTGACATTGTGCAGCGGTGACTTCACATCATGCACACACACACATACACACACACATACATACATTTATACCTCGGTGTGTTTCCTTGCACTTTAAATTTGGCAACAGCGTGCGTTCAGCCGAGCGATGACGTGCGCGGCCTGCATCAGCACCTTGGATACGGACCCACCACTCACCGCAGGGCTCCTGCCCCGCTCTGGACCAATCAGCGCCCGTGTTGTCCGCACAGCATTCCGCACCACCCACACGGCTGCCAGCTGTATTGTTCCGCTGTGGGGAATCTCCTGTTTGTGCGTCCACCTAAAACCACAACACGTTTTTTATAATATACTCAACACCCTGCATGTTACACACGAATAATACACATTTGATATAAGTGTGGCTGTAATGGATGAAGTGCGTTATTGATCTTAGTGTCGGTAATATGGTGCATACTTTAAAATGTGCTTAAATGCATGTGTTAGAGCAGCTGATATGTTCCTGGATAATACGGTTTAGTCAGTAAAACACATACAATTCAACATTACAACACGGTGCAGGATTATTAAAAAGTTTATTTCAACACAACTCAAACCGGAACATATTTATAAATAAATAATCTCCGTCTGAACATTCATTATTTCTGCTGTCAGCACAGACCTAAATTATCTGTGACGTCAGCGCTCATCACAGCCGTCCCTCCCCCTGGTTCTCAGAATCACATGTGTCTGATGGACGGCGCTCCTCGGCCAATCAGAGGGCGGCGTCGAGGGCGGGACTCGCGCTTCGGGACCAATCGCGGTCGCTCGTATTGTTTTGACCTCCGGGACCGCATCACCGCCCACCTCGTGCCCACGGCGGAGGGAGGCTATAAATACAGGCAGCGCCGCGCGTGGAGTGGGACGAAGTTGCAAAACTCCCGAGTAGGAGGGAGCCGCTGCGCGAGCCTGCACACCGAGGAAGAGGAGCGAGGAAGAGCGACGCCAAATAACCTTAAAATAAGAAAAGAATTAAAAAAAATAAAACAGCAACCGAAGCAAACCGTCAATCCTCCGAAATCTACACGTACTGGAATACTCTTTTTCTATTGTTGATAATATCCTCTATGTGAAGAAAGTATTTATACTTAGCTTTTTTTTCTATTTGCACTCACTAACGGTACTTCAGAACTACTGAGAATCCTTATTTTTTACAAAAAGTGAGTATCCTCTTGTGTTCGTTGTGTTTTAATGTGTTTACTGTGGTTCTGTTCACACTAAGCTGATTTGCTGCGTCAGATAGGGAGGGGTGTGTGTGTGAGAGAGCGTGCACACTGGCGCGTGCACGTGTGATAAAAGTGTATAGTTTTACACCTTTTTTAAAAAATATTATTTTTCAAAAAACACTCTTCCCATCGGACTCGAACCTGTGCTGCTGAATTTACAACGTGTCCCTCTACCGTGTTGCACCTTTTTTTTTTTCTGACAGGAAGCAACATTGCTGCTTATTTTAATTAAACGAATTAAGACCTGTAGCCATGTCACAACTGTGATGAATCTGCTACAGGCGACTGTTTCCAGGAGGGAGGAGATGGACGTTGCGGTTATTGTTCCTGTGCAGCTCGAATAGAAATTTAAAACATCCACATTCACGTATTCAAAGAGTCTGAATCCTCTCCTTCAGCTCCGATTCTTTAACAGTCTGTGTCTTTGAATGTCACCGTGCAGTTTGCCATATTTCATTTCAGTATTTCCTCCTCGTCTGTGCAAGAATACCAAACATATGGGTGTTGCCATATTCCTTATTTCGACATTGCTTTTTTAATGTAGCAAGGGATCTGACTAACTCTGCTGTGTAACCAGCCCCAGATTGTCAGCAGTGATCTCCTCCCCAAATTATTTCCAGCACAGAAAAGCACTCCCTCAGTTTGTCTTTCCTTAATTAAATGCAACAACCTCACATTAGTTTTCCTGCTGTATCGGTGCTCACCAGTGTTGTTATGTAACAGGATTCCAGAGTCCGGGTGTGAGGTGGATGTGCCTCCTTACTTTTTGACAGATAAACAACATGTGCACAGCCCAGTGACAGACGAGGAAGAAGGTTGATCTTTTATTATTTGGTCAACAGCTGCGTGTTTATTTCTTGTCCGAGGTTTGCTGTGAGTCTGTCTGTTGTGTGAGGGCTTATGATATGTGAGCTCACAGCAGTCAAAATGGCAACGATCACTGGAACTCCAAACAGACACCTAATAATGAAAGGCTTAAAGTGTTCAAAAGATTAGATGATCTGTAGGGATCTGTTGTGGTGATTTAAAATGTGCATCTACTTGTGAAGTTATGTTAAACTCTCGAAGCAAATGATTAAACGTTTTTTCTTTTCTCTCCCAATTGTTGCAGGAAAAAAATAATATCTCACCCCGTGGAAGGACACCACTTCTACAAAACCAGCACTTTTGCTTTTAAACCTGTTTTGTCCCGGTTGCTTTTTGCCATCCTGCCACGGAGAGCATCTGTGTTGCCAACCACGGATAAACAAAGCAGAACCAGTGGACACACTCAAGGTCAGACACACCTGTTCTTCACACACCCGGTAAACTTCAGCAGTTAGCTATGCAGCTTGAAATCCAAGTAGCTCTCAACTTCATCATCTCGTACCTGTACAACAAACTGCCAAGGCGACGGGTCAACATTTTCGGCGAGGAGCTGGAGCGCCAGCTGAAGCAGAAATACGAGGGACACTGGTACCCTGACAAGCCATACAAGGGCTCAGGATTCAGATGCATTCACGTGGGGGAGAAGGTGGACCCTGTGGTGGAGAAGGCAGCCAAAGAGAGCGGACTGGACATCGAAGATGTCCGCAACAACCTGCCCCAGGACCTCAGCGTGTGGATTGACCCCTTTGAGGTGTCCTATCAGATCGGGGAGAAAGGGCCCGTCAAAGTCTTGTACGTTGATGACAGCAACGAAAGTGGAGCTAGTAGCGGGGGACTTGATCTGGACAAGGAAATCAAGAACAGTTTCAATCCCGATGCACAGGTCTTCATGCCCATCAACGAGCCTGTGAATGGAACCTCCCCGGGCTCCAGCTCGCCCTCTCCCCCTTTCGGCCACTCGGCAGCAGTCAGCCCCACATTTATGCCCCGCTCCACGCAGCCCTTAACCTTCACAACAGCCACCTTCGCCGCCACCAAGTTTGGCTCCACTAAGATGAAGAGCAGCGGACGCAACAACAACAACAACGGCGGCAGCAGTACAGCGAACAAAGTGGCACGCACCTCTCCCACCAATCTGGGCCTGAATGTGAACAGTCTCCTGAAACAGAAAGCCATCTCCACCTCCATGCACTCTCTGTACGGGTTGGGCCTCGGAGCACAGCAGCAGCATCAGAAGCCCTCGGCCCTGTCGCCCAATGCCAAGGAGTTTGTGTTCCCCAGCCTGCAGGGCCAGGGCAGCCAGAGCGCTCTGTTTCCCGGGGACAGCTCGCTCAGCCTCAGCCCGTTGCAGTACAGCAATGCCTTTGACATGTTTGCGGCCTACGGTGGCCTTAACGACAAGTCCCTCATGGATGGCTTGAATTTCAGCTTGAACAACATGCAGTATTCTAACCAGCAATTCCAGCCAGTTATGGCCAACTAGTACACGTAAAGGTACTACCTAAGCTACTACTTCACACAGAAACGACCAGAGATAATGTGAGGGGAGGAAACAAAACAAAAATGCACATTTAAAAAAAGAAAAGTCTAAAAAAGTGTAAACAAGAACAGAATGTCATGGATAAAAGGAAAAAGTGACTTGTCAACTGTAAGATCTGTGTTACGAGTCTATAAGAGCTTGAGCCCGAGGGTGAATTACTTTGCCCCCTTGAGTTATACTTTATTTTTTATTTTGTTTTCCTTAAACGATGAAGCTTGTAGTACAAGATGTCCAAGCTTGGTTACCTAAACTTCAACATGCATCATTGTCATTTCTTTTGCCAACCAAGCACAAAATATTTTTTTTATGTGACTGTTTTAAGATATTAAAAAAAGACAAAAAATATAAACACACACCACAAGTCATGGCCTCTTTCAGTATTTAAACATAACTGGACGCTGCCAGTTTTTCAAGGAATTGGCATAAATAAGTGGGATTTCCTGGTCTTTTTTCTAATTGTATAATTTAATTTAGTACAGAGTTTGTAAAATATCAGAGTATCTATTGTTTCTACGACATGGTATTGCATTTATATCTTTTTACTACTCCAGTGATCTGTGATGGCTGCAGCAACTTTATGTTTTCTTTTTTTATTGAAATTATAAAATGAATCATCTTTTAAAAAAAAACATTGACTATTCTAAAGATTGTGTACAGAATATTCCGTAGTGGTGGGATTTAAGAATATTTGCTTTTTTTGGAAAAAAAAACATAAGAGTTGTATTTTCTGTTAAGAGTTTAAAGAATTTTGCTATATTATGGACAAAATGTAATCGTATATTAATTTTGTACCTACATTGTGCAATACTTGATAAAACAAACGGTATAACAAAGTATTCTGAGTCAGTGTCTTACATGTTAAGAGGGACTGATAGTTTATTAAGTTTGTATTAAAACGCTTGAAAATAATTATGCTTCTCCAGTTTGTCATTGGTTGTTGTGGTTTAAGTGATTGCGAAAGGTCTTAAGGGACATTATATCAGAGTATTTAAGGGTTTTCTAACATGTCAGGGCAAATCCCCTGAAGTCAGGAGAATCAGGTTTTCTCTAAATACACCCACATCCATTATTAATCACCTGTTTGGCTTCATTGAGATATCTTTAGCACAGAGTCCTACACATTACTTTCTTATGTTAATAAGTCTTATGCAGAACTAAAGCCGCGACACATTTAATATCCTCCACCAGTAACCTAGATACATTTGTTCACAGGCGTCACCATGAGCCCGCAGCAACACTTGTTCATGCCGTGCAGCCTGCGTTGGTTAACAGTTGCCCTTGGGCCAAGTGTCATTACACATATGGATACAGGGAGTGTGACAGTGTCAGATGCATGACTCGACTGCTCTGCTATCACATACATTTCAGAGGCACACAGGACAAGACACACGGGCAGAAAGCTTGTACTGCAGGCAGAAGCATTTATAGAAAACTCCTGTTTGATGAAAACACAGATCTGGTTCTGTACCAGTAAAATGCCATCTTGTTCAGGGGAGTGTGAAAAAACAAAAATTGCTTTTTAGTAACTTTCCCTGCATCACCAGCCCATGAAAATGTGTGAGTGACAGGTTAGGCAGACACCTGCTCCGATGAAAAACAGAATGCCGAAGTGCTTGTAAGCAATATACTGAATCCCTCCCAGCTCCAGGGTGCTGTTCCTCTGACCTCTGACCTCTCGAGAGGAGACCAGAATAGAAATCCTCCCTGCAGGGAGTCAGCAGAGTCATAATTAACTGTAGTAATAAAACAGATCACGCAGTAGCGGAAAACAGTGTTGGAACATGTTCTGGAGTGTGTAACTGAATGCCAAGCTGGCCACTTACATTTCACCCAGTGTCCTCAAGGATATGGCCTGTTAATGGATAACTATGCAGGGTAGAAGGAGATCCACACATGTAGATAATAAGAGAGAGCTGTAATGCACTGGGGTTGGAAAGTAAAAGACAGTTAGCTGAGCTGAACTGGTTCAAACTGTGAAGCTAAGTCTGAATCTGATTCATTAAAATAAACTGTTTCTAAAAGCATTAATTCAAAACTTGACACACACTATTAGCCATTTACATTGTTGCGTAATAATGATGTAATGATTAATACTAATAATTAGCTTGATAGCAAAGTTGAAAATCCAGATAGGGTTTGTGGTAGCAGACATAACTGTTCAGTCGTAGTTTTTGAAAGTATGAATTTAGCAAAAATGTCACTCTGCTGCATGAGAGTAAAATGCATTTTTTGGACGCCCAGCGTCTGAACTTCCAGTGCTGAAGTTCAGACCTGTGTTGTGTTACTGATGAGAGGCTGTTGGACTGTGTCGTGCCAGAGCCGGTTGACCCTGCTGGCATATCATGTTCCCACTGGGGCTGGCTCATCATCGCCTGTCTGTCTGCGTGTCCCCTGATACACTCTGCGCTCGATGGGCTGTGTAAAGTTCAGTGCGTTTCCGAGGGGTTTATCTCAGCTGCTGTCACCGTCCGTGTGTGTTACAGAGTCTGGTGGTGGGGGGCGTGTTTTGTTTATCTTGGTCTGTGGCACAGCGCGTGTGCATGTATGATCACCCGGGTGGATGTTTGTGCAGAACAGATGATGGGTTATGATTTCATTTTCTTCTTTAGTGTGAATGTGAATATTTGTTTTTGCGTTATACGTCAGCCCTGTGAAAGACTGCTGACCTGTCATGGCTGTAACCCTCAGCTAATTCAGCCCCACACACTGTTTACATCACAACTCGGTACTAGACTATCCAAGATGGTGTTAGAGGCAGAAGAGCAGCTGCAGGTTTTGTTGCTCTGCACAGGCTGAGAATCAATACAACATATCGGTGGAATCCTTTGTCCTTAATTCATTTAAATTTGAATTTTATCTGAATGTATGTTGTCATCACCAATTTGCTTTGAAGTAAGTTCAAGGCAAAATGACCCTTACCTACAATACATGTGAATCACTAAAGCTGGGGTTGGTAATCCTAGAAGAGCTAGCAAGAGCCCAATACACTTTGAAAACAAGCAACCGATACATCCCATCCCTTCCTATTTGCCCACATAAACGCACATTGCCTGACAACAGTTATAAGTCGACTTCTCTGTGACTGGCGCGCTAACTTCTGGCGTCTCTGCGGCTTGTAGAGGTGCAGGCGGGCAAGTTGGTTAATGACAGACAGGTACGTCAGTGGATGAAATGATTGTGTTTATTACAGTCCTGCAAGGGCCAGATGGCTATCGGTATGTGAAGATGTATTCAACAAATAAGATATAAAAGGGTTTAGGAACCAACCTACCCACTCTACCTTTAAGAATACAATTTTCATTTTAAAATATAAAATGTTATAACATCATATATATTCCTCTACTTCCCAAACACGCAAACATCCCAAGGTGTGAGTGGAGGGCAGATAGTGATAAAAATAGAGTGTGTGAAAGTGTGATGTGGAGGATGCCATTAAAATACAGCACTGAGAATACCTAAGTAAGTAGTAAACTGAGAGTGGGATCTGCAAAGTAGATACAAAGAGAGAGGGAATGGGGTAAGCGTGCAGTTATGTGAGGGCCGAGAGAGAGTGAAACACTGCCAGTGCCATTATTGGTACTAATCCGGTGCCAAGCACACCCCTTGGCCCACCCCACCCCGGTACCCCCTTCGCCTGTCATCAAAACAGGTGGTGTTCAGCTCAGCTTGTGGTCCTCGCCAGCCGCCAAGGCCGTATGGTAATGTCGCCTTCCTCAGCAAAAAAAAATAAGAATACAGTTAATGGCTTTTCAGTCCCTTGCCTTCCTTCCACCCCTCACCCCCATCTATTTCTGGAAAAATGCTGGCGCTGATTGAGCAATGATAAGCCGGGGGGGGGGGGGACTGTGCTTTGCTCTGAACATTGCTTCACTACACCTCATGTGTATCTCACGGTGGAAAGCAGAGGATCTCGACCCAGCGTGGAAGAATCTACACGCCTTTCCGATGCCTTGAGGATTTTAGAGGAGTTCAACAAGTACGACAGATCCGACTCCTTTAGCGGCTCGCCTCTAGCGCACATTAAGGTGAACGGTAACATTTGTTGACTGGACTCGCAGTCGAGGCTTAAGTGACTGTCGAGGGTATTGACACAGTTGCTTTCAACAGTTGCTCACACCCATTTGGAACACACGAGCTGTTGCTGGTAGGCAGACGAAAAGCAGTTCACATTTATTCAAATATATTCTTGTGCTCCGTTAATACACCCTGTAGCTGTAGCTCTAGACTGGCGGTACAGTGCTGTGCCCATTATAAACCTGGCTGTTTGGATTGGACTGTTTTCTTGGCCTTTGATAATGCTCCAGAGTGCACTTATTCCTTGTCCTTAGTGAGTCCTCCTCGAACAGTTCTGCAATATACTGTCACTTTTTATTGTGTATGTGCCGGGATGTTGTGTGAAGAGCTTTTTAACAGTCTATGGCGCAAAGTGAAGTGAGATAACTTTGTGTTTATCAAACAGGGTTTATCTGCAGTGAAGATCTTGTCTTTCATAAAATGAAACTGAATTTGCCTTAATGCTGTTCACACGTGTAAGTTTGAATGATTTATTTAACCGGTGTTATTTCAGTTACCGACACAATCTTCAGACCCATGAAGTTTACAACTTTTCTAAATTGCCAATCAGGAAGTGATTCTCTGAAAGTTGTTGCCATGACGGGGATCAGCGCCTGTTCTCTCAGTTCAATATGGTGAAATCAAATTGATAAAATTATCTAAATAATCTGGTGATGATCTTGACCCAAAGTTTGACCAGTTGTCGACCACTGCTGTCGTTTATCAGAGGACATAGAAGACAACAAGTTCAACTCTGTCCGAAGACACACACACACACACACACACACACACACACACACACACACACACACGCATACTGACCTCTATAAAGCGCTGGTCGGCTTTTTATTAATATTGAACATGTGTCAAAACGCTGCACTGCACTTATAATAGACTTGAAAGTGTAAATAAACGGTTTGCGAGATATGCGATCCACAGACAGACATTTGTGGAATTGGTAGGTAGACGTAGTATTGTGGATCAGGATTTGATACATTGCATGCCTGGGGATCCTTGTTACAACTCCTCCCTTCTTGTGTACACACTTCCACACACACTGTGAACTACATTCAGAATTTCCGATGAATTGTGGGAGTTGTCCGGTTTGCTTTTTACACTGATATCCTCAGCAGACACTCGCGCGCCCAGCCCTTTAAACGGCAGCTGCTCTTATCTGCAGAGGGAACCCAAAAGCAAACACATGGGTCCCGGGCCTCCCCTCCCTCCCCACGCCTCTCGGGCGCTTCAGTTTCCAGGGCAGTCTATCACACCACTCTCTAACCTGAGCCTGCCACACAGAAAATATTCAAAGTTTAATCCTTGCCAGGGAGTTATCGACAATGGCTGCGCTGTTATTGGTTGTCTTGGTCGGCTTTCTAGGTCCACGTGTTCTGCCTTATCAGGGGGAATAACGATTTATCTCACGTCTGATATGCTTTTGTTTTGTCGGGGATTTAGTTCTGATCACGTCTCTTCGCTGCTGCATGATTTGAAAAGATAGTCAAGGTCAAAGTTCTGTTACCACAAGTCACATTTCTAAATGTGCTGCATTTAGAGATAAGAATGAAATTAGCAGCAGTGGTTTATCTTTAGGAACAAACAGCATCCCAAAATTACTCTTCATTTGTCTCGGGGTAAGGGACATATTTGTTACATTTAAACCATGCATGATTCTCTGATGATACACACACACACACACACACACACACACACACACACACACACACACACACACACACACACACACTTTCCTCTGTAGTTGTGAGGACTTGGGCTTCTTTCAATAGTGTCCAAGCGACATGAATCAGACTCATCTTGTCGAGTGGAGATTAATCTGTGCTGTGCAATCTGCAGATCTGTGGCATTGGTAGTGATGGTGGGGAGTAAATTGGGGAAGGTTTGGAGGTGGTGGGGGTGGACACCTGCTATTCATCACTTTCCTAGTTGTGTGTTCAAGTGATAAAGAAAGTGAGGAAGGGCACTATAGCAACAAGGGAATCTTCTGGTGTCTCTGAGAGTATTCATGCCAAGAAGAGGCTGATTTGTTAGAAGAAGAGTGAGGAGAGGTGCGGGGGCATGCTAGGAAAGACCAGAGAGGAAAACCATGCACACACAAATTACTGCAAACACATTTATCCGTGCACACAAACAGAAAATGATGCACGCTCTAAATTTAGAAGAATAAAACAATGCTATCTAAAAAGCAGTAGAGAGGCCATAGTACTCCTTGGAGCACATATTAAAATTAAAGTAACTAGTTAATCCATATTATCTTTAGCCTACATGTCTCTGTTACCAAGAAAAATAAATAGCTATTGCTTTCTAAACACATTTTCTGTCTACTTAGATTCAGGCTGGATTTACCTGACTTATACCTCAGAACACTTTCATGAATAACATTTACACATATTAAAGAAAAAACCCTGGTGATGAATGGCCACGCAGCATCCGACTTGTACCTTCAAGTCATGAGTCGCACACTTTGTTCCCATACTTTGTGTGTGCAGGAATAAAATATTTTGTCCACAGCGTTCATGAATTCTCCAGCTCTAAAAGTAAAGCCCCCGTCTGTTTAAAATACGAGGAGTTGGGATTGTTGGCAAATACAGCTCGGGCTCATGAGGATCAACGGGACAGGAAGTGAAAACATGCAGCGAAAAATACATTTCTGTATCATTTACTGGCTGCAGGGAAGTTAACACATTTCTATGTCAGTGTTGTGCTGCAAAAGAGAAGCAAAGTAAGAAACTGGGGGAAATGGTGCATGTGATTACAAGTAATAACTCGAGAATTTAGCATCTTCTCAAGAGGAGTGTTTTCGCTTGACAGCAGCTGAGAGCTGAGGTTAGCGGGCCTCTCCGGTCTGAGAGAACCTGTTCTGACATCGCCAGGAAATGTCTCCACAGCTGGAACAGCGCTGACTGACTCAGGACTCTGGAATTCCAACCATCCCACTAATAAGGCTGCATAGGGCACTCACGTGCAGAGGCCTGAACACACACTCCCCCACTTTCACTCCCTCTGACATTACTGCTTTAAATATAAGGTAAAACAAGTCTGTGAGGCATCTTCACCACAGACCTGATCTGCAGCCACTCACTCGAAGCAATTACCGACTTCTTTCGAGAATGTCTTACTTATCCACGGTGTTAGAGAAAGTTATTGCTTCTCATCCGAGTGCCAAAAATCCTTTTTGATAACTCCTGTCTGGCTTCAGAGCTTTACATGATACTGAGACAGCCTTGCTTAACAAATGACCGACTCCTTCCTGCAGATAACAGCTCTGATCTCATTCTGACAGACTCTGATGCAGTTGACCACTCTCTCCTGTTCCAGCATCTCTAAACCTGGGTTGATCTAAAAGTGTCTGCTCTTAGTCTGTAACTATTGCATCTGTCAAATAGAACTTTCTCAATTGTTGCTATAGAAACTCCCAATCTTCAGTTCCCCCTTTTGGTCGTGAAGTCCCTCAAGGGTCAATCCTCGGTCTGTTCCTGTTTTTCATTGACATGCTGCCTCCAGCTCAGATCGTCAGTAAACATAATGTAAAGTTTCAGCAGTAATGTGTTCTTTAACTGTCTTCAACGAAATGTAGCACACTAACTCAATTTACAAAATGCTTTTCTGATTTAAACTGAGCTTTCAAAACCTCTGCAAACTTAATGATGACAAAACAGAAATTCTCCTGTTTCCCCACAACAAATTATTTCAGTCAGATAAACAGTAAGCTGGGAGCCCAATTAAAAATATTTTAAGCCAGTTGCGGGAATCTGGGCTTTGTTTCGTTGACCCAACAAAGACACTTATTTAATCCTGCTTTTATCAATTTAGGTTAATTTCACTTGAGGACTGGGTTGCTAAGTTGTCATAGCCTGTTGGGTTGGGTGTGCGCCTCTATGCAAATGAAACTGCTCTTATTTACATGCATTTACACGACACGTTATTTGCATTGGTAAATTTCAAAACGTCTTCAATAAGCAGCTTAACCTCCGTGTCTGGTTAATTTACATTTCAGTTTTCCCTGAGAGCGTTTGCTTCCCACAGCTCTGACGTGCGCTCAAACACATTAACCTTAAAGTGCAATGCAGTGAGATCAGTGGTTATCACAGCTATCTGAAGCGGCTGACATCATATATCCTAAGGAGGTAAATGTGCTAAATATGTTTGAATGTTTGAGTGAAATGGAATAAGTCCAAACACAATATGCCTGATAGTTTTGTTTCCATTGGCCTCCAAAAAATGTGCTCTTCAGTGCCTGCAGCTGTTCTCAAAGTTCACCACCACTGTCAAGCAGATGTTTTGGCCGCCCTCCACTGGAAAAAAGAATCTGCCGTCCTTTCTCTTTCTTTGAAAACTGAGACACTGTTGTCCCTCAGTTGTCTTCCTTTGCGTCAGACACAGTGATGATGGAATGAACAGACTTAGGTCTGCGAGTCAGGTGGAAATATGCATCTGCTTTTCACACATTTGACTGTACCTCAGCCTCCCCCCAGTGTCCTCACAGTGGTATGGCCCAGTTTGTGCAGTGATCTGGGGAATGTAGCACACACCTGTCAGCCAGGAGCCCTGCGTGCAGAGCCTTGATGTAGCCAGACTTGGTGGATATGATAGAGATTCCTCTGTATAACAATCTCTTATTGTTTTCTCCCCATCATTAATAATGTATTTAGAGGTTTTAGGTAGAACAATAGTGAGAAGGTCATTCATGAAGTGACTTTCAAGAGGAAAAGTTGACTGTGTGAAGATTATTTATAACTTTAAATGCTTTTAGGGGTCAGTTGCAATCCTGTTATATAGTTTATACACTTATTGTATTGAGGATCAGTCACAATGATATCATCTCTTATGTTCTGGGATCACTTTTCAAGATGAAACATCATCTCTTTCCAGTAATCAAATGCATGTGGACGCACACCGATGAGGACAAGTTACATAAGTCAGGACAGGTCAAGTTACATGGTGCACTATAAAAATACCTGGGTTACAAATAACCCAGCAGCTTTTAGTGTGTAAACATATTTTTAAAAATATACTAGAAGACAGCCTCTTCAATTACCTCAAACATATTTTTAGTTTCTGCCTTTCTTCACAGTCCTTGAATCAGTCCCCTAAAGACATTAAATTGATTGAATTGTGTGAGACGTGCTCGCTTATGAAACTACCGTAAACCATCATTTGCCACATGCAAAAATATCATATAACACAAATAAATAGAGAGAATGAGTCATAGGAGGCTGTTGACCTGCTGTTATATCAATTATGGGCAGAGGCCGCATCCCAAAAAATGTCTGAATCAATCTGGTTTCTGGTAATTCATGTGCTCTCGGCAGTGATATGAGAACTGGTGCATTAGTGCATTATCAATCACATGTTACATAAACACACACGTAGCTTGAATTATCATGATAACGTCTTTGTTGCTGCTGCATGGATCAATTTGGGGAAACAAAAAAAGCAACCGTCAGATACATGTACTGTGTTACACTCAGTCGATGGCATTGTGCTGCCGGCTCTCTATCTCACACACACACACACACACACACACACACACACACACACACACACACACACACACACACACACACACACACACACACATCCCCACTTCCACCAATCATTATGATCCGATCAACATAATACTCTCAAAGAAATGGCAGCACTGTGAGAAAGAAAGACTCAGTGACACATTACATTACAGAGCAATAGTTGATTCGGATGCATAATACATCTACAGCCTAATACTGTGTACTCTGTGTGAATGAGTGGTCTGTTTGTGGTCATATGTTTCAGTATTACAGGTTGTCCTTTTGGGCCAGTGCGGCTTTGTGCACTTTATCATATGTCGCTAAATACCAGATTATTGCCTGAGTTTCCCATAGAAAGTCTGTTAAACTTCAGACATTACAACACACACTGCCTTGTATGAAGACAAGTATTGTTGTCCTTTATACCTGCGCTGTTTTATATCAATTTAATCAATGATTTTTACACTCACCCCTGGCATGGAATGAATTGTGGATTACATAGAAAATAAGAATTAATTTCCAGATAGTATAAAACAGATTATTCATCCAGTGTATTTACTACTATATTTGTCAAGATGCTGCTAATATAATATACTGTAAATATAGGCACAATATACTATGTTATTTAATCGCACATAATGTGTAGAAGTATTGGTTGTATAGTACGTGATTGTGTTCTTTTGTGTGTATTCTTCTGTCTAATTCCCGTTGACATTGATTGGAAAGTTGACATCGAGTGTTAATATGAGAAGTTTGGTCTATATGGTTGTAAGTCTGGACATTGTTTGCACACACAGGAGATTAGGACTCAATTACCCCCATAGGTGGCTGGTACAAGCAGCTTATTACAACCCATACTTTACTTCCAGCAACTTCATGGTGATTATGAGGGGCGCAACGGAGGAAGTCAGGTGACAAAAGCTGTGTCCCAATTCAGGGGCCACTTCCTTCTGAGGACGTGGATCTTCGCGCTCTACGAAGGACGCTGCCTTTGGGGGCTACGTGGACTGCAAAGGCCAAACCGAAATGAGACGCTCTTCATTGTCCCACCCTTACCGCTGACACCTCCCAGCAGAACTGCGGTTGGACACAATGAGAAAATGAGTTTAAGCCTGATACTTACATTTGAAATTGTAAGCATCTGATATCTTGGTCTTGTAGATTGCCAGCGCCATTATCAATTCGAAACACAGCTTGCCACTGAAGCACACTCTGGGATGAGTTGAAGCCTTCGTTGCTAGGGGATGAACGGACGCATTTGCAGGTCGCATTTTGTCGGAGCCTTTGAAATGAGACAGACTGTGACGCAATCACTCTTCAAATGCAGCCTCTGAAGAAGATGACCCCACAGCTTTAGTCTAACGCCAAAACTGCAATCTTCCCCAAACCTAATCGGATGTTTATCATTGTTGCCGTGACAATGAGGGTAAGGGACACCCACCAGTGATGCACCCAGTATGTCGGGGTGGAGTTAAACGTCCCAGGTGGTCCTACAGGTTGAAAAGCTTGTTGGGTAGATTAACATCTCTGATTGAGACTGAACTGTGTTTATGCTGCAGTGTTTGTTTTGTACACACAGGTGGACCCAGTGATGTCAAGCCTCTCCCACACAGAATAAAGATGCTCAAGGCTACTCCCTGTGTGTAGGCCGGCTGTGCGCGTACAAGTGCGTGTGTGGGAGGTGCTGATGGGTCCTCAGTGGGTGGTGTTGCATGAGAACGTCAGAGCTGAAGCAAGGTTAGACAAAAAAAGAAAAATTCTGTCGCTTGATATCTACAGTCCCATTCTCTGTCTCCATCTGTATCATATAGTGGAGCACACAGGGACTGCACCCAACATGAACCCATCACACACTAAACTACATGACACAATTATCATATAGTTCAATATAAAATGGTGATCAATGAGAGAGAAGAAAACTATCATAGAATAGAGAAACGTCATCATCCCTCCGTCTGAATTCCCTTTCCTCCGAATCATTTCATGTCCAATCAAATCAAATCTTCTTCAGTAGGTCAACGTCAATCTTTTGTCAGTGATGTCAGGTAATTACTGTTTATATAGGTGCAAGCAAACAGTTTGCCCCTTCAGGCCAATTGTAAGTCTTCTGTTGCCAACTATTTAGGGACGTTAACACTTGCACACAGGTGGAGAATATAACTCTGTCTACCCCAAATGACATTAACTATATTCATCATTGCAAGTAATGACCCTCAACATGTCTGCTCTCCAACCCTTTATAGGATATTTTCAGTATATGTCCAAAAGTGAGAACTAGCTGTGTCTGTGCTGATGTATGACGGTGTTACAGAGAGCTACAACCGGAGCGATTCGGGATTAATCGGAGGTCATACGGTGTCTCTGTCTCTCTTTTGCTCAATGGCTGAACGGTAAGTTTGCCTGGAAGGAAGGAGGGAAGAAAGATTGTTTTTATCTCATGGAGGATTAAGTGATTAGGGGAGGGGAAAGAAGTAAAGGAAAACAAGTGCACTTATCTGATGATTTGCACTAAATCCAGGGTATGGTTCAAATTAGTTTTAAGTCAGGAGCGCTGTTGCATGGCACGGTGAGGTGGTGAAATGTTAGCGGCCTCAGCAGCTCAGCAGTAAAACCCAAACACACTCCTCCACATGATCGGGGAATGTTTGCTTGGCAGAGCCCCACAGGCGTACTCCTCCTTTACGTGGCGCAGCGGAGTTTAACAGTGGCCACATTTCAGTGCTGATTTATACTTGGTCCCTTGGTCGTGTGTCTCCCTTCCTCGGGCTGATGGCAGTCCACGGTAGGCCTATAAAACGCCAATCCCATCGTGTGATAGAGTGCCTGCTGTGCTGTCAGCCGTCGCCAAGGATCACTGGCAGTTTTGTGACTTTTCTGGCAGCCGGCAGCAGCAGCAGCGAAACGAGCAGGAGGAAATGGAAGTGGTGAAGCTGCAGAGGGGTTCAGTCAGGTCACGTCACTGAGATGTGATCTGTAGGTCCCGATTCAACAGACTCTTAAAGTGGTTCCTTTAACGTGTGCAACGATAAAAGAACAAAATTAAAACAGAAGGTATAAAAGCATAAAGGTAGAGAGTGACTGCACAGTTGTGGTCGTTAAATCTGGATAAATCATTGCGATGAATATCTTCTAATTCCAGAAATCTGTCTGGAAAGGGGAACGCATATCTCAAGAACCGCTCATCCATTGGAATAAACAGGCGAATAGTCACTTGCAGTCGGTGGGGGTGGGGCAGTGTGCCTAAAAAAGAAGTCTGCGGAGCGAAGTCTTCTTCTGCGTCCCTGACCTACAGGGACAGCAGCACTCTGCTACTGAAAATTCACCTGTAAATTTGCCAACTCTGTCTCTGGCCAGCACATCTCGGCAATAACAACCTTACTCTCCAGTTCAGGCTTCTCCGCACTGAGTCCAGCTTCCCCGAACTTTGAACACACAGGTGTGAACAGCTTTTTGTGCTGCAGCGGGGGGCGAGGCTGCACGGTTCTGCAGCTGGACTTTACTTTCACGGTTTCAGAAAGTAAAACTCTAACCAGCTTCACCTCAGGCCGAGAAAACCGCCCAATCCAAACAGGCAGGTTTGAAACAGGCACTGCACTAGTGTCTCGAAAATTCTAGATTTTCTTTAATATAAAATGTGGGTCAGGTAACAGATTTTTGCAGCCAGGGGAGTAGAATGCGAGGGTAAAAAAAATATAATATGGAACAGACGGTAATTTTCTGTGTACAGTATTGAAGCCTGAGCCAACCAAGTGGACAGTTTCCAGATTCTATGAAAGAGCAGCAGGTGAGCTGAATCCCTCCAGTATGAGACTATTTTAGTAAACAGTGTTGTTATGACTTGATGTCTATATTTGGAAACAGAAATCTAGATTTAATACACATTGGGATGCATTTGCTTTTTGTAATAAAGTTATTCTGTGTAATCTGATGTTCCCACAGCAAAGAGCTTTCTCAAGGGAGATTACGACAAAGTGTAATATCCTCGGTGCTCCAAAGAGAGATATGTTTACCTGTGATATAGCAGTTGTCTTGACATTGCTACAGAAGGGGGGAGTTAAAATAGAATAAATTTCTCTGTGTGAGCTCAGCTAGGAAAATATTGCTGCGGCTCACCAGGAGCCTTCATCAAATATGTAGCACTGAATTGTCAGACATGCAGTGTGACTCCTTTCTTTCTTTCTTTCTCTCTTTCTTATATTTCATTGAATTTCTGTGCGTGTAGATGTGTGCTTGTGAAGATTACTGGGATGTGTGGTATTTGCATGTGCATGCATCAGGGTGCACACACACTCCAGTGTACGCCTGGCACATATCTTGGCCTGTGTGTGTGTGTGCATGTGTGCGTGCGTGCATTTCATTAGCAATCGGTTTGATTTAAGGCCGTTCTTGGCCGCGCTCCATGGCTACTGCAGACGTCAGCAGCAGTGAGGAGAGCAGATGGAGGGAAAGAGAGATGGAAAGTTAGAGGCAGAAAAGAGAGAATAGACTGGCGACATGATGGAGAGGTTACCAGAGACGTGGATGGATGAAGAAACGAGAGGGAGAGGGGAGGATGGAGGAAGAGGGACTGAAATAGTGAAGAGTGATAGGCAGAGCTTTGAGACGACAGAAAGAGAGAAAAAAATGCGAGTGAGAAATTACAGCTTTGCCAGAAAAAATGACTTTCATCATAGACCAAATATAGACAGAAGGCGATAAAGAAAATATGCACTACACTGATAAACAGAATTTGACCAATATTCTCGAGGATGACATTTTGGCTTATAAGCTTTGTCAATAAAAAAACTAAAATCATATTCTTTCACAGAACTCTGAAATAACCAATTAGGAGGCAAAGCATTCATTCTGTGATTGACTGTTACTGCAGATGTAGTATCATTATCATTCAATCGGAAATTATTTTTCATCATTTTAGGATCTCGTAAAAAAACTAAAAGACTATTAACCCTGTCATCTCTGTTTTATAGCCATGGTGACATGAGCTTTATGTTCTTGAATTTTAGGGAAATTAGCTTTTTTTTGCTGTCTTTGCTGAGAAGATGAATATTGCTCTACGGCAAATATGTGTCTGGAGACAGCGGCTCGTTAGCTTGGCTTAGCAGAAAGACAGCAAACAGGGAGAACAGCCAGTATAGGTCAGTACTTACATGTGTTTATGTGACACACCTCAACTTGAAAGGTATCAATCCCCTCATCTAGCTATGAGAAGCAAAATAAGCAAACCTTCATGAAGTACAGACAGGAGGCTCCGTCAGTGTCCATGTACACACCAAACGTTTTCACTGGAGGGGGACTTCAAGTTTCAGTCAACAAAAAATACTAACTTTACTTCTAAATAGATGAATAAATCAATGCCGTCCATTCAAATACAAATCCTCACTTCTGAATGTACAAACCACACCCATGACCTCCATGACAGCCCGGTGCATCGTCCCCAGCGACTTCAGCCAAACACACACACACACAGTGTTGAATCAGTGGTGTGCAGTGTATGTGTCATCACCAGGCAAACAGTCATGTGTGGGCTGACAGTTGGCAGCGCAGCGCTGTAACCCCATGTGATAGAAGACAGCAATGATCCAGCTAAGTTCCCAGCAGGATGGCAGTCGTTATTGAAGGCAATAGCTCGGGCTGTCTCAGGAGAAATTATTATCAGCAAAACCCTGCAGGGGTCTGTGCTACAGGTAGCTTATAAGAGAAAGGGAAGAGGAGATGGAAAGGAGGAGCACTGGGTTGGAAATATGTGGAGCAGATGTGCAGAACAACTGGTGTTGTAGATGCAGTGATACTAATGGTGACGATGATGGTGATAATGGTGATGTAACAGATGACAACAGTGATCATAGTGATTGTCTGGATGACTATGACTATAAGCAGTAGTCATTATGATGAGGGTAATAGCATTTTAAACAGCAGCAGTGAGGTCAGGATTGATGACCTTCGATGGACGGGGTGATTCACAGAAGAGTCGCATAAAACCGAACAGCTTCTCTCTGCCCTCTCTTCTTCACACTGTGGATGTAAATGCTGTTGTCAAGCCAGAGATGAAAATATAATGTTGTCCCAAAGCCATAAGCTCCCACTCTGCAATTGACGCGCCAGTCATAGTCATGGTGGCTTGACAGGCACACACAACAGACATGGTAATGGTTGGGTACATTCTGTCACACACACACACACACACTCACAAAATAGAAACATATGCAGACCTACACTGAAACCACAACATAAAGATCATCATTTAGACTCCTGCCTTCCCCTCCACAGGAAACTGCAGACACTGATTATATACTATTTGTTTGTGTGTGTGTGTGTGTGTGTGTGTGTGTGTGTGTGTGTGTGTGTGTGTGTGTGTGTGTGTGTGTGTGTGTGTGTGTGTGTGTGTGTGTGTGTGTGTGAGAGAGAGAGAGAGAAACATCAGACAAGAATTTATAGTAAATTTAACAAATAACATCACATCAAATTTTCATATCACAATAAGAAACGAAAATGGCAGCCCTGCTCACATTTCAAATACACGTCATCACGAGCAAACTTGCAAAAGGACCTGTGTGAATGTCCACAATCGGTCCTCTGCTCTATTGTACTGAACCAAGGGTTTTATCAGAGGAAACTTCTGCTTCTGAGCAGAGGCTGAGCCTTCTGTTTATGTCCCCAATAATGATAATATCGCCTGTTTGAGATGGCTCTCCTGAGAAACATGCACCGCTCTGACGAAGGCAGAGAGCGCTCGTAAATTACGAGAATGGTGAGTCTTCCCAGAAGAGCGTCTTTATTTAATTTAGTTCTGAAAGCATGTGCAGAAAGAGATAAGCTTGGAATACAGTCGGCATAAACACTGCTTCTATGAAATATACTAATTAGAGAAGATTGTTGACATGAAGAGTTACTGTTAAAGGGTTTAATGCCGTGCAGGTGATTCACATTGATAAGACTTTTAGCATCTGAGAAGAGTTTTTTCTGACCATTGTGAGATCACAATGGTATGAAAAGAGACGCGTCCGATGTAACCGGCACTGCCCACATACGTCCTTTTCTGTACGGTGATATTATTGCTTTGTCGTTGGGAATTTACAGTAATCATAGATGATCAGTGATCTTGGGGAAAATGGCTACATCGCTGTGAGCGGAATCATTTAACTTGACCCTCATTGTGGCGGCGGTATGATAGAGATTCACAATAGAGTCAAATAGAGGGTGGAGAACCAGTGGGTGGAGCAAAATTGAGTTGTTCACCATTATATCAGATGATGGTTAGCCCCATTACTTCTTTTCATTCTATCTAGCTCCCAATGTTGCGTAGACAACATTTCCATTGCACCTTGTTCTCACACTGTTGTTTCTCAAAAACAATGTGAATTTAGCTCGGGTGTGATAAATACCCGTCTACTGTACTGCAGCACTGTGATTTGACCTGGGAATGAAAAGTAATTGTACCCTTTCCCACTGAAGTCAAAAGCCACATTTTAGTGTGTGTTAGTGTTTTTTTTGTTCCAGCATGAAAGGGGCTTATGTGAGGCTTCCTGATAAAATGCAGATCTATTTGTTGTAATGAAGTTTCAGAGACTCAAGCCCTCACCCATTGATTTAAGTCAATATGGAGTCTGAGAGTTGGACCCGAGAATATCAATCTTGATTATAGATGTGACTGTGGCCAAGTGGCAAAGGTACTCGACTCTTAATCTCCTGTGGTTGTACTTCTTTGGCTTCGGGCCGACAGACAGGTTGGTCCTTTTCTGCAGATATTCGGGCTGCGATGCCTTTTCCATCACTGCAGCGAGTAAAATACAGGAACTTCCATGGCTGATATGTGAAATTGACCTATATAAATTGAAAACATGGGAAATATTAGCATTAGCTTTACACTAACAGGGCAGCTTTTACCTATAAAGACAATAAAACCTGTTGAATGTTTCTTTCCATTTGGAAATAATAATTGGAAAAATTGGGGACGTTTAAAAATGTTTAACCAGTTGTGTAACTTCCCATGAACCACAATAAATTGGTTTTACATTTGGTTTTGGGGCTTTAGAGGTTCTGGTTGGCAGATTTGGTTACCTACCTGTGTATAGGGCCAGGCTACCTGTTTCCCACCATTCACAGTCTTTATGCTAAGCTACGTTTAGCCAAGTGGCTGTTTGCTTCTGCCATGTATTTTATATCAATCTTCTCATTTCGCTCTCTCCCAGAGAACTTGTCCTTTAATCTGTGTACAGCCGATTGTGAATAGCTGAGTTTGTCTAAATTGTGATTCTTTTGTTTATACTCTACTATTTTAATCCTTTTCTTTTTTTTACTCTTTACTCCCAGTCCAGTTAAACTGCATTCATCCCTCTCATCTTTATCCACCCCTGTAGGAGTTTGGTCGTAAAGTGTGAAACCATTTGAAAAGCCACAACTTTGGTTTCCCGATGTGGCTTCTCGCTGGCGTTCAGCCCTTCCTCTCTTGCGCTCTTTTTCCTCTCCCTTTACCCCTCACCCCTCCTCCTTCCCACTAACACTGTGTTTGTCCATACGGGACGACTGAAATAGATAGTGCACCAGCCAAGCTGTACTAAGAGGACATCTGATGCAGTGTGCTAAGAATAAGGACATGAGTCAACAGCGCTGTTCCTAATTTGAGGGGACAAGCTCCTGTCAGAGACATTTCACTGAGGGAAGAGAGAAAAGTTAGTCAAGTACCTGCGTGCCACTTACTTTTTTGTTTTCCTAACGTATACTGTACATTTGGTCTGTGAGCTTATGATATTGTATGTAATGTCAGATCATTTTATGGTTTTATGACCCTGAAGCCTAAATACAGATTTCCATTTGTTCAGTTTGTTTGCTTCTGGCATGAAAACAACTTTCATGCCCAGAGGACTTTTGAAGTGTTTCAGGAATCCCCAAAAAAGCAAGGACACACCTGCCTTCAGTCTGTGTATCATGAGATTTCACCCGACCCCCTCTTTCCACAGCGAGATGGTTCTACTCCTGGTCTTCCAGAAAACAACCTCTCTGTCAGGAGCAGATTTTACAAGGCATTGCACAACCTTCTCCCAAAAAAAAAGCAGGTCAAGCTCATCTGAGACCGTCCACAAAATCCCCAAAGACACACTGGAGCCCCGCCACGCCCACCTTCTCACTCCCGCAGCTCCGGTCTCCTTTCACATCCACTGATCAGCAGAGACTAAAGATAGAAACACGCAAATCAACAGCAATCGTATTGTTGGAGAGGGTGAAACACTGGGTGGAGGTGTAAAAGGCGACAGGACTGTTATTTTCTAAGACACGGTGGCCAAAGGTGGACACACAGGAATGTACAATCACACAACCACCCACAGACACACAGACATATAAACATTTTCCCTCGTACACCACGTTTCTCTTGTCCTTCAGGCCTGTCCCTCTCTTTTTCACACACATATTCTCTCTTGCCGTGTGTGTCCACTCTCACTTTCCTTCTCTCCTTCTCTCCTCTGTGGTTTGGATCAGTTCTGGTTTGAGGCCTGAGAGAAATCCAAGAGAATAAATGTGAGCAGACAGCGTCTCCTCAGAGGTTGAATGTGGGCTGACACAATCAGCCTTATGCAAACACGCTCACACAGACACTCGCACACCGGGAGGATGTGAAAACACACATGATCCCTGCATGTGCATGTGAAAATGGACACGTGTTTGCATGTTTTCCTTTCTCTGCTGGGAGTCTGCTCTCATGCACGATCTCACTGTCACTTTCCCGTATGTCCGCCATAGATGCGGCTGCTACAGTAAACTCCCCTCTCCAAGATTTTCTTTATCATCACATTATGACATGTGCGAGACATGTGCCAAGTATGTAATTTCATTCATATATTAACCCAAACTACTATTACAACTACTACTACTACTACAGTTTTCTCCCACACTTTACCAAGCTGCAGGAGGTTTGGAGTTTTATATTTTACGACAGCTATGTTAATGTACTCCAGCACACAAATAACCAGTGGTGCAGGTTTACTGTCGCCTACAGTTGTTTGGCGACAGCAGAATAACATTTAACCGACAATGTTAGCTTTTGTCCATCTGTATATAAAGAGTATATAAATCAAAAGTGAAGCCAAAGCGTCTTGATCGCCCCATGGTGGTTGGCTGCAGTACATGTCATTAACCCCATCTCATCTATGTTAGTGGATGGGACATGGGCCAAACTAAAAAGTCAAAATAATTTTCAATTTAGTTGTCACTTTAAGTAGTTCTTGTTATAGTAGTTCTATTTTTGGGGGGAAATTTGATTTTAGTTACTCATTTGATGCTATAAATGGGGGGGGGGTCTTGATTGACAGCTGAAACTGACTCGCCTTTGGTCTGACGTGTATCTGTTGGACTCAAACAGCGGCTCAATCCTGAACTGCTTCTGTGCAGACTCTGGTTCCAAATGGCGCCCTCGGTGTTAGATGGCTGAGTTTGTATCCGGGATATTTTGGCTTCATTTCTGAATAGTGGGATAAAAGTGGAGACGCGTCGTCCATCTTTTAATACCGTCCGTGACCCTGACAGCTTCCACTTCAGTCTGCATATTAGCACATTTTCCACATTCAATTATAGACATGAACGAACATAGAAAACTGGGACTGAAAGACTAAATCTAACACAATGTCATTTTTCAGTGGCTTACACCTCTACACTGGAAAAAGGATGATGCTTAAGTCAGTTAGAATATTATTGCCTGTTCCATTCAGAGTTTCGACTCAGGAGCAGCATAACTGAGCATTTGAGATAAATTAAGACTTTTTTTTATGAATAGTGAGTCAATGTGAAGCCACCTTAGTGGAGTCCAAGTCTAAAAATATAGAAAGGTCCACTTTATCCTTAATTTCCCCTAAACAACCTAGTTTCTCGTGGGAGTGTAGTTAGAGACTCGGTAACATCTGCACCTGCTGCCGCATCAATCTTTTCACCAGCTACACCCATCAGATTTTGGGAACACGTATTTCTCCAGCTCCCCCCCCCGCTCGCCCAGTATTGCGCCATGTGTTTTGAGCTCTCTCTCTCTCTCTCTCTCTCTCTCTCTCTCTCTCTCTCTCTCTCTCTCTCTCTCTCTCTCTCAAATGACATGCTGTGCCAAGTGTTAGTGATTCAGCTGACTCACAGGCAGTGGGTGTTGCCAACTACCACCCTCCTCCCTTCATCACACACACACACACACACACACACACACACACACACACACACACACACACACACACACTGAAGTGCAAAGGTAGAATACAGAACTATAAGAGAACAGGATCGGAAGATGAATTCTTCTATTGACTCCATATAATCTCCTATTCTAGACCAGTAAACACTTTGAAACAAGTTAAAGAATTTATATAAGTATAATATCTAATATAACTCAGGCACTCGCCCGAATAGTCCTTTCTCTTCTCTCTGCGTCTGTTTGTCTTTACTGAAACTGTCTTCTGGCAGAAGTGGCTACAAATTAATAATTTGCTCCCCGGAGAGCACCAGTACTGAGTCACTCCTCCAATTATAATGGGTAGAGAGTAAACACAGCAGCAGATAAAGGTAGCAGGGAGCTCTCCTGGGGTAAGCCACCACCCTCTGTTCACACAAAGACACACATATACATGACATATCACACAACAACCCGCAGCTGCACTCATTCTGCATTACAGAGACCCACTTGTGCCACTGAGAAACAGGTTCAACTCACAGGGTTTGTTTTTTTGAACCTTCTTCATCGCGGCTGTTTTATTTGGCATCCTTTTTTATTTATGTTTGCAGTGAAGGTGATGTGCTTTTAGTTGACTATAGTTATTCCTCAGACTATTTGTGTGTAAATAGTTGTTATAATGGTTAAAGTAAATGTATAATACGTAGTCCTATGATGAGTACGTACCAAGGGAAATGAATGGTGTGCTTGCTGTGTTTAGCTAAACCCTTGCATCAAGTTCAGATCACGCCATGGGAGTCATGGTCGCAAGGCCTCATTAGCTCCCAGGGACAAGGTTGTCACCCTAACAACACACGCGCCCACACACGTAGACAGTTGCACACAGTGCATGTGACCTGACACGTGTGCTTGTGTGTGTGCAAAAAGAATAAAGGTGAACATTAATCATCTTCATTGTGCAGGTGCAGCCATTTAGTGTGAGGTGACCCAAGGTTATCTATGTGTCCTGCTGTGGTAGACCCGGCTGCAGCATCACACCTTGATACACACACACACACACACACACACACACACACACACACACACACACACACACACACTGACTTTGTCCCTTTGTAAAAGCAAATTGGTTTTCATTGGATTCACAAGGCCCATGTGCCAGTCCAACAGTTTATGAATCTCATTTTATTTTCTGAGGTTTTGTTTATTTCATCCTTAATTTATAACCAATGGCAGGAAATGACAGAGACGTGTAGTTTGATGGAAAGTGGAATTTACTTTTATTCTCTTTTTGTGCAGATAAAACCGCAAATTGCAAACTCTGGGCACTTAACTACACAGCTCGGGCAAGACAGACTCAGACAACCCACAAACTGGAGCTAACCATCAAACCTATACCATCCCTAAACTTCACCAGCCCTGATCCACCCCGCCCCCCTGCCCAGAACGCCCACCCCACCCTCTCGGGTTTATAATCAGAGTTGCCGAGCTAAGCAGAGTGAAAGCACAGGAAAGACAGTGGGGGCCAGTGCTCAGCCCCCATTCAGCGCAGTCGGAGGGCCGGTCCGGGCCCCGAAAGCTCAGATTACATCCCACATAATGAGAGGCCTGGCTCAGCAGGCTCTACCTCTGTTTCTCTCTCTCCCTCACACACACACACACACACACAGACAGATCCACTGGGGCATTATTGCTGAAGTCCTGTTCTGCTCTGTTCCTCTCTCTGGTTACTACACTGACAATTGCCAGCACAGCTGCTTTGCATGTCAGTGTTTGACCAAGGGAGATAGACACAGACCTGGTGTGGTTGTCTTTTTGACAGTGTGGGACTCTGGTACTTAGAGTGAAGGTCATGTCCGCCCCAGAGTGGATGGATTGAAAACACATCTTTTGTTTTTAGCTTTTGCCCTCGACCCACAACCAGCCGGCATTTTCCACCGGCAAAGAACAAAGAACAAAGCTTTTTCAAAAAACGCTTTGCAGTGAAAGTGCAGGTAGCCATTGTGTCACCAAACCAAAAGATAAACCAAGAGGAATCCCTGATCTGCATGATTGCGATGTTACGTCAAAACAGTCGACTGCTCCGTACTAATGATGGCACTGAAGCCCCATGTCGGTATTTGCCACAGGAACTGGAAAGGTTCTGGTGAATTGAGCCCTGCTTGACACGTAAAAAACTGAAAATGTAAAATGATATACAACTTACAATGAAAGTTGGCTGCTCTAAATATTGTTAATTAGTACATGACATTTTAATTAGCTCTCAACACAAGATGGATGGGAATGTCATTAGTTTTGTACGATTTTAATTGATATCCAGGGGCAATTTGAGCATCGCATGTTATTATTGTTGTTGTTGTTGTTATTATTATTATCATCATTTTTATTATCCGGAGGAGGAATTGTAGTCAATGTTTTTGACAGATGAAAATATAGGGTCTGAATGACAAAGATCCATCCAATAGCGGTTGAGATATTTAAATATTGACCAAAGGGCCAATAGATCAACAAACTGACACCGTTTGCAAATGACACCACGTCCCTACTAGTTTGTTATATTTAACACACTGAATAAAAAAACTAAACATGATGTGAACTGAGCTGTAGTTCACCGTTTGTCTGCTTTGAGCCCCGGTTGCAAGGTCCTTTCAAAACCATACTGAAACATGGCCTTTTCTGGAAGCTCGGTGTGGAGGGCTGTGTCAAATCCTGGCTCCTTTACACACACACACACACACACACACACACACACACACACACACACACACACACACACACACACACACACACACACACACACACACACACACAGATCCATTCATCACACAACTCACAGCCTACTCACTCACATGCCGAGTGGGCTGGCATTGTGTATATTGCTCTGAGCTTTCATAGCACCAAGGCCATTAGCATTGTGAAAAGCTAGATTGGGACACAGTGAGCTTGTGTTTGTGTATTTGTCTGTGTGTGTGTGTGTGTGTGTGTGTGTGTGTGTGTGTGTGTGTGTGTGTGTGTGCGCGCGCTCCAAGGGGCATGAGCTTCCATTTGTAAATAGAACAATATTACATCTCAGCCGATGTCTTTTTCTAAATGCATCCACCTCTGTGTGCTTTTCCTCTGGACGCCGTGTGTTTGTGTGTTTATGTGTCCGTGCAATAAATAGGAATGAGTGAGGTCACAGACTTTCACTACAAAGGCGCCCAGCCCAAGGTCTACTAGAGTACAAGCAGCCTTTGTCATGGCCATGTGTGGAGTGCTCTGTGCTGCATTACAATGGATCTGTGAGAGGGAGAGAGAGAGAGAGAGAGAGAGAGAGACAGAGAGGGGGAGACAGCAAGGAAGAGAGAGAGAGAGAGAGAGAGAGAGAGAGAGAGAGAGAGAGAGGGGGAGAGAGGCAACTTGTATTGA